>NC_061862.1:56831947-57160072 GCF_907164915.1 Impatiens glandulifera | reverse complement strand
GCATTTAAAGAGATGCGACTATGTTAGTCGAAATTGTTTTTGCAAAAATTGTCTCGGTAAGAACAATCTACCCAAATTTATTTTGAGAGTGCATACACGCTTCACGTCGATTATTATTAAAAACATGACAATGTAAGTGTTTCGATTAAGATATGAAATATATTTATAGATATATTTTATTTGATTATGTTGCTAAGTGATAATATATATATATATATATCATGTATATTAGCTAATAATACGATGATTCATGTTCATTCATATATGATTATTTAGCAATTTGTATACATATATGAATAAAGATCTATTGTAAATGCATTTTGTTTTAATAGAAAATTCTGGAAAAAATAATTTATAAAATTATGTGTCTTTTGGTATTAAAAAAAACTTTTATGAAAAGTTAAAGTCATCTAATTAATTAAGAAAACAGACGAATTGATGACATGAACAATTATTTATAATAATTAGTTATTTTATATTTGGTTAAAGATAAATTGTCAATTATTGATGTATTTTAGAAAGATATTTGTTTAATGATATATAAAGTAATTATAATATATATGACATATCATTTGATTATGTTATTCGATTATATATTTGATATACATGGTTCAATTTCATCATAAAGACTTGTTTAATTTTATGTTTTTAAAATCTAATAACTACAAGAAAATTTGTGTCTGATTTGAGAAATAATGTGGCAAACGTGCCGATATTATGGGATGCAAACGTGCAACTAATATAAATTGTTGGGTCAAATTATTTTGACTAAGTGTCAAATTAGTTTGACTATTGGAATTTTGATGATGAATGCATATAAAACTCAATCTTTGCCGTCTAATCGTTTTTGGTGTGGTGTATCGAAAACAGGTTATATTAGACAAAGTCTTAATGAGGTTCATTAGACTAATTGGGCATTAGATGTATTGAGTTAGACGGAATTAGACGTGTAGTCTAACACACGGAGTTAGACGTGCAGTCTAACACACGGAGTTAGACGTGCAGTCTAACAAACGGAGTTAGACGTGCAGTCTAACAGACATAGTTAGACGTACAGTCTAACTAATGAGAGTTAGACATGCAGTCTAACTCCTTCAGATTAGTCTGAAGGGATGTATAGTTAGAAGTGCAGTCTAAGTAATGGAAGTTAGACGTGCAGTCTAACTTCTTCAGATTAGTCTGAAGAGATGTGTTATTAGACGTGTTGTCTAATCCCATTAGACCAAGTGGTCTAATGGATCCTGCTATTAGATGGGGGTGTCTAATTTCATTACACGAGGTTGTCTAAGTGAAATACGTCTAATGTTATGCTTAAGCAGTTGCTTGAAGCTAGCACCCGTCTACTCACGATCAACTAGCTGTACGCTACTCCTACTCCACTTTCTAGTGAAGATCAATACGATAGTCAGTTGCAACCAATTGATCAATGCCACGTAAGAAAATATTCTTCACACTACTCATTTTTTCAGGAATACCCTAGAAGAATATTTGGCACACTACTAGATTGGTATGCCCACGATCCTAGTGCTTAGAGTCTTTGTGTACTATGGAGGCGTTCCAATGGAATCTCGCCACGTGTCATTATGAAAGATTCGACCGTTGGTATCTGCTCCTTATTAAAAGATTCTAAAGGACAACGGAAGAACTGCTAGACAAAACAAGAGAACTTGCTGAACACTGCTAGAATCACAAAGTGTTCAATCTAAGCATACAAACTGTCATATTGAGCGAACTACCTTCTTGTTTTTACTAAGTGTTCAATCAAGAGAGAGTTAGAATCAAAGAATTATTTTAGTTGAGTGATATTCTTCATCATATTATAAGTTGAACAGAGTCTGTTCTGTTCAACAGTGAGCTATTCGTGCAAATGTATTTGATTCGAAAGTATAGTGAATCCTTCCGGTAGTTGGAAGAATGGGTGACATAGGAGAGTTAGCTCCGAACATCCATAAACAAATTGTTGTGTCTTTTCATTATGTCATATTCTTATTCTTGTTTTTATCTTCAAACCTGAGAAAACATTTCCGCACTTGAATCGTTCAAGAGTTTGTAAGGGTTTGTACAGAATAGAAAGTGATTTAAAACCTTAACAGGATTTCTATCAAATCGTTTTTCCTAAGCCGTCGTCAATAGCCAGACCCACGTCTCTATTGATTACACCAATCCTATCAATTAGTATCAGAGCTCTGTTTCCTATTCTCAATTTTAAAGAACATGAATCATGTCTATCATCAACGAGATCCATATTCTGTCAAGACACAACTGTGACTATTGGATGATGAGAATGCAAGCTCACTTGGCTGCTCTTGATTGTGATAGGTGGAGCATCATTACTGATGGCCCCATAAATATTTCGAAGCCAAGAAGTGAGTGTACTACTGAAGATAAGATGACCAACAACCTGGATAATGTGGCCAGAAATATTCTGTATCAATCGATCAACATGAACATATTCTACGAAATCAAGTCATAAAAGATATGTGCATGATTGCCAAGAACGACCAGAAATGGTTATGGCATAAAAGGTTGAACCATTTAAATTTCAAAACCATCAACAAAATTTGTTTAAACAATTTAGTTATTGGCTTACCTAAACTTCAGTTTTCAAATGACAAGGTATGCTCTGGTTGCCAGTTAAGCAAACAGGGCAGATCACCGTTCAAAAGTAAAGGGAAATCTCAATCCAGTCCTTGTTTAGAATTGTTATATATGGATTTGTTTGGTCCAATTCCTATAAAGATCCTAGGAGGAATGAGATTTGCCCTACTTGTTATTGATGATTTTTCGCAATTTATATGGGTAGCATTTTTGTCATCAAAGGATAAAACTGCTGAAAATTTGATTAGAATATTTAAAAGAATTCAGAATTAGAAATATTTGAATATTGCATGCATTAGAAGTGACCAGGGAACTGAGTTCACTAACAGATACCTATTGTTAGGATCTAGATCGTCGCTGGTGAGCCGGGGGTTGGACCGGTTAGCGGTTCACACTCGAAGGGTGGTGGTTAATCCGGTTAGAGATTAACACCGGGGTTTCAATACTACACAACCTGTCACAAATCCTTGAACTAGGTTCAAGCGCGGAAGAGATTTGCTTTCAGGTTGAAGCGGCACGCTTGTATGATAGGCACGGTCGGTTTCGGATGATGGAGATTTGGAAATGGTGGGTCGGTTTCGGTAATCTGGCTATTCGGTATGGTTAGTATAGAGTCGGTTTAGGGAGGTGTGGTTAAGTTAGTCGGTTAGATAGTGAAGCCGGCAGAAAGTAAATAACAAGACAGATTTTATGGATGTTCGGAGATAAAACTCCTACGTCACCCCTTCCTCTCGAAACCGCGAGAAGGATATTCACTAAGGAATACAAGTACAGGCCGATCGAGAGTTATTTCCTGCTCGATAATACTCTTACAATTTACACCGAAATTGTAAAACACACTTTAACTTTCAACACTTAGGCTTTCTAAAACAGCACACTCTTATCACTTGTAGTAAATGCTCTTAATATCTCAATATCACACTGTTGTCTCTTAATGTCCCGCTTAAATTGCTGCATTTACTCTTCTTCAGCTACCCCTTTTATAGGTGAAGTATGCCAACGGTCATATTTCACTGCCTTGAATCTGATTGGCTGATCAGATGTGCAGTGATTCAGTGTTTCAGAGGTTCAGACCTGCGGTCGTTTCCTCAGACCTGATGGTCAACCTCAGACCTGGTATTATGTCTCAGACCTGGCGGTCTGTTCTTCCGGTGTGTAAGACAAACCTGCCGGGTTTGTCTTTTACTTGATGTAGGCACTGTCTGTTGGATAGTTGTCTGTACTTGGAAGATTTCCTTTCTGTCTTATCCAGAAGTGTAAGGATCCGGTAGTACTGTCTTCTGCAGCCTACAGTCTTTCCTCAGACTTGCATGAATGTGGAAGTGTTCAGTCTGTTCCTTTGGTATCATTCTCAACAGATACCCGAAATGTCTTCTTGTACTGGTCGGTCATTTGACTTGGCCGAAGGGCTTTTGGTATGAGTGATGTAACCGGACTTCTTCCGGTTATTCCTCTCTTGTGGATGATCGGCTGTTTGATGATTCCGGTTTTAAGCTTTGGCCGATCTTTTCTTTGTGCGGTCACGTTCCGAATATTCTTGATCGGTTTAGTAGTTTGACCGATTGGTTTTCTTTAGTCGGTTCTTTCATCCGGTTCGGTTCCTTGTTCTTGCATGGGAAGTTTATTTAAGTTAGGTTTATTTGAACCGGTCTGAATTTATCTAACAATTTCTCCCTTTTTGATTATTTTATTTAAAATTATCAAAATCATGTAAGTTTGCAACCGTAGGCCGGTTGTTTTGTTTGTCCGGTTTTTGAAAAAGACTTAGAGAATTTTTCGAAAAATTTTGAGAGAAAATTTTGAGAAAAGTTTTGGAAGAGTCTTTATCTTTTATCTAACAATTTCTCCCTTTTTGATTATTTTATTTAAAATTATCAAAACTAAGTAGAAATGCAAAATAAGGCCGGATTCAAAAATAACTTTATATATTTATATATAGATGACCGGAAAAGACAGAATATATAGAAATACTAAGGCCAATAAGAAAAGAAGGATAGTCCCTATTCAGAGTCCGTGAAATCATAGACGCTCTTCTTTTTCTTCGGTTGTTGTTGCCCGGTCGGTTCGGAAGATCATCACCTTTTAGACCGGGACCGCAGTTGTTCTTCGACTTCGTCCTCGACTTGGTCGGCTTGCTGCGATGTACCCGTAATGACCGGTTCAGAGACCTCTTTGAGCAGCTCGGCTATCTGAACTTTCTTAGGGGCCTCCCTATGTCTCTTTTTCGGTGCTGAAACGGAGGCGGTCGCCTTCTTCTTCTTGTTTACTTCGGAGAATTCTTCCAGCTTCCGTTTTTGCCTTTCCAATCGTGCGGCATCCTCCGCAGCTCGGGTGGCTACCTTCTCAGCAAACCCTGGGAATATGGCCTCAGCATTTTTAAGTCGTGCGGCTTCCACTTCCACTTCGGTCAGTTGAGACGATCGCGGCGCCTCTTTATCTTTGCTAACTTCGGCGTCCAGCGCATCCTGGACCCTCTTAGCTACTTGAGCATCAGCCGCTACAGCCGCGGCGTCCGCGTTCACCTTAGCCTTTAGAACCTCGGCCATTTGTTCGGAAAGCGCCTTCACTTCGGCCATGAGGCTCTCGTTTGTCTTCTCGAGTTCGGAGACCCGGTTAAGTGTCGTGTCGACCCGTTCGAAGTCTTTCTTTAAATCGGAGGTCACATCCTCCAGACTTGCGGTTCGCTGAGCCCATTTATCGCGCTCACCGGCCTCTTCCCACAGACCGTTGCCGAGTTCTGAGAGTCATTCTTGATGTTTTTCCAGAAGCAGCCTTGTCACGTCGGTGAACTTCAGGGCCGAATCAACTATTCTGTTGTATCTATCCTTGAATGGTTGAAGCTCGGACACGTTGTGTTCTTGTATGCGGTCATCGATCCGTTTCGATATGGATGCTTCAAGCTTTTGAAGTCGGTCCTCAACCCATTCTTTAGCAGCCCATTCTATAGTAAGGTCTGAGGCGGTGACTTCCGGTGGTGGGGGAGGTGATTGCTCCGTGAGATTTGGATCGGCTCTTTCACCGGATTCTATCGGTGCCGCATCCTCCAAGATCGGTGCCGCATCCTCCAAGATCGGTGCCGCATCCTCCAAGATCGGTGCCGCATCCTCTATTGGAGGTGTTGGATAGTTAACCGGAAACTTTTCGATTACGGGAGCAGTATAGACCGGTACTTGCATTCGGCTGCATATCGTTTCCAGCCGCTCGATTTCTTGAATTATTTCCCTTTTGCCTTTTTCGAGCCTTGTTAACACCCGCGGCGCTACGGTGTCCACCGATCCCGTCTTGTTGATCTCTTCCTTAATTTTCCGGATGCGCTTTCTTAGTTTCCGAAGTTGGATCCTCGGTAACAGGAGACAGGTTCGGCTTTGTACCTCTTGAATTGTGTTGGATTTTGTGAGGCTCATCATCAGGTCCTCTACTTCCTCCAATCTGTCGATGCATTGTTTTTCCGTGTGGCCCGGTAGGATTTCTCTATATGGTGTACCGAACCGGTGCTCATGCCACTCCAAGTATAGCTCTTCAACGTCTTATGCTCGCTTGTTGACGCCCTGAAGGATTTTCTGGGCTAATCTATCGGCCTCTGCTTCTTCGGCCTCCTCCCTCTCCGTGTCGTAGCCTTCAATGTCGGCTTCTTTATCAACCTCTTCTTCACCACCCTCTTCTCTATCCTCGGTGGTCTCAGGGTTGGTGTTTGGTTCGGCATCGTTTGGACTCCGAGCCGAATGATCGACGTCATTGACCGTTCTATCATCGGTCCTCTCCGTGTCGGTTTACGCAGAGGCCCACTCCTCATCTTCTGTTTGTTGTGGTGGGTCGGAGAAGGTTATCTTTTCTTTTCCTTTGCCTCCGGTCTTTGCTTTGGCCGGGGCATCTTTCTTTGCGGCTTTCTTCTTTCGGCCACCTGTGGAGCTGGGGGCCGGCTGTGTCCTTTCAAGGAATTGCCTTGATCTGATGAGGCAGCGTTTTGCTACCGCAACGCCGGGACCGATGTTGAGATTTAAATGGAGGAATATCTTACCGAGAGGCACGGCGTATCCCCACGACCGGGTTGAGTCCGGTTTCACCATATCCATGAGGTTGCTGAACACCGATCTTGCCCAGTTGACCTCTTTACCCTCCATCAGACCGATTAGCATCTTGATTTTGTCCCTTGTGAGATTGTTGAGGTTTCCTCCCCTTGCCAGGATCGCCCTTGTGAAGATGTCACATATCGGGATATACTCCGGCCTTAGCATTTGTTTGCTCCCGGATGTTTTGATCGGCTCATTGGTTGCCGATAGAATGTAGCAGGCCGACTCAAAGATGTCCTGGTCTATTTCCGCCGTTGCATCCTGGCCGGTTGTTGGAAGACGCAGGCTTTCGACCACCAATTCTTCGGTGAGCTCTATTCGGGAACCGCATACAGTCGCGGTGATCTTGTCGTAGGCGATTGTTGCGGTTTTGAAGAACTCTTCGACCGCATCTTTGTAAATGACGTGAGGACCGCCGAGGAAATATTCCAGACCGGTTTTGATTACCCGGTCAATAACTTCTTTCGCCTCGGGCGTACCATTCAACCGGATTTCCTCGAAATCCACTTGAGAGTAGAGTCTGAACAAAACCGAATCACGCCCCATGTTTAAGAATTTGAGAATGTGAGAGAGAGTACCGATTCAAGAGAGTTAGAAAGCTTAGAGAGAGAAAGTGGATTCGCGTGAGAATGAAATAAAATGACCGAAGGTCCCTTTTATAGATGCGGTTTGGAAGCACAATCGTCCCATCAATAATGGGCGGGAATTTTCCCTCCAAAATGAAAAAGGCGCCAAACTATGGGCGGTAAAACAAGAAGAGGTGGGCGGCAAATTTGAGCGGGAGATTTCCCTCCAAAGTCCTTTGCTTATGTCATTGATGACGCACTCTTCTTCTAGAAACCGATTGATGATGCGGTTTCGAAGTCTGACCGGTTACTTTGAGTGATTAGAGTGTTAACAGATTAAGCAGATTTTATGTGACCGGATAAGAACGCGGTTATAGTTTGAAGGTGTGAGCCGGTTACTTAGATAAATGTTCAAAGAATTAAGACGACACGGTCATTTAAACTGAAATGATATTAAAATAGCAGAGAAAGGAAACCGATATAAGATTCGGTACAGAGATAGGCATACAGAAATAATGTAAAGTACAGCCTATTCAAAAGACATTCTCCAGATTCGTTCTATTGCCGAATCCCTGTCGAGGATGTTTGAAGAGGAAGTCGGTGTGCCCGGTCCGAACTCTGATCGGTACCCAAGAATCAGCTTGCTGATATGCGGTGCATAACCGAGCCCCTTCTTAGTCAGCACCATATTCTTTAGGTTTTCCCAAATGACCATTGACCAGTTGATGGCCGATTTGCAAAGAATGTGGGTCATGATGTTGTAGGTATTCCTAGAATACCGTTGATTCGGTGATTGACACAGAATTGACCGGGTCACGATTTCGAGCAGTAGTTGATCGTGACTAGCAAGTTGGGTTTTTGGCCCAAAGTATTCCACCGGAGAGGGGGTGGCCGACAGGTATTGCGCGGTTTCAAATCCCGCAAGGTCCTGAATAGTCGGAAAGTCAGAGAAACCTTCAGTGGGTAGACCGAATAGTGAGGAAAATTCAACCTCGTCGATCCAGAACGTGTGGTCTCTGACAGTAGAGACGATATACTTCTCCCTGATGTAGGCGCTTCGAAAGAAGGCCTTGACATCGTCTAGAAGAATAGGACCGGCCTCTTCAAGAAACGGTTGAAGGCCGGTTTCAACGAGGGAGTCATACATGAATTTCTGCTTAGTAGTGCAGTCCCTTATGCCCGTGCAGGAGTTGAAATCGATGCATAGAAAGTTTCCCAGAGTTCTGCTCGGCATGATTTCGGTATTGAGAGAGACGAAATTCAAGAATATCAGAAGTGAGTTTGTGTTTTTCGGATGTGATAAAATGAGTAGTGGATGGCTCCTTATATAGGATCGGTTTTTGGAGGGAAAATCTGAGCATTGATGGTCAGTTTTGTTTTATTAAGGAAAAGAATCTTTACTTTTTCAAGGCGCATGGGGGAGCGGCAAATTGCAAAGCCCAAGGTAGGTGTTAGTTGGGAAGTAACCAGTTTGGTTGGAAATTAAATGTGCGGGTGGTTGGGGGTTATCTTATTGATTGGAATTATCTCATTAAATGCACTTAAATATAACCGAGAATAATTAGATAGATGCCGAAAATAACAGAGACAATGCCGAAAATGGCATACATGATGAAGAAAACATGAGATTACGAAAGTCATAAATAAAGCCGAAAGGGACAAGGATAAGGCCGAAACGATCAAACTTGAGTTGGACAAGAATACACCCGGTGCATGAAGCAAAACGACCGGGTGCAGGAAGGAGTGACTTAGGGTGCAAAGGGGTTGACATCACCGTTGCGGTTTCTTCTCCTCCAGGCCCTCTCGAACCGCCTTTAAAATGGGTCGGTTACTTCTTTGGTGAGCACCTGAGCTTGGTTTAAACCTTCGTCGGGACATGTTGGGACTCCAAGCTCCACAAGGAGGCTGCTTATTTGAGGAATGAAACCAACTGATTGGATGCCGATCATCCAGATAAGGGTGTCAAAGAGCACCCTAGACCAGTTTACTGGTGTGCCGGTGATTATGGCTGCCATCATGTTAAAGTTCGAGACACTGTAGGTATTTGTGACGTCCCTACCAAAAATGCTTTTGCCGATCACATCATTTAGAAGCTGATATTCAGCTCTCAGACGTGATTTTGCTCCATGGTCCTCAACCGGTTCGTCAGACCGAGAGAAGGCGACGCAGACTTCGGCTTTTACATCCCCAGGGATGTCCAGATCTGTGATCCCGTGCCTTGGCAGGCTATGACACCTTGCGAAGTCCCGTTCAGTGAAATCGAAGACAATGCCTCCCACCTTGGATTGGATGTGGGTATCAAAGTGGGGGGTGCCCCGAAACACCCTTGCATTGTGGAAGAACTCTAGAACGGAGTCCGGATAGATGGAGTGCTTATCACATAGGAAACTTTGGAGGCCGGTTTCCTCCAAAGATTTTATCATCTTGTATATTTCATAATAGTCTGTGGAAGAACAGGATTGAAAATCAACCTGAAGGATGTTGGGAAACTAAGACATTTTGTGCCTTAGTGAGAGGATGTTCTTGTGACTTATGAGTGTTGTGGTGAACGTTTGCTTCACTTAAATACTAGTTTAGGGACTATCCTATTGTCCAGGCATTAAATGGGATGACATGTATTAACTGCAGGATAAGAGATATTGCATGAAATAGGCATGTTTGCAGTCTAGGTGTCGGTCATAGGCCTGGACTGTGAAAGATATCAAAAGATCTTCACGTCTTTTTAGGCGCGACCATGTTACTCTAAAAGGGCAATGTTTCAGAACAGATATCTACAAGCATTGATAGTTGTTCCACTTTTGTGTGAAATTCAAATAATCTAGAATGACCTGCTTCCAAACCGGTCAGGTATCAGTTGTTCATTCCGATGTGGTTATTTGGTGCATGCACCAAGTAGCCGGTCGGTTTATTCTATCTAATAGACTGGGCGGTTTTTCCACAAAAACCCTGAAGATTCGAAGTTCAACAGTTTAGGAAGAATTATCGGTTTTGTCTGTCTGAACCGGTTTCCCTTTAAGCATCCTTTGGAAGGATTTGGCTAATGTCGGTTAAGCCGAGAGTAAGCCTGAATTGAGAAAACTTAGCTTCCTGTAGCGGCTTTGTGAAGATATCGGCTACTTGTTGGTCGGTCGGTACGTATTCCAGCCGGATATGCTTCAGCGTGACATGCTCCCGGATGAAGTGATGCCTTATGTCGATGTGCTTGGTTCTGGAGTGGAGAACTGGATTGTAGGTGATCGTTATGGCACTCGTGTTATCACAGAAGATCGGGGACTCTTCGGCTATGATACCGAAGTCCTTCAGTTGCTGTTGGATCCAGAGGAGTTGAGAACAGCAACTTCCGGCCGCCAAGTATTCAGCCTCTGCAGTAGATGTGGCCACAGATGTCTGCTTCTTGCTATGCCATGAAACGAGCCGGTCACCAAGGAACTGACATGTTCCGCTGGTGCTTTTTCTGTCAATCTTACACCCTGCATAGTCTGCATCTGAATAACTTGTTAGATTGAAAGATGAGTCATTTGGGTACCACAGACCGACATCAGGTGTGCCCTTTAGATACTTCAGTATCCTCTTTGCGGCTGTGTAGTGGGATTGTTTGGGATTTGCTTGGAATCTCCCACATACACCAACTACAAACAAGATGTCCGGTCTACTTGCTGTCAAGTATAGTAGAGAACCGATCATGCCCCGGTATGCAATCTGGTCTACCGATTGGCCCTCATCATCCCTGTCCAGTTTAATGGATGAGCTCATTGGAGTAGCCGCCGAGGAGTAGGTGTCCATACCGAATTTCTTTAGCAGCTCCTTGGTATATTTAGGTTGACTAATGAAGGGTCCTTCCTTGAGTTGTTTAACCTGAAGACCTAGGAAGAAGCTTAATTCTCCCATCATACTCATTTCAAACTTGTCAGTCATCATTTTTGAAAACTTGTCACATAGCTTAGGATCGGTGGAACCAAAAATAATGTCATCTACATAGATTTGAACAAGTAGGATATGTTCCTTCTTTTCAAATTTGAACAATGTCTTATCCACTGAACCGATGGTGAAATCATGTTCTAGTAGAAATGCGGTTAGTGTGTCATACCAGGCTCTAGGTGCTTGCTTTAGACCGTATAAAGCTTTGTTCAGCCGGTATACATGGTTTGGAAATGCAGCGCTTTTGAAACCGGGTGGTTGTTCAACATACACTTCTTCACGTAGGTCACCGTTCAGAAATGCACTTTTAACATCCATTTGAAAAACCTTAAAGTTTTTGAAAGCAGCAAATGCAAGAAAAATCCTAATGGCTTCAATTCTAGCTACAGGGGCAAATGATTCTTCAAAATCAATGTCTTCTTCCTGTTTGTAACCTTGAGCCACTAATCTGGCTTTGTTCCTCGTGACCAAACCGTCCTCATTGAGTTTGTTTCTGAATACCCATCTTGTGCCTATGACCGATTGATCTTTCGGTCTGGGAACTAAGTACCAGACTTTACTACTCTCGAACTGGTTTAGCTCTTCTTGCATTCCCAAGATCCAATCCGGATCTGACAATGCTTCATCTATTCTTTTCGGTTCAATCTGGGATATAAAAGCAGAGTTGAAATATCCTTCCAGAAGTTGACTCCTAGTTCGAACAGGTTCTGAAGGGTCACCTATAATTTGCTCAGGAGGATGTTTACTGTTTCTTCTGAGATTCAGTTCAGGGATGTCTACCAAATTACCGTTAACTTGACCAAGGCTAGACATGTCGGTAGGCTGAACGAGATTGTCAGACCGACCGACTCCCTCGGATTGGACCGAAGTGTCAGCTTCCTGTTGTGGAACAGCTTGATCCGGCTGGGTATCAATATTACCCATTTGGTCATGGACAAACCGCCTGAAGACCGGAGCCTCATCTTCACTATCAGAATGAATATCGTTATTTTCCAGTCTGTTATGTAGATCAAAGCATGAAGCAGTATTACTTTCAACCGATTCATCGAAAACAACGTGAATTGTTTCCTCCATGGTTGCAGTTCTATTATTATATACTCTATATGCTTTACTTACTGCCGAGTACCCTAGCATGATGCCGGTATCGGTTTTTGCATCAAAAGCGGTGAGTGGGGTTTTATCATTTATATGAATATAACATTTACAACCGAAAATCCTGAGGTATTTAAGTTTAGGACTCTGTTAAAATAAACCTCATATGGTGTTTTGTTATGAAATCTGTTTATCAAAGACCGGTTTTGTGTATAGCATGCAGTGTTGATAGCCTCAGCCCAGAATTTCTGAGCAATGCCGGAATCGGCTATCATGGACCGTGCGGCTTCCTTGAGAGTCCGGTTTCTTCTCTTGGCCAGGCCATTTTGTTGAGGAGTCCTAGCACTAGACAACTCGTGTCTAATGCCGGATTCATCAAGATATGCAGTTAATGTACTATTGGTAAATTCGGTACCTCGATCACTTCGAATGCTATTAATACGAGTTGATTTTTCATTTTGTAAACGCTTAAGAAGTGTGATCAGGTTTGATACAGTTTCACGTTTAGATGGTAGAAATATTACCCATGTATATCTAGAATAATCATCAATAACTACCATGGTGTAGAGCATACCTCCTAGGCTGATGACCTGAATTGGTCCAAATAAATCCATATGAAGGAGGTCTAAGCATCGGCTAGATTGAATGTTTCCTTTACTTTTAAAAGATGACCTAGTTTGTTTACCCATTTGGCATGCTGAACAGACCTTATCCTGGTTAAATACTATATCAGGAATACCTTCAACTAACTTTTTACCACGAATGTAGTTTAAGGTTTTCATGTTTAGATGGTTTAGTCTCTTATGCCATAATCAGGTTTGATCAGTCTTAGCTATCATGCATATAGGATATTCTATTCTGGTTTTCCAGTCTACCTTGTAAATGTTACCTATCCTATTTCTGGTTAGTAGTACGATGCCTTGAGAATTCTTAACTAAGCATGCATGTTTAAGGAATTCTACCGTGTATCCGGCATCACACATCTGACTAATGCTAAGTAGATTAAAACGTAGATTTTCAACTAGGAGTACATTATCAATGGTTAGGTTACCATGGACAATCTTACCCTTGCCCACAGTTTTACCTTTTGAGTTGTCACCAAAAGTGATTAAAGCACCGGTTACTGATCTAATGTCGGTTAACAAATTGCTATTTCCGGTCATGTGCCTGGAGCAACCGCTGTCCAAGAACCATTCGGAGTTTCCTAGCCTCTTTTTTGGGTCCTGCAAAATGTACATATTTACAACTATTTAGTACCCACATTTACTTGGGTCCACATGCGATTAATCCCTTAGGTATCCAGACCTTGATGAACCGGACAGTCTTCTTTGCTAGGGTTTTAACTGTCCTTTTGACACTTGGTTTTGTGTATTTCGGTTTTCCTTCAAATGTCCTAAATGGTGATGGTCTTTGGTTCGGTGATCTGTAGTTTGACCTACGCGGTTCAGGAAAGTTTTCCTTATATCTGAGGATTTCGGCTTTTCTTTTCTCAGGGTCAAGCCATGAATCGGTTGGACCAACATAATCGTATTTTAGCTTTTCTTCCCTATAATATGCGGTCTCCTCTTCTTCAGCGGTACAGGTGCTCTTAAGAAATTTTATAAAGGGAAGGTTTCCTTTTGTAAGCCTTGCTTTCTCTATGGGTTTTCGGTCTTTAGAGCTATTCTCTGTGTATCCTAGGCCACGCTTACAACGAGGATGCCTGTAGTGCTTATTCATGTTCTTTACTATATCGCTAGATCTCTTATAGGCGGCCATCTTATATTGAAGTCTGGCATTTTCTTCCTTGGTTAGTTCTCTAGTCGGTTCACTAGATTGTTCGGTCTTAGGATCTAACTCGGTTTCTAGAGTATAGGTATCATCAGATTGTATGACCTCCGGTTCGGTTATGATGGGTACCTCTGGTTCTATTGAAATAGGTATTATGGAGTCGGGCTTGATGTTGAGATGCTTAGGTAGCATGATTAGTAGGTTCTTATATTCTTCTACCATGTCATTTAATGCATTGTATAACTCATCTTTAGTAAATTCTTCACAAGGAGAGTCAAATACCTGTTCATCATTTGCCATGAGACATGTGAGTTCATCGTCACTATCACTGCGAGCCCATAGACTTCCTCCATCGTCGGCTATCAGTGCTTTTGGTACCTCACTTCCTTCACCGGCTTGTTGATAATTGTTTCTGTCATTTTGATAGTCCGGTTTCTGGGTATCCCTCCTCGGTTTCCTGCATTCCCACTTAAAATGTCCCAAACAGTTACAGTTATAGCATCTTACATTGGATTTATCACCATAGTAGTTGTTCGTCGGTTGGCTCCTTTTCATGAACCTTCCAAACTTCTGTGCAAGCATTGCCATGGCATCCTCAGTGAACTGTTCGGCGGTTCTGATCGGTACGGGTGCAGGGGCCGGTGCCGGTGTAGGTGCAGGAACAGGTGCAGCCGGTTCTGTAGATGTGATGAGTGCTCTGGTTGACGTTGAGGCCGAGACTTCCTCTTCAGTTCTGGATCTCATCTCGAACTCATATGCCTTAAGATCTTCGAATACATCGTATAATTTCATCTTACGTAGGCTCTTTGATTCTCTCATTACCATCGTTTTTATGTCCCAAGCACTTGGAAGAGATCTCATAACCTTCATAATGACCTCTTTGTTGTCATACTTCTTGCCCAGAGTAGCTAACTCATCTAACACACCAGTGAACCGGTCACTGTATTCCTTCATAGTTTCTCCTGGTTTCATCTTGATGCTCTCAAACTTGTGTGGCTACCATTATTTTGTTCTCCTTTGTTCTTTCATTTCCCTCAAAGATCTGAATAACCGTGTTCCATGTCTCCTTCGCGGTTTGACAGTCTCTGATCTTGCAGTATGTGTTTCTGTCCACGCTGTTGGAGATCCGGTTTCTAGCATGATTGTCCAGATTGTTTCTTCTCCTATCTTCAGCCGTCCATTCCTTTCTGTCCTTGTCAATAATTATCGGTCCTTCGGTCAGAATGGACTCCATTTCATCATCCAAGGTGACTAGGTGCAGGTGCATGCGTGCCTTCCAGTTGGCAAAATCATCACCTTCTAGCATTGGAGGCCTATCTTGATACATGCTTGCTTGAGTATTGAAACTAACTGCTCTGATACCAATTGTTAGGATCTAGATCGCCGCTGGTGAGCCGGGGGTTGGACCGGTTAGCGGTTCACACTCGAAGGGTGGTGGTTAATCCGGTTAGAGATTAACACCGGGGTTTCAATACTACACAACCTGTCACAAATCCTTGAACTAGGTTCAAGCGCGGAAGAGATTTGCTTTCAGGTTGAAGCGGCACGCTTGTATGATAGGCACGGTCGGTTTCGGATGATGGAGATTTGGAAATGGTGGGTTGGTTTCGGTAATCTGGCTATTCGGTATGGTTAGTATAGAGTCAGTTTGGGGCGGTGTGGTTAAGTTAGTCGGTTAGATAGTGAAGCCGGCAGAAAGTAAATAACAAGACAGATTTTATGGATGTTCGGAGATAAAACTCCTACGTCACCCCTTCCTCTCGAAACCGCGAGAAGGATATTCACTAAGGAATACAAGTACAGGCCGATCGAGACTTATTTCCTGCTCGATAATACTCTTACAATTTACACCGAAATTGTAAAACACACTTTAACTTTCAACACTTAGGCTTTCTAAAACAGCACACTCTTATCACTTGTAGTAAATGCTCTTAATATCTCAATATCACACTGTTGTCTCTTAATGTCCCGCTTAAGTTGCTGCATTTACTCTTCTTCAGCTACCCCTTTTATAGGTGAAGTATGCCAACGGTCATATTTCACTGCCTTGAATCTGATTGGCTGATCAGAGGTGCAGTGATTCAGTGTTTCAGAGGTTCAGACCTGCGGTCGTTTCCTCAGACCTGATGGTCAACCTCAGACCTGGTATTATGTCTCAGACCTGGCGGTCTGTTCTTCCGGTGTGTAAGACAAACCTGCCGGGTTTGTCTTTTACTTGATGTAGGCACTGTCTGTTGGATAGTTGTCTGTACTTGGAAGATTTCCTTTCTGTCTTATCCAGAAGTGGAAGGATCCGGTAGTACTGTCTTCTGCAGCCTACAGTCTTTCCTCAGACTTGCATGAATGTGGAAGTGTTCAGTCTGTTCCTTTTGTATCATTCTCAACAGATACCCGAAATGTCTTCTTGTACTGGTCGGTCATTTGACTTGGCCGAAGGGCTTTTGGTATGAGTGATGTAACCGGACTTCTTCCGGTTATTCCTCTCTTGTGGATGATCGGCTGTTTGATGATTCCGGTTTTAAGCTTTGGCCGATCTTTTCTTTGTGCGGTCACGTTCCGAATATTCTTGATCGGTTTAGTAGCTTGACCGATTGGTTTTCTTTAGTCGGTTCTTTCATCCGGTCCGGTTCCTTGTTCCTACATGGGAAGTTTATTTAAGTTAGGTTTATTTGAACCGGTCTGAATTTATCTAACACCTATCATCTTATCTCGAGGAGTCCGGGATTAGGCACGAGTTGTCTAGTGCCAGAACTCCATAGCAAAATGGTATTGCTGAGAGAAGAGTGAGGACTCTGAAGGAAGCAGCGAGATCTATACTGGCTAAATCAGACGTACCTTAGAGGTTCTGGGTAGAAGCCATAAACACTACTTGTTACACAAAAAATCGGTCAATAATTAACAAACGTTTTGATAAAACTCCATATGAACTATATTACGGGAGAATTCCCGCAGTTTCTTACTTTAAAGTATTCGGGTGTAAATGTGTTATTCATAACAATAGAAATGTTTATTTGACCGCTTTTGATGCTAAAGCGGATGAGGGATTCATGTTGGGATATTCCTCAATAAGCAAGACTTATAGAGTATACAACAATAGAACACAAACAGTTGAGGAATCTTTCCATGTAGTCTTTGATGAGTCTATTGAGAGCAAATCCATTGATCCCATTGACCTTGCTGACAGATTAGAAGCGACAAGTCTTGAGTCTGTAAGTGAGGAAGAAGCTCTAGATAAACGGATTTCATTGTCTGACCCTGTGGCTGATCCGGTTGAGGTTCAACCAGACGTACAAACTCCTATTCAACAAACTATTGAGAGTTCAAACGTCGCAGAGTCACCTATTCAGATGACGAATCCCTTTGAATCCAACTTCAAATGGAACAAGAATCATCCACCAGAATTGATCATCGGAAACCCTTTCTTTCCTCGAAGGACAAGACGTCAATTGATGGATGAAATGGCCAATTTTGCCTTTATTTCACATATTGAACCCAAGAAAATTGGTGAAGCAGTGGTTGATCCTAATTTGATAAATTCTATACAGAAGGAGTTAAACCAATTTGTGAGAAATAAAGTGTGACATCTAACTCCTAGACTGACTGACTAGTTAGTCATAGGAACTAGATGGGTCTTTAGAAATAAGCTTAGTGAAGATGACTTAGTTATTAGAAACAAAGCTCGTTTAGTTGCTCAAGGATACAGACAGGAGGAAGGTATCGACTTTGATGAGTCTTTTAGACCTGTAGCAAGACTTGAGGCAAATAGAATCTTCCTAGCATATGCATCATTTAATAATTTTAAAGTTTTTCAAATGGATGTGAAAAGTGCATTTTTAAATGGTAAATTAAATGAAGATGTCTATGTTGAGCAACCCCTGGTTTTGTAGATCATACGTCACCAAATCATGTTTATAAACTTGTCAAAGCCTTATATGGTCTGAAACAAGCTCCTAGAACTTGGTATGACACTTTAACTGAATTTATGTTTAATCATGATTTTGTTATTGGAACTGTGGATAAAAACCTTGTTTAGATTCACTAAAGATTCTCACATCCTGCTTGTTCAAATATATGTTGATGATATTATATTTGGCTCAACTAATCCCAAATTGTGTGAGAAATTTGCTAAGCTGATGTAGGACAGATTTGAAATGAGCATGATGGGAGAATTAACTTTCTTCTTTGGGCTTCAAGTTCGTCAGCTAGAGAAAGAAACCTTCATCAATCAGGCCAACTAAATCAAAGAACTGCTAAAGAAGTTTAGAATGGAAAACTACTCTGCCGCAGCCACTCCAATGAGCTCCTCTAGTAAATTAGATAAAGATGAAGGTGGCCAAAGTGTAGATGTCACAGCATATAGAGGGCAATCGGATCATTGCTTTATGTGACTGCTAGTAGACCAGATATCCAATTTGTTGTTGGTGTCTGTGGAAGATTTCAGGCTAATCCTAAACTCTCTCACTTTACTACTGCTAAATACATTCTTAAATATTTAAAGGGAACTCAAAATGTGGGACTATGGTATCCAAAGTATTCCAGTTTCAATTTGACCAGTTTCTCATATGCAGATTATGCAGGGTGCAAAATTTATAGAAAAAGCACAAGTGGAACTTGCCAGTTCCTTGGAGATCGTTTTATCTCATGGTTTAGCAAGAAGCAGACGTCGGTTACCACGTCTACAGCTGAAACAGAGTACCTTGCTACTGGCAGTTGTTGCTCTCAGCTTTTGTGTGTTCAATAACAGCTCAGGGACTATGGGATTGAAGCTGAAGAATCTCCAATTTTCTGCGACAACACTAGTGCCATCGCAATCACCTATAATCCATTTCTGCATTCTCGAACAAAGCATATCGAAATCAGGCATCACTTTATCCGAGAACATATCAATCAGAAGCAGATTCGTCTTGAATATATTCCTACAAATCAATAAACGGTAGATATCTTAATGAAGCCTCTGCCCGAAGCTAAGTTTTCTCAGTTTAGAAACATTTTAGGTCTTGTTGATCTTTATTGATGTTGTTATGTGCATAAATTGAGGGGAACATGTTGTTGAAAGTTTAAGTGGACAGACAAGAAGTCAAAGGTCGTAATATGTCCAATAGACTAGAAGTTTAAGAAGCATAACTACTTAGACGTACGTCTACTCTAGCAGTTTTTATTTTCTTTCGGGAAATTATGTCTTGGTTTATAACCTGCGCGGTTAGACGTACACGTCTAATAGACGTTACACGTTTTTATGTCTAGAGCAAGTGGAAGCTCACGTCTAACCAGACACACGTGAAGCACGTGTTGTTTATGCACAATTAGACGTGTCGTCTAATACACAGATTTTCCAAGTAGAAGTGAAAAATGTGAAAAGTAGAATAAACATCTAACTACTTGTGTACTTAAACTTTTCATCTTCTGGCTATTTGGACAGCTGTCATCTGCATATGAATCTGTCCATGTACCTTTTTCCCTCTTAAAATGAACTAGTCACCTCTCAAATAAATTGAAGACAAGTGTCTCTCAATTTGTCAAGAGTGACTGACATTTCTGATATTATTTCTATTTATACATCTAGTATTAATTGCATGCTTTCATGATTAAGATTAATAGTTGTGTTCCTAGGGAATAGGTTTATGACTCTTTGACGGTTGATATAATCATTAGATATTAACTACACGTTAGGTCCTTAATATTTAATGAATGGTATTACTCAAATGGTTGAGTACTCCCAAATCTGTATCTCTCTCTTTCTATAATTCGAATCGTCAAAATGACTTCTTTCTCTCCAAAATCTTTACAAGTAGATTTCCAGTCTGTGTACTCTACACCGATTCCTAGAATGGTTCAAATGTTTGAATCATTAGAAGCCTCTGGGTTGAAGAAGTTTCTTCGCCCCCATTGCATTTATCACAAACAGATCATTCGTGAATTCTTTGAAACCGCCAAATTTTACAACGACAAATATATCTGCGGGATTGTTCTCGGTAGAATGATTTGTTTTGATGAAGATACATTCAGCATGTTCTTCCTTCTCCCAACCGTAGGAATCCATGAATTTCCCCCCTCTTCTCTTGAGATCCTGTCGGAGATGATGAAAGTCTTTTCAGATGCAACCCTTCTAGTGAAGTATCACGGGAAGAGCAACTTCCTGAAAGTTGAGAGTATGCCTTACTCAGCGACATCATCTCCAAATCCCTCCTTGCAAAAGAATCCTCTTACACTTACTGTTCAAAAGTCTTTGAGATTATGGTGGCCATTACAAGGGGTGTTGCCATCAACTGGAAGAACTGTGCACGGAAGACGATCTTCGGTTTTGATGCTCCTCTTGGCGCATTTCTTTGTTGTCTTCTAGATGAATCTGGTCACGGGTATCATTCATCTTTCAAAACCCTGAACAGCCAGAAGGTTGTTGATTACGTTCTTAGGGTGAAAAGGCTTAAATCAAAGAAAAGGGACAAAGGTGTCTACAACTCCGCTCTAACCACAGTCTTAGAGACTTCTTAGGTTGTAGATTCTTCTTTCCAGATGATGTTAAAAAGGGGGAAGAGAGAAAGAGAAAAAGGAGGAGGATAGAAATTATTTAGTTTTGTTGTTTTTAAAAAGATGTTTTGTATTCCTCTTGAAAAACACTCCTGACATTTTGTATTCCTGATCTTGTTTTTTATCTTATGTTTTTATTTGATAATGGTACTGTTAGTTTATGAACTCTGTTTCTTGAATTTTGTTTTTGAATATTGGTTATGGAAAGTGTTTGTGTAAGATGGATAAACAAGTTTAACTTAGCATTTTATATGATGGGTGTTTAAGTTGTTACTGATGCAAAATTTTAACATCATCATCAAAAAGAGGGAAATTGTTGGGTCAAATTATTTTGACTAAGTGTCAAAGTAGTTTGACTATTGGAAATTTGATGATGAATGTATATAAAACTCAATTTATGCCGTCTAATCGTTTTTTGTGTAGGTGTATTAAAAACAGGTTATATTAGACTAAGTCTTAATGAGGTTCATTAGACTGATTGGGCATTAGATGCATTGAGTCAGACGGAGTTAGACGTACAGTCTAACTCCTTCAGATTAGTCTGAAAGGATGTGTTATTAGACGTGTTGTCTAATCCCATTAGACCAGGTGGTATAATGGATCCTGTTATTAGACGTGTTGTCTAATCCCATTAGACGAGGTCGTCTAAGTGAAATATGTCTAATGATATGCTTAAGAAGTTGCTTGAAGCTAACACCCGTCTACCCACGATCAACTAGTTGTACGCTACTCCTGCTCCACTTTCTAGTGAAGATCAGTACGACAGTCAGTTGCAACTAATTGATCAATGCCACGTAAGCAAATATTCTTCCCACTACTAGTTTTTGTAGGAATATCCTAGAAGAATATTTGGCGCATTACCAGATTGGTACGGCCACGATCCTAGTGCTTAAAGTCTATTATGTACTATGGAGGCGTTCCAATGGAAGCTCGTAACGTGTCATTATGAAAGATTCGACCGTTAGTACCTGCTCCTTATTTAAAGATTCTGAAGAACAACGGAATAACTTCTAGAAAGAACAAGTGAACTTGTTGAACATTGCTATAATCACAAAGTATTCAATCTAAGCATACAAACTGTCATATTGAGCGAGCTGCCTTCTTGTTTTTACTAAGTGTTCAATTAAGAGAGAGTTAGAATCAAAGCATTGTTTTAGCTGAGTGATATTCTTCATCATATTGTAAGTTGAAGAGAGTCTGTCTTGTTCAACAGTGAGGTATTGGTGTAACTGTATTTGATTCGAAAGTATAGTGAATCCTTCCAATGGTTGAAAGAAGGGGTGACGTAGGAGAGTTAGCTCCGAACATCCATAAACAAACTGCTGTGTCTTTTCATTCTGTCATCTTCTTATTCTTGGTTTTTAGCTTCAAACCTGAGCAAACATTTTCGAACTTGAATCGTTCAAGAGTTTGCAAGAGTTTGTGCAGAATAGAAAGTGATTTAAATCCTTATATGATTTCTATCAAATCGTTTTTCCTAAGCTGTCATCAATAGCCAGACCCCGTCTCTATTGATTACGTCGATCCTATCATAAATGTTTAAGCGGCTTCAGCCAAAGTTGCTTGAAACAATATGATTTCTTTTGTAGAAATAATGTGACATGGTGAATATTTATTTGATTAAATATTCAAATTTTTTTATAGAAATAATGTGATGAAATAAATATTTTGATTGATTAAATATTATAATTTCTTATGTAAAGATTATATGAAGAATGATTTATATATGAATAAACATTCTAATCTCTTGTACAAAAATTATGTTTTATTCAATTAAATATTTATAATATAGTTATCTTATTCATTGTATGATAAGTATAACAAAATAAATTTGTAAAAAAATTGTGTGACAATTTCTTGATTATAAAATCATATAAATGTGTGTGATTTAAAAAAAATGGTACCAACACGAATGTGGGGGCAAATATTTTTATTGATAATAACACAAAAATAATTATGTATATTATGTAAAAAATAATTTATTGTTAGAGAATTATGTTCTCTATAAAAGATAAAGTTGTGCAACTTTACAAAAAGAAATAAAATAACAAGAAAATATCTTATTTGTATTTGCTGAGTTGATGCTCAAATTGATATTTTAAATTTGAGGATTTTAAAATCAAGAAACATGTCATATTTTGACATTACTTTCATAAAATATTGAAGAATCAATGTCTTCAAAAAGATTTTATGAAATAAATAAAAATGAAAGTTTATAAAGTCTTGATATGACTTATAACAAATTTTATAATAATGATATTAAACTTTGATCATACTTTTATTTAAAAAATGGATGTGACAATTATATATATCATGAATACAATGAAAATTATTTCATTATGTGTCTTTTGTACGATATTTTTATCGTTAAAAATTACGATAAAAATGATTAAATCCATTAAGGATGTGAGTTGCACTACACGAAATATCATGTTGTTATCAAATGATATATTGATATTATTAAAAGAAATATTTTACGTCTAAAAGTGAATATGCTTACACTTAAAAGTGAAATCTACGTATGGAAATCTTCTATGGAGTTATCAAAAGTGGTCAAAGACAAGAATAGTTCAAAGACATTTTGTCTACTAGTTAGTCAAGTAAACAATATTTTCATAAAAAAGTGTTTAAATGGTAAGCATGTACGAATGACTATGCTTCTGATTAGAAGATATTTCAAGATTATCAGAAATTTCTAATTATTGTAATAATAATTTGAAATTAGATAAGTTTAGAGTCAAAGACAAGTCTAGACATACACGTCTTAGATATAATGTCATTAAACTACACTCTCTAATGGAGTTATCAAATTTGACTGTGTAAGTCAAAGATAACATTATGGATCTACTAATAAAATGATTGAAAAGAGAGTTTGTTTGAAAGTCTTTTTAAGACATCAGCCTACTATAAGTTGGTATGAAAGAAAACACGACATATTCAGACTGGAGATCCCAAGAACTAGGTTCAATGGGATAACCTAATTGTACTACTAACTTGGAAAGTTATTGTTGAGGATTAATCCTATAATGAAACAATATATATTTTGATGAGGATAAGCATACCGCCTTTAAGGATTCTTTGTGAGCAAATAGATCACCTATATGAGGGAGAAGTGAGGCCGCTTCGAAAGAATTGCACGGCTCAATTCTAGACCCTCTCACAGAACTAGGCGCGTGTTCCATGTCCAAAACGGACACAACCATGAGAGTTTGACATGTATCAGGGAGAATTCTATGTGAAAGTGTGTAATCATTTACACAAATGGCAGAATAGTTCAAGGACATCGAGTCTACTAATCAGCTAGTAAAGTTATATACTTTCATAAGGGAAGGTTCAAAAGGTTACCCCTACCTATCCTATCTAGAATTCAACTATTGAACATTTCACCGGGTTAATCTTTTAATTTTCATTAATGTGGGGGATTGTTGGAATTTTTAAACTAATTCTATAAATTCCATTAATGAATGGAAATTAGAATGTGGGTAATAAAATTAAATCAAATTCACATGAAATTCAAACGTGAATTAAAGGGTGAAATTTGATCCAAATGTTTGAATTAATTAATCAAAATGCATTGATGGCCAGTTAACAAAATGTTGTTAATTTGTAGAGTAACTTACATGAGTTTGTTACTATTATTAATTGTTATGATAATTTAATATTATTATTAACAAATTAAAAAAATTATGTAACGTGAGTATTGCAAAATAAATGTCTTCATTAATTTAGGCAAACAATTACCCTTCATCAAGAAGAAATATTAAGGCAAATGAAGAGGCAATCAATGTCAACCGTTAGATCAATTGATGATTTAATTAACAGTTTATTATTTCAAGAATATTAATAGGCATTCTATCCCACACCATTCGATACACACAAAACCACACCTTTTCATCCTTGATTAATTTCTTACTCTAGATTCCCAAAAGCTTTCTTCTTGTTTTGTGAGTGTTCTTCGAATTTTTTGCTCGATATTTTTTGTTGAAACCCGGTGATAATTCAGGTATGCTGGTCAAGTTCGATGAGTAGTATTTTAGTGCAGAATCACTACAGGATTCGTTGTACCCTGGGAGACAGCCATCTGTGATAAGCTCCAGCACAAACGGGAGACGATGGAACTGTTTTAAGGGAAATGTGCTAAGCACATGCCTCGAATCAACCATTTATTTGGTGATATTGCTCTTCATATATTTTATTTATTTCATTTATTTGTAACATCATGTGTATATATATTATTCTGTTTATTTAAAGACAAGAATACTAACAATTATTTTGTTCTCTCCGTCGTCGACACTATTTTCGAGGAATTCAAATATTGTGTCCGATAGATTCATAATGGAGGTGTCATAATTGGGTTCCTCCTCGACATAATTAAAGGATTTGTCATCGGTGACAGCGCACAAAAAAAAAGTCCAATTGGAATAATTTTTTATCAACTTTCTGGCCATGTTCTCTGTCTCTCTGTTTATTAAAATATTATTATCATGTATTTTTATTTTTTATTTAATTATTTTGTTAAATAATAATAAAATAAATTTAATGGTATATTCTACATTATATTAAATTCTATAATTCTTAATATAAAATTCCATAACATATTTTACTCGCAATATTTAAATTCAGAGTAGATTCAGTATATGTATTCATATATTAATAGTTATTTTGGGATAAATATTACCTTAATCTTTAACTAATTAGAATAATTATTATCATTATTTATTTTATTAATTAATAATAATTAGTTATAATAAATTCTTATTCTAAAATATGAATTCTTAATTAATTATAATAATTTATTATTATTCTAAAAACTCAATTTTCTTAATTAGGGTCAACTTTATTTGATCCTTAATTAATTATAATAATAATTAATTATTCTTCTATAAGCTCAATTTCCTAAATCAATGGGATCAACTTTCTTATAAATTTGATCAAAAATATAATTATTAGAATTATTGAATTCTTAAGTTTATAAATAATTTTAAATATATATAACAAACTTGTAAGTCAAACATTTAACCAATTTATATTTTAAATTCAACACAAAATTAGATACTATATAAGTTCAACTTTTAACTAAAATATATATATATATAATTATAATGTTTAATTTGAATTTGCTTGATTTGTCTGGTCGAGGGTTGTAATTAATTTGGATATATATGTGAGAGTAAATAGATACTTGGGTCGGATCGTGGGTTGACACGCCCAAAAACTTGAAATGGTAACAAATAAAATTAAAAATACTATGTATGTTTCGAACTTGCAATCTACAAATATTTAACCAACTAGGCTAATAAAAACTTTATATTTTAAATTTAACACAAAATTTGATGAACGCGTGACATTCCTAACAATATAAGTTTAACTTTTTAACTAATCAATCTCTCTATATATATAATAATGCTTAATTTGAATTTGTTTGATTTGTTGGATCGAGAGATATGGTTAATTTGGACATATATGTGAGAATAAATGAATACTTGAGTCGGATCGTGGTTTGACCCGCCCATAAACTTGAAACGGTTAAAAATAAAATTAAATATACTATATGCATGTTTTGAACTTGCAACCTAACAAAAACAAGTACAAACATTTAAGAAACTAAGCTAATAAGACTTTATATTTTAAATTCAGCACAAAATTTGATGAACGCATGAAATTCCTAATAATATAAGTTAAACTTTTTAACTAACTAATATATATATATATATAATAATGCTTAATTTGAATTTGTTTAGTTGTCGTGTCGAGAACTGTGGTTAATTTGGATATATATATATGTGTGTGAGAGTAAATAGATACTTGGGTCGGATCATGGGTTAACCCACCCATAAACTTGAAATGGATAAAAATAAAATTAAAAATGCTATAGGTATGTTTCGAACTTGCAACCTAACAAAAAAAGTACAAACTTTTAATCAAGTGTGATTAAGATGTGAACGAGAGATAAGAGACTGGTAATAAATAAGAGTAGTTAAAAAATATGAATCAAATATTTGATTGACCAAAGTGTGAGGTCACGAGGTTAAATGTCGATTGAGATTGGTGGTTGATTTTCCTAGGGATAAGAGACGTGTGAAAGTGTGATTGAGAAGTGGTTTATTGTGGGATAAGAGATTGGTAACAAATGATCGTAAGGTCAAGAGATTACAGGTCGATTGAGATTGGTGGTTGGTTTTTTTAAAAGAGATAAGAAGTGTGTGCAAGTTTGATTGAGATTAGTGGTTGGTTTGTTAAGGGATAAAATATGTGAGAGTGTGTTTGAGATTGGTGGTTGGTTTTCCGATGGATAAGAGGCGGGTGAAAATGATATTGAGATTGGTGGTTGGTTTGTCGATGGATAAAAGGCGTGTGAAAATATGATTGAGATTGGTGGTTAGTTTACTAAGGGATAGAGGCATGTGAAAGTGCGATTGATATTAATGGTTGGTTTGTTGAGGGATAAGAGGTTGGTAATATTTGTTTACCGAGGGATAAGGGACTTATGAAAGTGTGATGGGATGTGGTTCCCAAGGGATAAGAGATCAGTAATAAAGGATAATGAGGTCGCGAGATTATAGGTCGATTTAGATTGGTAGTTGATTTGTCAAGGGATAAGAGGCGTGTGAGAGTATGATTTAGAATCGTGGTTGGTTTGTCGAGATATAAGAGGTCAGTAATATTATGATTGGTGGTTGGTTTTCTAAGGGATAAAGAGGTCGCTAACAAAATATTATAAAGTCACGAGATTAGAGGTCGATTGGGATCATTGGTTAGTTTGTCGAGGGAGTAAAGTCATATAAGTATGAAAGTGTGAGGTTACAAGATGAGAGGTCGATTGAGATTGATAACTATTTTATCGATGAATATGAGGCCGATAATATTAGAATTGGTGTTTAGTTTACCGAGGGATAAGATGTCGATTCAGGTTTGTGGTTGGTTGATTTTCCAAGTGATAAGAGAGGTGTGTGAAAGTGTGATTGGGATTGGTAGTTAGATTGACGAGAGATAAGAGGTATATGAAAGTAATGAATCATGATATGAGTGGTCAATTAGAGTTAGTTGTTGATTTGTTGAGAAATAAGAGACCGATATCAAAGGATCATAAGGTCACGAGATTAGATGTCAATTGTGATTAATAGTTGGTTTGTCGAGGGATTAGAAGCATGTGAAAGTATGAGGTCATGAGATGAGAGGTCGATGAGATTAGTGGCTGGTTTGTCAAGGAATAACAGGCCAATAAGATTTAGATTGGTGGTTGGTTTACTAGGGATAAGAGACCGGTAAGAAAAGATTGTAAGATTATAATATTAGAGTTCGATTATGATGGTGGTTAAGCATATATGTGAATTAGATGTTGATTGACCAAAGTGTGAGGTCACGGTATTAAAGATCAATTGTGATTGGTGGTTGATTTGATGAGAGATAAAAGACATCTAAAAGTGTGAGGCCACGGGATGGAGAGGTCAATTGAGATTTGATGGTTGGTTTGGCGAGGGATAAGAGATGTGTGAAAGTTTATGAGGTCACAATACTAGTAGTTATAGTTGTCCATTGAGAAAAATAATATTAGTGGTTAAATGTGTGACTGATATGGTTGGTTGATCGAAGTGTGAAAGTGAGGTCACTAGATAAGAGTCAATTGAATTGGTGGATGGTTTGCTGAAGTGAAGGTAAAGAGGTCACGATAATGATATAAGATGGTTGAGGTACAAAATACTTTATGTGAGGTCACGAGATTAGTAATGGATGTTCATTGTAAAACAACAAATATTGGTGGTTAAATATATGAATGAATTTGTTGGTTTATCGAAGAAATGAGGGAAAAGAGGCTTGTGATATGATGAGATGATTGGTTTGCCAAAAGTTATGGTAAAAGATGTTGGTACTATTGAGATGGTTGAGTGAACAAATTATGTCATGATATTAGTAATATGAGAGGTTTTTTTTAGAAATGGCTTACGTCATTAATTAAAAAGACCCGAAGATGGAAAAGGAGTACAAGAGCTGAAATTGAGCTTACAACAGTTTGCTCAAAATCAACACACGATGGCCATAAGGAATCCACGGTTGGCCTAAGAAACGCACACGGAAATGAAATCATAGTACAAAAGTGAATAAGGAATGAAATTAATAATCAATCAACTAAAAAGGATGATAGGGGTTGATTTCCTCGGACTCGTCTCTCTTGTCTTTGCCCTTGTTCTTTCTTTCCTTCTTTCTTGTTACCCTTATGTCTTTTTGGGATATATTTCCGGATAGAGTTCCGGCTTCTTTGTCTTCTCTAGCTTCTCTTGTCACTTTTTTTCTTTCGGGCTTGAGTTTGGAGTTGAGCGTATGAGTTGTTTTCCTTAAGGTGGTTTCTTTAACAACGTTGCGGCTTTCTTTGGTTTTGGAGCTCATGGTTTTTAAGATGTTTTGGCTTTCGCTATCATCCACGTTGACGTTGGGCTTTTTGAACCTAATTAGTGGGGAAAGGGCCTCGGTTTAAGCTTAGTGGGATCGGAATCAGTTTGGTTCTCGTTCACGTGTTCGTTGTGGTTTTCATTTGCTTTATGGATTTTGATATAAGATTTTTTAACCACCTTGAGATTCTCTTGTTCGGGGGTGGTCACGGGTTTTTTTGCTTTTCCCCATCCTCTTTTTCCGGTTGCTTGTACATGACCTCAATGACAGCCATGTTTCCATTCTGGCATCTTAACTCAAATTTTTCCGGTTTTGTGCTCGTTGAATCGATCTCAATGAAAACGCGAGCAAACATGACTCGTTCAAATGAGTCAAAGTTGGGATCGAGCATAAGCGGCTTTCCAATGAGTCCGGTGAGGTAGGAAAGTGCTTTGGCATTACAAAGGTGTGGTGGAATATTTCTTAGTCTCACCCACACTTGTTCAGATTGTGGCGATTTGCTATTGATGTCGATTTCTTCATTCCATTTGGCAAGCTTGAAACATAAGTTGAACATGAAAGTGAAATCTAAGTCAGCAATAGTTTGGGCTTCGGTCTCCGTGCTAAAAATGAGGAAGAAATAGCCAAAGTCGTTGACTTTGACTTTTTTTAAGTCCCTTTTCGCTCTATTGTCGGAAAAGGGCGGCCTTCATTGCTCGGAATGGGGCCTTGTGGGTGTCCATGAAGTGACCGACGACAACTCGCTTCCAAACGTTGACGCATTCCTCTTCAATTTCTAGGGAGAGTTCGATTTGGAGCGGGTGTTCGAGCATTTTAATTTTTTAGGTAAGAAATGCTATTATTGGTTAACCGATAAATGAGAGTAAAATGTTGAAGAAGAAGATGTCGGTGTTGATGAGAAAAAAGTTATATGATTGTCTTCTTATCAAATTTGTTATCCTTTTTTATGAATAATGAAAACAACGAATAATGAGAGGAGGAAGACGTTTACTAGGCTATCCTAACCATTGAAGCTCCCTCATATTCAGACCATATATGTTAACGACGAAGAGGATAATGAAAGCGATGAAAATTTTGATGATGATGACAAACATAAAGAAGTGAGTATTGTTTATTTCAATTTTGTAACTATAATTTTTATTTATCCTTGCAACGGAAAGACATTATGCTAGTTAATTTAATAACTTGACATATTCTTATCGTCTATTAATTTGACAAATTCTTTAAAAAAATGGTTCATCTTCTTCATGCAACAACAAATCCGTTTAGATATATGATGTGTTACTTATATTCATCCAGAATTTCTGAACAACATATACATCAAATTGTATTCTCGTTTCTAGTTCAATAATCCAATAAATTATTATTTGTTCTATCCGAATTAGATAAAGAACATATATAAATGTTTGTTCATATTTTTAAAAAAAATATAAACTTAAATCTCAATAGATCAACATAAAGAAAACTTTGATACCACTTATTATAATTACTTTTAGTCTAAATCTTTAATCATTAAGTCTATAATCTTTACTCTATGTCGATAAATTGAGATAAATTGTAATTGCGAAAACATACATTAATCTTTAATGAAGAACGGTTCATTAAGTTGTTCTTCGGATCTTCACTTAATCTTGGATCTTCTAGTTTTGGATCTGGACTTGGATCGGTAATGAATGATGTGTGTGGGGTTTAGGTCTTTGAACCCTCTATCGATAGCCTTGAGTGTTCTTGAGAGATGAACAGATATTTACCTTTTGTTTAATGAGTTTAACATAATAGGTAGGTTATCTATGTGGATTGGGGACCTAGCTCAAATATACACATTTATTAATCGACCCATCAACGAAATAGTAAATGGTATTTATGCTTCACATAAATATATCCCCATATTTATTATAGATGTATAAATAAGTCCATAACTTTTATATTTAAATATATCATATTAATTGGGATTTAATCTTTATATGATACCAACTAATACACAATTACTAAATAATATATGTACAAAAATGTTTTACCACTTTCGATAGATTGTCTAACTCCATTTCCAATTATTTTATTATTATATAAAACTCACTAATTTAATTAGTTGAGCCAACATAGTGACTCAGTCTTTTCACTGGATTGATGATCGGGTCGGGTTTTAAAACTATGATATATGTAACACACTTAAAATTTAAAAAAAAAATATATATATATATATAACTTATTTATAAAATTTTATAAGTATCAAATTAAACATTTCATTATTTTTTTTAATATAATTTATTTGAACTATTATTATATTAAAAGTATAAAGAAATATATAAATATTATAAAATTTAGTAGTTAATATAAGATATATATTAATGTTAAATATATTTTTGTTTAAAATTGATAAATTATTTTTTGAATATTTTTATACCTCTCTTAAAATTATATTTTATATCAATCAAAATTAAATTAATTATTAAAAATAATATTATATTTTTAAATATAATTTGGCCACCAATCAAAATCGTTCAAGGCGGATAAAAAGAGTTTCCATAAATATAAATAAATTAAGAATATAACTCATAATAATTATATTCTTTTTGTTTGGTTGAATGTCAATTTAGTAGTAAGTAAATTGTTGCCCCCATTTCAATTCTTATCATCATTTAGGTGCAAGTATAATGCAAGTTTGAAAGAATAAGGTCGATTTTATGGAGGTGCAGCAACCCTAATGTCGTTCTAAGACACTAGTGGAATCCTAAAATTCTCAAGTAGACCTTTGTTTGAAAATAAACCGATATTAACTAAGAGACCATATAGAGAGAGTTGGAGTAACATAACCGATAACATCAAAATAACTAGATAAAAATCTATATATTAAATAATATAACAAATTTGTAATATTTAAAATTTAATAAATAAATTCTAACTATTTTATATTTTTTTTCATGTTAGACCTTAAATATTAACAATAATAACTATAAAAATTTGAAAAGGAGAAGATAAACATTATGAACAATTTATATTATTTATCCGAAATGAACTTAACAATTAAAACCAAATCCTAACAAATCTGATGACAAGGGGTGAGATCCATATTCACTTTATTCTTATATTAACCAAATCAATTTATTCAAATATTAATGTTTAACAATTTAAACTAAACAGAAGCCAAATATTGAAGATATGTATTAATTTATATGAACGGTGGTTAAAAAGATTAGTATTGATAATATTTTTCTTTTTAAATTAGACTGCTTTTACTTTATTTTATTTATTTAGGACATTAAAGTGCTTTTTTAATTTTTTATTTTATATTTTTACTAGAAAAGTGCTTTTACTATGTATTCATAAATATTAAATATTTAAATATAAGTAATTTAATGATGTAAAAAAAAATTAAGGTGAGATTAAATAAATAACTTTTTTTATTTATTTTAATTTTTTTTATAAAATAAGTAAATTAAGGTAAATTTTACCATTTTTTTAATAATTAAATAAACAAAATATTGAAATATATTGAAAATTTTTTTAAAAAAAAATTAAGGGTAAAGTCACATTTTAACCGAAAAAAAAATTTCTGGGTGGGTTGAATCCCTGTCGTCACTGATATAAAATAGTGTCAGTAACGACTCTCCTTAAGCATTATTATATATTAGAGATCGAGTATTATTATATATATATATATTATATTTGTATGAATGTCGCGCATTATTCAAATTTTGTGTAGAATTTTTAAAATATAAAGTTTTATTAGTATTATTAGTTAAAATTACTCGTTTTGTTATGTTGCAAGTTAAAACATTGCATATAGTATTTTTATTTTTAATCGTTTCAAATTTATGGGCGGGTCAGCCCACGATCCGACTCAAGTATTTATTTACTCTTACATATATATCCAAATTAATTACAACTCTCGATCCGACAAACCAAACAAATTCAAATTAAGCATTATTATATATTTATTATATTGTTAGGGATTTCCCACGTTTATCAAATTTGGTGTAAAATTTAAAATATAAAGTCTTATTAGCTTAATTCTTTAAAGGGTTTTACTATTTTTATTAGGTTCGAAACATATATATAACATTCACTAGTAAAAAAAGCTCAATAACAACGGTAGAGGTCGTCGGTATAGGAATATAAATATCGCTATAAATAATTTGGAACGACGTAAAAGCAGTCGTTAGTCGTCGGCATTGCTCTTATCGTTATTGCCCAAAAATGCATACACCGACCATTTTAGTACCGACACCATAAAGCCCTCTATGCCGACAACTTTCACCGTTGCCATAGAATAATCTATAACGACCACTCTAACCGTCGTCATAGAGGACTCTATGACAATCACTCTTACCATCGCCATATAATACTTTATAACGACCACTCTAACGGTCGCCATAGAAGTTTGCCATATAATACTTTATAACGACCACTCTAACCGTCGCCATAGAGGTCTCTATGACGACCACTCTTACCGTCGCCATAGAGGACTCTATGACGATCACTCTACCGTTGCCATAAAATGTTATATGATGAACCAAACAAATTAAATAATATTTTTAAAACATAAAATATTTAATTTCAAGGTTTTAATAAACCATTTCTTGACTTACCATTGAATAGGTCACAACTATTTCCTCACTGAAAAAGAAAATCAAAATTCTTTATAATTTTAACTAAATGATAAATTTCAAGTGAGAAAGTTGGAGAAAATTCAGCATCTCCACTTCACTACTTCTTAAGACTTATTAACACCATAGACAATGCTAGTAGCTAATACACGAACATTCTCCACTACTTCTTAAGGCTTATTAACCGTCGTCTTTATATTAATTAACACATTTGTAATCATCGTCCAAACTTACATAACAATTAAGTATTATATCATATACATGTCAAATGAAATTTGATTTAAAATCAAGTGCCAAATTTCATTCTTACTAGTGATGTTGGAGTGTCAAGTGGAAAGAGCTTTAACCCGGTATCCTGGCTAAAAGAAAAAACCATCATTATTAAATCAAATTTCACAAATCTCAATGAAAACCAATAGCATTAGTCATTAGTACCAATCCTTACCACTATAGCACGAATCCTTTGTAAAAATAGTAAAATGTTCCAACTAGAACAATCTGTTATGATTGATTAATTTAATAATGACAAAATATAAAATTTATTCTCAAAGAAAAACTCATATAAGACATACATAAATAACATGGAATACATTATCAGGGCAATTGTGGAAGAACTTGATCATAACTCCAACGGTAGAGATGGTCTTAAAGACGCAGTTGAAGAAGGAAGATAACAATCATGAAATCTGCAATAATAGATTATATATACTACATACATCTTTGGTTTTAGGTATCGATGGTATACATTTTCTGCAATAAAATATCTTGATTTATATAACTACAAGTACAACATTCAATTAGAAGAGATATTGACTCTTTTGGATGTTCAGTAAATTTTAACATATTCCTCTACTAAACTGTATCATTAGGGGTATATTTATCTGTCACCATGATGAGATTTTTAACCAAGATACAATACTTCTTAATCAACTTAAGACAAAGTTAAACCGAAGATGGTAAAGAGAACATCAGATTCATGATTTTGTTTTGAAGAAAGACAAGAGCGGGTTTCAGAAGGATGGAGGAAAAGAAATCCCAAGATCTTACCAATTCAACAACTCAAGGCCTCCGTTATTTGTTCGGTTGGACGTCTCTACCTTAAGAAAGAAAGCATATAATTAATTTAAGATGAAAAAACACTAAAATTCAACCGATTGGAGGAAGAAATGATCGTAGAGTAATAATCACAACAAAAAGAAGCCATTATGATTAACATCATGAATCATATCATGGTCTATTAAAGCTTGATATATATGTCAAGTGAAGTAACGATCAAAACAAAAATCAAGATAACTAAACCTTGTAAACTCGAAACTAGTTAAGTCCTCCATTGTCTTGGATCGTGATCAGCATCACGGGTTCTTTTAGCAAGATCTTCTTTTACAATTTTAATAACATATTTTTCTGATTGAGAAAATGATTCCAGTAGTTGGTTCTGTAATCTGATTAGTAGTAATATAGAAATTCCAATGAATAAAAACAATATTTACAAATCATCCAATAAATATTGTTACCATCTTCTCATCGTAGTTGTCCTCATTATCCAAAATGTATTCAATCTTCTTTTTATCTTTGCTTACTTTCTTAACTTAATTGTATATAATAACATCAACAAGATATAGTTACCGAAATTGGTTGGTTGATTTGGGAGTGATTTATAACTTTATCGGATAGTTTTACTCTCTTGGAACGGCATGGAGAAGATGAATCATCATCATCTACCATTAGAGAAAAACGTCAATGAAAATTAACTATGTGTGTTTGAGAAGCGGTCATTTACCATCACTCTCTAGGTTGTCCTCTAATCATGTACCTTGAAATCAATCATGCTTACCACAATACGAATAGTTATAGATACTATATATATCTGCAAGATTAGAAACAAACTCAAAATCAGTCAGGGTGCTAGAGAAGAAGAGTCGTACTGAACTGTATAATTTTTAATCCTTTGAAAAATAGCACGGCTAGTCAAAACAGCACTAACAATAACATTTAGGCCTAACTCGGTTAATACGATATCTGTAACTCCCCTTGCAGCGTCTGTAGCATCTGAAACTGCTATTCCAATATCAGGTTTCTTCAGAGCAGGTGTATGTAGTGTTTCCTGCCATTCTCACTATGTGTTTATTCTCTTGAAGAATCTTCATAATCTCGTACTTGTGTTCTATCTGCACAACAAGATATAAATAATTAGAAACCATTCAAAGCCCATCTGCTTTCTCTATGAGTTTATCTACTTGAATAACTTCATTGTCATTTGTGTGACGGCCCAACAATGAGGAAGATGGGTACATATTTGTTCCCATGCCAAGTCTTCAGCCTGTCTCCTTTGCGATTGCCAACAGATCACCTATCTAGCACATACAAAAAAATTAATTTACTCCCTTCCATTTGTCTTCTAATTTAACAGATGTTGTTTCAATTGCAGGCACCATAAGAAATAATTTTAGATACAATTTCACAAGAAATGAAAAAGATGAATCATTGTCAGTGATCATTTTGACATTAATACCAAGGTTAAGTGATTTATGGATAGTCCCACAAAATCTCCAAGGACCTTCAGGGCTGTCCTTAGATTTCTCAAGAACTTCCTGAAAAGAAATTATAGCAGATACGGTGCTAATTAGCATGCTAATTAAAAAAAGATGAAAAAACATATATATATTTCTGAATTTACTACCTGAATAGCAACGACAAGAAACCGCAAACCTCTCTTAGCATACTTTTCAATAATGGCATGCACTTTTTCAGCAATAACCTGCAATAAATAAGAAAACATGTCCTCTTTGTGTTAGTTACATAAACTCAGTTTCTTCCAAAATTTTAGAACCAAGGCTGAATTTCCATCACCTGCTTACAGGCTTTTCTTCGAGTTTTTTAGGGACAAAGATCTTCAATTGAGCTTCTGCTTCTTCAGATGAAAGCCCTACTGGTGATGTTCTCAGCTGTTCAAATACTTCATCCAATGGTAACTGCTCTTGTTGAACCAAATCAGCTGACAATGTTAATTATCACATTTATATTATCACTTTTGTTTGTCCCGGACTTGTCAATCATTTTACAAGGTCAATCCCATCACGGTTAAAACTCTCAGGATCCAACAATGGCTTCTCCATCTCCATAGCCATCCTATTAGTCCCGCAAACTATGTAGTTATATTGTCAAGCTTTTCTCATCACAAATTAATAACAGGGAACACGATCTATTAATCATGATTACCAAATGACCAAATTACGTTCATTACTCGAAATGTTAACTACATTAAACAATGCCAGTTCAAAACTAAACGTAAAGAACAAGATATGAAACCTGGAAACGTGAGTTAGCAGTCGTCACTTACTCAAGTGTGAGAAAGGATCCGAACGGATGAATGGAGAGTTACAGGAGTCAAATCCTAGCATTCATGGAGATGAGGACGAGTAATTTGAGGTTTATCCAGTGGAAAGGAATAAATATATAAGAAAGGAAGAGTGTAAGAGTGAGGGTTTACATGGCGACGATACAGATGACGATGATGATTAGGCTGTTGATTAGGAATCTGGAAATGACCTAATTGACGAATCAAAGTTCTTAAACTCTCCATCTTCTTCGGAGGAGGGAAAACTGAACGTGGAAGCGGAAACGGAAATAGCTAAGGCTGAAAGAGGACATATATTCATTGTTTACGACCGGACGAAAAATGATAGAGAGCGCGACTTGAGACAGCGACTGGGAGAGCGATGTCTATGTGGTTGACAAGTAGAATATTCTCTCCTATTATTAATTATTTTCTCTTTCCTATTATTAATTATTTTCTCTCTCTTTTTATTAAATAATTTCTATCCTATAAAATAAAAAAATAAAAAATTAAAAAAAAAAGTAAAAAGAGGCCATAAAAAATAAATAAAAAATATTTGATAAATAAATGAATTGAAAAGTCATAAAAATAAAAGAGATAAATTCATAATTCAACTAATCAATGATATTAATTAGGGTTTAGAATTTAGTATTTAGGGTTTAGAGTTTAGGGTTTAAGATTTAGAGTTTATGATTTAAAGTTTAGGGTTTAGAGTTTAGGGTTTAAGGTTTAGGGTTTAGAATTTATTTAAACATATTATTAAAATATTTAACGTGAGAGTTTATTGTAAATTATTGAGTTATTTTAACCATTAAATAATAAATATCAAATAAATAAATTATTGAGTTATTTTAACCATTAAATAATAAATATCAAATAAATGAGTAAAATAATAATCGTGAGAATATGGATAAATGAGATAAATTAATTTGTAGAAATAGAGAGATAAATTATTTAATAAGAGGAGAGAATATTCTACAAACTTGTTTTAATTATTATTATATTTTTATTTATTTATTAATTCCACATGTCGCCTCACCATCGCTCTCCCAGTCGCTGTCTCATAGTCGCGCTCTCTATCATTCCTCCGACCGGATATGGGGAAATTTGATGAAATAGCCTTGATAATATGATAAATTTTGCAAAGGTAACCTTTTGTCATGGGTAAAAGACACTTTTACCCTTAATTAAATAAATGGGTTTAGTTATTTCCCCAACCTTTTTTTCTTTCCTCTCCTCATTTCAGTTTCTCCCCGACCCTTTCTTTCATTTCAGTTTCTCCCCCGACGATCAAAGCGAAGCAACGAAACGAAGGAAACCGATCGATCAACTCCTCGAGGCAACGCCGAAACGCCTTTATCATTTCAGGTGAGTTATGCCCGTTTTTTCGTCGTTTTCCTTGCATGAATACTGAAACGGAAGATTGGTTTAGGGTTTAAGGTTTGGTTTAAGATTTAGATGGTGGCTGAATGATTTTAGGAGGTGGCTGAATGATTTAGGGTTTAATATGCATCTATCGTAGGCGTCGTAGGCGAAAATGCATCTGTCGCAGGCGAAAATGCATCTATCGTAGACGAATATGCATTTGTCATCTGCGAATATGCATTTGTTGCCTACGAAAATTGCGCATTTGCGCCTGCAAAAATTGCGCATTTGCGCCTGCGCAAATTGCATTTGCATGTGTTGGGTTGTTGTTGAGAAAAAAAATGAGGTAAAATGTTATTGCCCTTTGTGTTTTGTAAGATAAAGTATCATTTTTTTTCTTCTTTGTTTTTTCTTCAAGGAAAGTGAACCCTGCTTCCCTGAAGAAGTACAATGATACGGAGGAGAAATGTCTAGCGGAGTATGGGGTTGACAGGTCGTCAATGGTAGATGTTTTGTGGAATTTGGAGTACGCTCTCCAGCTTGAGGAAACTTCATCGGCTCTGACAGAATCGGAAGACAACCGCACAAACCATATTCAAGAAATTGCATTGAACCCTCCACCTATGGAGGCGTTTGATAACAACAGCGCAAGTAGGGTGGAGGGTGCGAGTTATGGGGAGGTAGATGTGACGACAAATGCTATTTTCTCGCAGCTAGTAAATCCTCGTGGAAGATAAAGGTTTTTGCTTGTGAGAATTGGGTGCATTTATACTTAAAATTTGTTCTTTCTTTCTTATCCTTTGGTGATAATATAATATCTTAGTTGATCACTGAAAATCATATATATATATATAGTCTCTTCTATGTACATTGCTTAGAGAAATCTTATCAGTTGAACTAGCTCCACAAAGGTTCACAATTCATCTAATACGCCATAAGTTCAGTCATTCTACAATTGTTGCATTATGTGTTCACTCACTTCTCCTTTGGAATCAGATAAATTTGGATTTTAATCTATGATGAAAACTAGCTTGACGATAGCTGAGTCTTTGTGATAGTAAACTACTTAGTAAAACGGGACAGACACATTTTATTTTTGTTCCTACACTGGGATATTGTAAAAGGTATTAAACAAACTCGTCAAAGATGTTTAAAAGAAAAATATAATTGAAACAATATGACATGAGTAGAACACAGTAAAAGAATCTGAATGCATCTTTTTTCTTTTGGATTTATTATTGATCTTTCTTTTGTCTTCATACTCGCTACAAAAGACATAGAGGAACTTTTTTTAATATAATCATCATTTAACATAAATTAAACTTAATATGTCTCTTTTTTTTTGTAACTTACTCAAATGATATAATATATGTTTTATTTATTTGATAATTTATTTTAACAAAAATCTCAAGATTTTAATAAAGTCCAAGACAAACACAAGTTACATCCCACAACATAATTAACAAAAATAGAACAAAGTTGACATAATCCATCATCTTCCCACGACAGAATACAAACGAGATGAAGCTACTTGTCTTTCTTCTTCTCCTTGATTGACAATGAAGATGATACAGCACCAATCATGTAGGGGTCGACACTGTAAGCGTACTGTTGAATAATGGTGTATGATCAAATTAACTAGGATTCCAAGTAGCAATTTTCGTAGGCGCAATTTTCGCAGGCGCAAATGCGCAATTTTCGCATGCAACAGATGCATATTCGTAGGCGACAAATGCATATTCGTCTACAACAGATGCATTTTCGCCTGCGACGCCTACGATAGATGCATATTAAACCCTAAATCATTCAGCCACCCCTTAAAATCATTCAGCCACCATCTTAAATCTTAAACCAAATGCTGAAACCCTAAACCATTCTTCCATTTCAGCATGCATGCAATGAAAACGACGAAAAACAGGCATAACTCACCTAAAATGATGAAGGCATTCCGGCATTGCCTCGGGAGTTGATCGATTGGCTTCCTTCGTTTCATTTCGTTGCTTTACTTGGATCGTTGGGGGAGAAACTGAAATGAAAGAAAGGGAAACCAAAGGGTCGGTCGGGGGAGAAATGAAAGTGAATGAGGAGAGGGAGGAAAAGAAACGAAAATAACCCATTTTTTTAATTAAGGGTAAAAGTGTCTTTTGCCCATGACAAAAGGTTACCTTTGCAAAATTTATCATTCCTATGCTAAATTTGAAAATAACCCTATTATTAGAGTTATTTCGTCAAATTTTCCCGGACATGTGGTTGCCATTTGAGTTTAGGCCCTTCAAGTATAATTTAATTACACACGTTAGTTTATATTTTATAATTTATATATTATTTTAAATAATTTATATAATATAAATTCAATTAATTTATAACATATAAAATAATTTATTTTTTTTATTTGAATCATATAAATAAAATTATGTATATATCAAATTTTTATATATATAATTAATAAATAAACTAATTTAATTATAAGTTAAAAAATAAATAATTTTATTATATAAATTATTTACTTTTAAATAACTTTTCAATCTTAAAATGAAAATATTTGATAGTGTATTTTTGTCCAACAAAATAACTATTTGAAAACTTGTTATTGTTAACAAGGAGGCTATTTTAATTGATTTTTTTATAAATTCAATTAAATAATTTAAAATTATAAATATTTTTATTTAATTTAAATAACATTTAAAATAAGTAATAATAATATAAATAAGTTATATATAATTAGGCTAAAGATTATATACAAACCCTTTCATGATAATTTTAACAAATTAATATTAGTATTTTAATTTGACAAAATCTTATATACTTAAATATAAATACTTTCATCTATATATGTATACCGAGGGCACTAAAATCATCGGTATGGTATAGAGGTACTAATACCGACCATTTTGTATGTGGTCGGTAATAATAGCCCATATGCCAACGGTTTTTGTTCTAGTCGACATTGACATACTAAATAACGACGGTTTTGCGATGGTCGGCATATATAGTCGGTATTGAATTTTTTTTACTAGTGATTCTTAATTTTATTTTTAACCGTTTCAAGTTTATGAGCGGATCAACCCACGATCCGACCCATGTATTCATTTACTCTCACATATATATATTCAAATTAACCACAACTCTTAACCCGACAAACCAAATAAATTTAAATTAAGCATTATATATATAATAACAACTTTAAACATTTTAAATACTAGAAGAAAAAAATATTTTAACTAAATTGGTGAGAGGCTTATCTAATTCAAATGTTTTGAGTTGATATAATATTTAAAGTTAAAATGTTCTTAATTGTGGTTGTCATGATAACTTCATAATTTTAAATAAATATATTTTAACTAATAGACGTTTAATGGAATGTTTGGGTATGTTTTTACCTTTCAAGAATATAATGATTCCCTATGAACTCACGGTTTAGAGATGGTCGATTGAACTAGTGCAAAATCAACTTCAATAGAGAGGACTGCAACAACCTCCTATAAGAAACCATATAAGGCTACCATCTATACTGAAAAAGAGACTGCAACCCTCTGCACTTGAAGCTTCTTAATCTCGTATGTTAGTTGTCTTTCAATGAATGACCTGTTATGATTGAATACAACAAATTATTATTCATGTATTTGAGTTCTTTTTATTAATTTGTGATAAATAAGAAGTAATTATGCAATCTCTACTTAAAATTAATAAAAATATTTGTGTGCATAAAAAAAACTTACAAACCAAATTTAGTCAGTTATTATTATTACTAGTGAAGGTATTTATTCAAGAATTTTATACTTCTTTTATTCTTTTTTAATGGAAATAATTTTGATAAATTTTGTATATCATTTCATTATTGTATTGAACAAATTTAGAGAACAACCTTATATGGCAACGAATTTGAACAAAATGTATTAAGCACAACTTGTACCTAAAGGTTGGGCCAAAAGGCCTATGCGTTCAGGGTTGGGCCGAATTAGGCTCATGCACGTATTAATAATGGAAACCTAATATTGTATATAAATATGTGTTTGCTTATATGTATATAATGCGTTGCCTCCTCTTTTTTCTCTAGATGTACTCATTTACCAAGGGAAGACGCTCATGTCTTTAGTTTCACATGGATACGGTTAAACATATCATGGTTTTAATACTCGATCTAAGATGTGACACATCAATGAGTTGTTTTGACACATCGTCACTTCTTGAGAATCTACTAAAACTCAAGAACGTATATTGAAGACTAAATCAAAAGATAGAAGGTATAAAATATTGTGTGTTTTTTTATTAACTTTTAAACGATACATTATGAAAATGATAGGTCCTAATTTTAAATTTTTGATTTTTCAATATTTCTTAGGGGCCCTGGAAGATCTACATATGCCATTTGCATATGCCTAGTTTGGGAGATCATCTTCGCCTGACTGGCTCAAGCTAAGCTTACTGGTTAGTTTTAAGTTATATAAGTCATGATTAATTAGTTAAGAAAACAACTCACTTAATTTTATGATTGAATACACAGGTCATGCAGCGTAGGAAACTCCAGATTTGCTAAATACGAGGGTATATATAAAGATAAGTGTGGACATATTCAGCGAACTGAGACACCATGTATGAGATTGAGTGGAAAAAAAGAGGAGAGAAAAACTAAAATTGTATAAATATTGAAATTATTATTAATAAAAGAAGAATATATATATATATATATATATATATATTCTTCTTTTATTAATAATAATTTCAATATTTATACAATTTTAGTTTTTCTCTCCTCTTTTTTTCCACTCAATCTCATATATGGTGTCTCAGTTCGCTGAATAATATAATGTTATGTGTTGTCTATTTACATTATGGTCAAATTATAAGGTTATTAATAATAAATATATTTTAAATTAAATTTATATTTAAATATTTTTATGATTTTTTATATATATATTAATATATACTTATAAATATATATATTTTTGAATCAAACATTCAACTTATTTAACTTCTTTATACTTTTTTTTAGGTGAATAATTAAAATTTTATTTTACTTAAAAATTAATGGACTAAATTAATGATTTGATTTTTTTTATAAAATATAATTTTCTTTTTCAAAACAAATTAAAAATAAATAATTTATTATATTGTATAAAATATGTATATAGCTTAGCATTAAACTTCCATTTAATATTTAATATATGTGACATGTCAATTGAAATTTTATTTTATTTTTTAAATTAAATTTAAATACGGTTCTCTATCCATACTTAAGTCACCTAGATCTTTTAAAATATTTTAAATTAATTTTATTTAAATTTTAACTTTTTAACTAATATTTTTTATTATAAATTAAAATAATAATATAATAATATTTATAATAATGATAAATTAAAATAACAAATATTTATAAATAATTTTAAACAGGTCAAAATATAGAATTAAATATATTTTTTATAATTTGTGTATTAATTATATATATAAATAAATAAAATATTAAAATATTCTTTAGAATGCAATCTTACTTATAATTTTATTATAAAATATCTTAATAATTAGATTATGTTATATAAAAATAAAAATAAAATAATCTTTAAAAATAATAATATTTAATTTTAAAAAAAATTATTAAAAAACTAATATATTTTTTAAAATTAATATTATTCATTTTTATACACCAAAAATAAACTTATACTTATTAATTGTAATTGTATGATCTAACTAAAATCAACTCCCGACTCACCTTTCATTAATAATATTGTTACATTTTTCGACCATTTTATAGTTAACTTTTATAATTGTTTATTATTAATCTTCGAATCTTTTAAAATATCATTTTACTTATTAAATTTTTATTATAAAATATCTTATAATCTGATGAAAATAAATATTAATAATAATTAAATAAAAAATAATTAAATTTCTATTTTAAAAAATTAATATTCATTTGCATTTAAAAAATAATTGATCATTTTTTTTGTCACCCAAATTAAGTTTTAACTTACTAATTTTGTTACCTTATTTCAAACCTTCTCTAGTTGAACTCTACCCTATCTCATTACTAATTTTTAAATTATTTAAAATATTATTTTATCTATTAAATTTTTATTATAAATATATTATCATATTATGAAAAAAAAATTATTAATAATTAAATAAAAAAATAGTTAAATTTTTTATTTTAAAAAGAATTAATAAAAACTAATATTCATTTTACTTTAAAAAATGATATTTATCCCCTCTTTTAGCCTTAACGGCAATAAAAGGTGGATAATAACCCTAAGTTCTTAGGTTTGAGCCCGTTAGGCGACAAGTTTTGCATTTGGTTAAATGTTTAAGTGTGTTTCCGAGCTACATACTTAATCCATTGTCCCATTTAAAAAAATGATATTTATCATTTTTTGACCACTCAAAATAGATTTTTGTGACATCACTTCAAACATTCATCAATTAACTTCATATTACTTGTTATTTTATTTCAAAAATTTTATAATGACATTTTACCCTTGCTCATTACTAATGAGTTCTTTAATATGTTAAAGGTATTCACCCTAGCGTTAAAGTCACCCCGTATGACTACCCTCACAACCTTCTCCCTTATGTCTCTATGTTGATCACTCAGTCACTTCCTCCTTCTACCACCTTATGTCCCTATGTTGATCACTCAGTCACTTCCTTTTCCATTGTGGGCTTTGTTAGACTCAGCGGAAGTGTATGAGGTAAGTTAATTAATTTATTATTATTATAAAATATCTTACCTTTTATAAAAATAAATTAGTAATTATATGGTTAAACAAAAATGTAGTCAAATTTCTAATTTTAAAAAAAATTAATATTTCATCAAAATAAACTTCGACTTATCTTATCCTTACTTTTTACCTTCCCTAATCGATCTCTCGTATTATTAATCTTATAACTAACACTCACTCACTCAATTTGAACCATAATTCTTTCCTTTCTCAAATTCTGACTCACACGTACTATTATATCTTATATTTCAAAGATAATGTATAATTATTAAATAAAAATATAGTCAATTTTTAATTTAAAAACAACTAATATTTTACCAAAAATAAATTTCTAAAATATTAATATGACCTCGCTTTAAGTGTTTTCTAATTGATCTCTCATTAAGTTTTACTTCGAGCATTTTGTATCGATCTTACCTTTACTTTTGATATTCCTCATACGACCTCTCATATTACTAATCTCGTAACTAAAACTAAACAAAATATATTTAAAATTTTAATTTAAAATCAACTAATATTCCACCAAAATAAATTTGACTTACTAATACTAATACTTTTACCTCATTTTAAGAATTCTCTAATTGATCTTTCATTACCTCCCTTCGAGTAATTTGTATAGATATTTTTGACCTTCCCCATTTACGTAGGGAAGATATGTTATTTTATTCTTACTTTCGGCCTTTTTCATCAACTACAAATTCACACACGCATTTACGTAAGAACTCACATATGTCATCACATCAAGTATGTATTATTTTAATATTTATAAATTCGCATTAATTGAAACTCGAACTCTAGTCTCAAATATGAAATGTCTAGACTACTTGTGATTGTTAAATTTAATTTAAATTTTTATGTATATATATATATATATATAATCATTGTTAATAAATAAATAAAATATATAATGAATAAAAAAGATTAATTAATTATATAAATAATAAATATGCCAAGATGGTATAAAATTTTTTTTTTAATAATTATTTATAAATTTGAAAAAAATATTAAAGTAAAAATATTTTTAAAATCTAATATATAATTATATTAAATTAATTAAAAAATTAAAAATAATGGAATAATTTATAGAGGATATAATGAATAATAGAAAATTAATTATTTAAATAATAAATATGTAGAGAAGGTATAAAATTATTTAGAAATTTTATTTAAAGACTACGATAAAAAAAATTAAAATTTTAATATAAATTTATATTAAATTACAGAAAAAGTTAAAATGGTGAATATAATAAATATGGAGTTATGTATGTATATTATATTTAATCATTGTTAATGAATAAAAAAAAATATAGAATGAATAAAAAAATTAATTAATTGTATAAATAATAAATATGAAAGGAATGTATAAAAATAAATATTTAATAAATTATTTAGAAATTTGAATTAAAAATTAAAATAAAAATATTTTTAAAATCTAATATATAATTATATTAAATTAATTAAAATTTTTTAAAATAATAGAATAATAGATAAAGGATATAATGAATAAAAGAAAATTAATTAATTATATAAGGTATAAAATTAATTTTTTGATAAATTATTTAGAATTTTTAATTAAATACTAAGGTAAAATATTTTAAAATATAATATATAATTATCTTAAATTTAAAAAATAGTTCATAAAATAAGTATGAGGAAAAATAAAATATATATTTTAAACAAATTTAAAAAATTATTTTAAAATCAATTTAATAAATATGGAGACTAATAATATAAAAAGAGTTCTTGGTGACTCTTCATATTATTTTATTTAATATTTATAAATTTGCATCCTCTAGTTTCAAATATGAATTATGAACACTTTAACAACTAAATTACTTATTATTGTTGAATTTAATTTAAAATTTTATGTATGTATAAATATTTAATCATTGTTAATTAATAATAAATAAAATATATAATGAATAAAAGAAAATTAATTAATTATATAAATAATAAATAGGCGGAGAAGATATAAAAAATAATTTTTTAATAAATTATTTGAAAAATGAAATTAATAATTAAAGTAAAATTATTTTTTTAAATCTAATATATAATTATATTAAATTAATAAAAAAATATTAAAATAATGAAATAATAGATAAAAAGATATAATGAATAAAAGAAAATTAATTATATAAATAATAAATAGGTGAAGAATGTAAATTATTTTTGTATTGAAAGAGTAAGGTTTAATTATTTTTAAAATTTAATATATAATTATACTAAATTAAAAAAAAAGTTAAAATAAGGTGCATATAATATATAATAAATATGGAAAGTTATATATAAATGAACTAACTTTCTAATTGAGGTCGAATTACTCGAATTCGTTAAGCACGTGAATTGCGAATTTTTTTAGTAAGAACATGTCAGATTCAATTCTCACTTGAAAGCACTTTTTTTGAGTCCTAATTTCAGACATTTTGAGAATTCAATATGACAAAGAATGTGAACTGAAGTTGTAAAGGACATATTTCTCTTTTCAAAATCATCAAAATCCATTGAAAAACGAGACCCAAAAGAAATTTTAAAGTTTCAATCACGTTCTGGGCTTAATGATACCTGAAAGGGTTCAAATATCTTTTTTTGGATAATCCATTTTTAGATAATTCAAGCTTACATCTTTAGTGACATCATCTTCCACTAATAATTGAATTTCAATTAGTCGGTCAAACACCTTAGCCAGTTGATCCATGTTGACTTCTCCTTGACCCAAGTTGACTCGCTGGTTTGACTCATTTTTCAGTTTTTTCGGATTTTTATATACCTTCTACACATAATTGAAAACAACAATATTATACTCAAAATTCATATTTTTCAAAACGAAGGATATGAACGTATTACGAGTTCTGGAAACTGAGTTGTTATGAAAAACTGCATTTTGACCCATAAATGAGCTATGAAATGACCATTCGATATATTTTCTCGAACATCAATATTATACTAAAAGTTCACATTTTTTTAGGTCGATCATTTTGAAGGTAAGAAGGCACTCGTGACTTGAGTATTTTTAAAATTCAACGTTTAGACCATTGTTTTCAGATTTTTTCGAGTCAGTTTTCGAATGACATTTTTATGTTCTTGTTCTTCCGCTCCAATAAACAAGCATGAGCGATATATTAGACTAGATTATTTATTGGATACATGGTGTAAAAATGGGGTGTCTATAGGTATAAAAATATTTTTTTAATAAATTATTTAGAAATTTTATTTAAAAACTAAGGTAAAAATATTTTTTAAATCTAATATATAATTATATAGAGAGAAAATAAAATATATATTTTAAGAAAAAATAATAAATTAATTTAATAAATATGGAGACTAATAATCTAAAAAGACTTCTTATCTCCTTTAATTTAATTTTTTAATTGGTGACTTTTTATATTATTCTATAACCCGTTTGTATGATTCGTGGGTTAACAGATTATTTAACTCGGTCCATTTTGTCTCATAAAGTGGGTCGTGCGCCATGGTGCGGAACTTTTTAAACTTAAGCGTTATTATATATATATATATATATATATATATATATATATATATATATATATATATATATATATATATATATATATTCAATTATTGATAAACATTTTAACATTTTAAAGTGTAATTATTAATCAAGTAACAAATCTTATTGTATAATCATACTTTTTTGCTTTAATAATGTTTAAATATTCTCTTAATTTTGTTTTTAAAAAATTGGCTTGAAGTTGGAACTTGAATCACAAAACAAAATGAGGTTCGAACTTTTAACGGTAACATATGAGTTTCAATTATCATAATTTTAAATATTTAAAAATTTCTCACATATGAATGAAGTCTTATTATTCTAACATAATTATTTTTTTTTAACTAATTTACCACGTTTCGGTAATTGGTAAATTATTTACCGAAAAGTTAAATTATTTACCCTATTTCAAAGCAAGTGAATGAGACTTCTATCTTTCTATACAAAGCGGACTTTATTATCAACTAACTAAAATTAGTTACGTGACTTCGTTATTCGCTACACAAACCAAAGGATTTTAAAACCCAACATCGGGAAGTTATTTACTCAACTTTCAATAAAGCATTTCGTACTTAAATTACCTTAGTGAAGAGGCGCACTCTAATACCATTGATGTCAATTAGTTTTGATAGTATTAACTGGATCTACTACTATCTCGTCTATTGAGTATAATAGAGCAAATGATGATACTAGAAAATATGGTTTGAATAATCTTGATAGTAGTTCCATGAACAATTCTATTCTCTCCTTTTAAAATTATTTTAATACATTACACATTTTATATGGCATTCAACCGTATTCGACGTATATTTCGAAAAAATACTCAATTTAAAATACAAATACGTTCAAATTGGTAAATGATACACAAAGTTGCGTCATTACGAACTTCTATACAAAAATATATTAAATCTATCTCTTTTCAAATTTTCTCAAATCTTTTTTTAAATTGCACATTTTTATAATCACTTAAATTAATTTCGACAAATTAAAATGCGTAAATCTAAAATAAAAATACTCGATTTAAAAACATATGTCTCAACCCTCTCTAAATATCATTTTCATTTACAAACATAACAAATTGATTAGAAAAACGAAAATAATACGTTAAAATACGAAGACAAATATTTTGTTTATTTGAGAAAAATATTAAATGACTAAAATTTTGATGATTCGAGCTTATATGACACAATTCAAAGTTCGAACCATGCTGAATGAAAACGATCATGTTTTAGCTTCCAATAACATTCGGGTATTTTTTCATTTTAAGAATATTAGAGTATTTATTGATTGTTTTGAGTTTTTATTTTATTTTATATGAATAATGTGATAACAAATAAGTAAAAAATAAGGTCTAACAAATTAGAGAATGTCGGAAAGAAAAATATGATTTGTGATCTAGTCGCCAACAATTAATTTCCAAAAAAGAAATAAAATAAAATAGTTTTGAGTTTATGCTTACTTGAAATATTATTTTGTTTCAAGAAAATAAAAATTTAGTTCAATTTGATAATCTCTTATTTCTAAAAGGGCCCCTTTCACTTGAGACAGTGGATAAACATATTGATCACTCACTCTGTATTTCTCTTTCTCTCTCTTCACACAACAATCAAAAATGGAAGCTTTGGGGCTAGGACTTCCGCTTTCAACTAGCGTCTCACATCGAGACTGCAGTAGTAGTAAACTGAGTTGCACCACTCAATTCGGTAGGACCTGTTTCAGTTTACCCAAGTTGCAGCATCCAATTTCCCAGAAAGTATTCACTTCTTTCCTTTTAACCCTTTTCGCACATGAGTCATTTCCCCTTTGTAGATGTATTCGTTGAGTCTGTATAGGATTGTATTTTCTTTAGGGTCACATTGGATTTGGGGTACGGATGCAAGCTGTAGAAGAAGAATATGAGCTGAAGCAAGTGAGAGACATGGCTGCGGCTAGAAAGAGATGGGAAGCTTTGGTAATCTCCATTTAACCTAATGTAATTAATAATGTTTTGTGTTTAAAATCATCACTGCCTCCCATTTTGGACTAAGATGTTGGAATTCTCAAGAGACCTTGCAATTTTTTGTAGAGAAATTCAATTAAAGGTGTATAAATCTAACATGCAAAATTTGATTGCATAATATTTCTGCCTTATTACTTAGTTTTGCATTATTTGTAACTTTATGATGCAAATGTTAGGCTCTTTCTTAGTGTCATGTGATAACACTATATAAGGTGTGAAAAGAGAGACTTTTCTCCATTTGGGTGGATGGATATATATATTGATGATGGGAAAAAGCTCATTTTGTTTTTATGAACTTGCATCAAAAGTTTGCTTTAACATGGCGGGAGGCTCATTTTGCGCTTATTGAACTTTAAAGAATGGTTCAAATTACGTATCATAGTGTTTTTTTTGTTAAATTCGGTAATATCTTGTTATGCACTTTAGAATGAAATTGTACAGAGGTGATTGTGATCCAATATCTGCAGAAATTGTATATTGATTATTTGAGAACTTAGTAAAGTTAACCAAAAATGACAACGAGAGGTAATTTGAACCGTTTTTATGAGTAGAGCATGTCAAATCAATCCAAAACGAGCATTTTATACAAGTTAAGGAAAAAAAAAGGAACTTGTATCCTTGATAATGCTATAAAAGAACAGATGAATCATTAATTCATTATATTGGAAACACCAAGGTAAACAAAAGGAAACATTTTACTTTTTTCTTGTTTTTTGAATATATTTCCTTTATTCTCCCCTAGATCAGAGAGGAAAAAGTTAAAGTTCTTACACCAAGGGAAGCTGGTTATGCCATTCAACTGTCTAACAAGGCGTTGCTAGATGTACGTCCAGCAACAGAGCATGAGAAGGTGAAGAAATTATTTTCTCTTGTTATTTTGACCTTCTTCTTTTCAACATCCTTGTGAAGGAATTCATATGTTTATTGTTGCTCTCTTTGCTTTTGATGCAATATCATCTTGTAATTATGATTTTCTTTTTTGTAGGCATGGGTGAAAGGATCAACATGGATTCCCATCTTTGACGTTGATAATAGATTCGATATTGGATCTCTTTCTGGAAAGATAACAAATTATGTGATGGGTATGATAGAGTATCACTCTTTTGAGTTCTATTTCTAGAAACATTCTCTTCAAGTATACTTTTATTGAAGAAAACATATTCGAAAGCATATATTGTCCCATTTAGTAACACTTCTTATTTTTGTTTCTGAATTCACTCCAGAAACAAAAACCTGTTTTTAATCTTTATTTGACTGAGTTTAGTTTCTAAACGTTTTTGGGTATGGACTTGCTAGATTGTAAATACTTAGCTTCATTAACTGATGTGGTAAAGCTTTAGGATCTTATCTTATCCCCCACCCCATCATCACGGGTTTTGATGCAGCTTCTTGAAATCGACTACTTTGGATCAAATCTTCCTTAACTGTTTCTTTCTATCTCATTGCAGGAGGTTGGTGGAGTGGTGTTCCTGTATTGGCTTTTGATAGGTATGAATGCAATAATACATGACCCCCATTTATGTTTCGGAATCTGAAAATATGGAAAAAAAATTGAAAAAAAATAAAATAAAAATTGACAGCTGTGGGATTTGAACCCACGCCCTTTCGGACCAGAGCCTAAATCTGGCGCCTTAGACCGCTCGGCCAAACTGTCATTGATGTTTATTTCATTCCATATGTATGTGTTATAAACAATTAAACACTTATATAAGAAAAAAATAAAATTAAAAATTTGACAGCTGTGGGATTTGAACCCACGCCCTTTCGGACCAGAGCCTAAATCTGGCGCTTTAGACCGCTCGGCCAAACTGTCATGTTGCTTATTTCTATCCTACAGTCAATTTGTATCAAAGGTTGAGGAAAAATTCCCAAAAGAGGCAAATCTTATTGTTTCATGCCAGAAGGGTCTTAGGTGAGTTATTATTCCTTATATTTTCATAGTCTTCTTATTCTTTATTCGTTTATTACTTACTTGTTAAGGCGCACCAGTACAATGATGGCTTGTGAAAATCTCGTTTGTTAGCACACCTTAGAAACCTAAAAATGAAGGAAAAACTGTTTTTTCCTACTAAACTTGAACTTGGGCAGCCTGGATTTGACAAGTTCAAGGATTTTCAATTATACCCCAGAATAGATAAACGCCTTGAGCTTTGATCCTACAGATCTCTTGCGGCTTGTGAACTATTGTACAATGCTGGGTACAAAAACCTACTTTGGATTCAAGGGGGACTCGAGGCTGCTGAAGAAGAGGTGAAATTTAATTAGGAAAAGGAATATTCGTTATTTGTTTTTAACCGATTTCTTTTTTTGTTTGTAACAGGATCTCCAAAGAGATGGGCCTCAGCCTTTTAAATTTGCTGGGATAGGTGGAGTTTCTGAATTTCTTGGGTAAAGCCTACAAGTTATTGTTGTTGTTTTTCCTTCCTTCATGCAAGTTATCTTCCATATCATCTATTACTTTGTGTTTTTGGCTGACATTTTCTTTTAAATACTAAAAATTGATAATCATTGGCTTTGTTGGTAGTTGGACTGACCAACAAAGGGCTGCAGCAGCAAAGGAAGGATGGGGTTATCAATTGGTTTTCTCTGCTCGTCTGGTTTGTAAATCTTTCTATTGTTTTCAGATATGAGAAAAGAAAACTAGCTTATTGGATTGGATTTTAATTTAGGTGATAACTTATCGCATGCATTCAATTCTTGACAGATTGGAATATTTCTTGTTGCTGATGCCTTGTATATTGGTGCTCAACAATTTGGTCACTATCTTCAAGATATAAAGACTCATTGAAATTATTCCATGTAGGACATCGAAAGGTGTTTCGTCCAGCTGCTACTGTGCTGTCACAATTTTGAAATGTAGATAAAACCACTCCAATGCCCATTTCACTAATTTTTATTTTTCATATTGAAATTTTTCTATCTCACATCTTGTACTATTTCATTGTGATTGCTTGATTGAGGGAGCTTATACCTTAATGGCTTCATTGTTTGCAGGTATTGATTGAAAAAACCATTCTATTACATTATTTCATACCAAAAAAAACTAGAGTTAATTTAAAATTGAGAGATTATTTGAATAGTAAGAGTTTATTTAAAAAAATATTATTATTATTTATATATATAAGTAATATTATTTATTTTATTAAATAATATTTTTTATTTTTTTTAATAAAATCTAGTCTGTAAAATTAAAATTATTTTATATACTCTGCTTACAATCTTAATATGTAAATATAAAATTGTAAAAATTTTGTACAAAATAAAAAATAATAATAACATAAGTATGCTACCAAAAGAAAATGGATCTAAAAAAATCAAATAAATTTTTAGTTTTCAAAAATTAAACAAATGTATAATTCTTCACAACAATCTAACATTATATTTACTTAAATTTAAAGTGTTCATACATATGTAAATAATAAAAATCATACTAAGAACTAATTTCAATTTGGTAATTATGACATATCAAACAAGAATAAATATGAGAAGCTACCTCAATTAATCTCGATTTAATCTCTGTTTAAAACATAATAAATAATAAACAAGTTAAACCATAATAGAATGTGTATGTCCAACTCAGAAGCATAACAACTTTCACTCTACCAACATAGACGAGTTCAAAACATTAACCAAAACTGTCTTATGATAACGGTATGATAACGGGAGAATGGATACTGAGCCAAACTAAATTTTACAGTCAGGAGAAAACCCTAATCAGTATATTATAATCATACATAACCCCATTTCAAACGATGAAGCTCAGCGACGGTATCTGTATCGCTTGAAGTTGAAATAAACGTGTAATATTCCTCTCTCAAAGGTGCATTTAAACCCCTTCTTGTGAGAGTACTCCCATTCTTTATTAACAACACGAAAAGCCTGTAGACACATTGGCCAAACAAACATGCGTCAGTAGGGTCTTTTTTAAACATGTAACAAAAAGTAAGAGACAAAAAGGCTTACCAAGTCTTCATATGGTGGACCAGCATGAAACCTAATGATACAGGTCTCGCTACTGTCCCCATCTTTCTCTATGGTGTAAACAGGGGCTTTAGATTTGTCAACAAGATCTGGGTAGAATATATTGAATTTGTAACCTTGTACAATCTTCGGAGGTGGATTGTCATGATCGTAATGAGTCTGATTGTACTTGTTCCATTCATACCCTGTGTGAACTCTGTTAAAGTATTTTGGCTTCCTTGGCCTGTATTTGTCATGCCACCAGTAAACCTGCAACCAGAAGATTAGCTAAAAAAAATGCCATGGTTCCAAATAGAAAAACAAAAACAAAAAGTCCAGTGGCAAACAAACCTGTGAGTCAAGATCTATTTCATCGTTTGAGCCGAAAACTGTGTCACCTTCCTCCAAGGCTCCCATTGCTTTCATTGCCTTAATCTCCAAGTTATTATCAGGCTGAGAAGGCTTTGAGGCTATTGTATCTTTCATTCGCCTTTGTTCATCAACAGCTTTTCGCTTCATTTCCTGTTTATAACATTATTAACATTTCGATTAAGTCTTACATATAAAAATGGCACATGAAGACGCCAAGCAAAGAAGATTAATCACTTACCAGCATGCGCTTATCCTCATCCGGATCAATTGCTTCATCTTCATCACCATGCAACAGCTGTGGAGAAAATGATCCGTCCTCATCATCATCATCATCAGGTAGTGGTGCTTCTTCCTCAGTAGCCTCAACATTTATGGGCTCAGGGGAGAGGATGGTTTCTTCATCTAAAATGCACATGGACCATTAGCAGTCTATTCTACTATCTATATACAACTCAACTCATTAGACACCATTTGGAAACACATCTTATATTTATTTCTAGACCTGGATCCAGATCTGTAAATGTTTTGGAAACTAAATTTATTTAGACACAATTTCCACATATAGAAATGTTAATAACTAAATATAGTCAGGCATAAATTCAAAATATTATTCTAGTTTTTGTATCAAGAATATGTGAGAATATTCTTCTTAACACATGTGAATCTCACCGTCTCAACTGGTCCCCCAAATGTTCACTACTAATACTATTCCAATCATATTCATGCTCATTCCTAAATGTTTCAAGTTTTTCCATGCATATATATATGGTCATTCCTAACTGTCTTTCAAGTTTTATGAAACAGGATACTGTTATTCTGCATGAGATTCTCAAAGGGGATATAAAGAATAAATGATGAACTCATCTAGTGGCACTTCAGTTATTGCTAATTGGTGTTCAAAAGGTCATTGTTTTCGATAAGACAGTTACAAATTGACCTAGTCTATCTATGTGGTATCTTTATATTTTAGGGTTAAACTACCTCTTTGTCACCCCTTCAACTTTAACAAAACTAAATGAAGGTCCAAAACCTATATCGACCTTCGATTTGCACAAGATATTCAAATCAATTCTACTCAGTTCAATGCCTTCCACACGACAAATTAGAACCTCAACACGATATAACGCAACCACCCTTCAAATTAGAAATTTTTGTCAATTTGAGACTTTTTGTCATACTTGAAGAGTGGACTCCAATTTAACATTTGCTATTAAAAATACCCTTTTCTGTACAAAATTAAAATTACATTTTCGACAAAAAGCCTCAGATTGACAAAAAAAACTTGAAGGGAGAACTTGACATATCACGCAAATTGAAGGGTGAAAATGTTTTTATGGCCTTGAAAAGAATACGTTTTAGAATATTGGTCCTAGCAAACTGGGATAGAAAAAAAAAACATATACAGGGAGAAGGGATATTCTCGGAAAAAAAAAGGTAAAAGGGATTATTATATACCTTCTATTTCTTCCTCATCGATTGTTTCTTCTACAGGCCTTACATTATGGTCCAAATCCACATTATCTTCACTTTCCAAAGGTTGCTCAAGACGATTTAAATGCATCCGCAACATTTTAGCATGAATATCTTTCAAGCAGGCCTGCAATCAAGAAGTCTGTTTGTTAGTAGCAGCTTGATACATAGTAAATAAAGCATGCATTGAACAACAAATTAATATGTACCTTCGCCTTGTAGGTATCAAGTCTTTTAAGAACAGCTTCCCAAAACTCAACCACCTTGGCTGTGCCAGAACGCATCTCTGATTCAATATGAGACTGAAGGGCTTCCAACTCCCCGTAGGATTTTCCATGTAAGAGGTCCCTGACATCTGCTTCAATACTAGAATGCATACCCCTTTCTTCCGCTAGCAACTCAGCAGGTGGTTGCTCTCCACGAACCCTAGCTCGATCCAGCGCATCCTTTCTACGTGATTCACCTAACTCCCAATCACAAACTACCAGGAGAGCCTGTTATGTAACATCTCTTATTAGACCTTGTTTGGGAAGAATCCACTTCTCTTCATAATTATTTTGATCCTAAATTTGATTTATCATTATTGTGGAGTTCACTCAATATGAAAATGGGTCATTTACTAGGACAGTTATGGAATTCTAGGAAATGTGGATGGACGGGTGTAAGAAGATAAGGATAAAAAAGAAACGGTTCCTTATTCATGTCATGTGGACGATATGGCTTGAAAGAAATAAGAGATCTTTTGAAATCATAAGAAGACCACAGTTTTCCTCTCCAGATGAGATTATATAACAGAAAGCTCAAACTGAACATGAATGACAGTAAAATATTGCACAGATAATTGCAGTATCTTATTGAAACTAGGCAAATAAATAATACCTCCCAATATTCTATGTGCAACGGTGTTGCTCTGTCCAAATCCAGATGCATTTTGATGTCTTCCCGAAGTTCTTCCATATCTCTCACTGTCAAACCCTATACACACCAAATATATGTTTGAAAGGGGTATAATGAGCATTAGATCATATGAGTGGCTTCCAAAAGCTTTTCCCTTAGAAAGTAATAAAGAACTGCTAGATTGTAAAAAAAATAATTTCATGCTGGAGACAAAAATAGTCCAAATTGTGCAGAGTGCTTCTAGCACCAAACAGCATATTAAAATGAAGACATGTACATTTATTGAGTACATAGATCCCAATTGCAGCTGTAACAAGATTAAGTGAATGTTGCGGGCTATGTGCTTAACCCCCTTGTGGCCACATTTTCAATTCCCAAAAAAGATTAAGTGAATGTTTAATCGGTGATGATAACTACAGCAAAAAATACAAATTATCTTTGCAATCTATATCTGAAATAGTGGTAAACCAAACTGCAGAAGCATTGGACATTACAGAAGAACAGCTTCAATATATTAATTATAGAAGAAGGAACCACTAAGGGAGAGTCCATATGAATAATAGAACATGAAGCATCCAGGCAAAATTGCAAGTGCACTTTACCTTGAAGACCACATATGGCTCATTTATTTCAATGTCCAAATAATCAGAAGGATTGAGGTGTTTGGAAAGAATATCGATTGGCTTCAGACGTCCTTCTCGCAATCGAATCTCTGACCGAATTTTGCTTTGGTCAAAATGGAACTGTAGATTCAAGATGTAACAAATTAATGGGGAGAAAGATGCATGATGAAAGATAAGGTTTAACGTGGAAACCAAGTTCAATGCTCTACCTCTTCTTCTTTCTTCTCCCAATCCTGGAACTCAGCTCGAGCACGCTCTCTAGCCAATAATGCCTAAAAAATGAGGTTTAAGATTTGTGTCATCAACATGCAAGGAAACACCCAGCCAGACAAAGAAATGAATAATCTGTAATCTAGAATTTAACAGGCTTCCATAAGCTACCAGCTTTTGGCGTAAAATTCAACAAGAAAAAAGGTGAACACTTGAAACTTAAAATGTATAAGATACATGCCATTTCTTCTTCATGTCTTGCTTTCTCAACAGCCCTTTCTTCCCTTCTCTTTTTCACCTTCTCAATTTCTGCCTGAAAAATTAAGCCATAAAAGGATGAGATGATTATCCTCAAAAGCATATTTGTCAACATAAAGCTTCATAGGAGCATTAGCAATATGAACAGTAAATAAGTAAGAAAAAATGCATAATCCAATTAATTAGACTAGTAAAAAGTCACCAATGCAGAATAGCAATAAGAAAAGGAAAAAAAATCCATCTTGTTTGATAAAGTGAAATATATTGCATGAATATATATATATATATATATATAATATATATATGCATATATGTGTTCATATGATACAACAAGCAGAGAAGCGGAAAGAAAATTGATGTAAACAAATATCTTCCAGATGATAGAACAGAAAGCAGGGTTCAAACACTTGCATGAGACTCAAGGTTGACCAACTTTCCACCACAATTACTTGGTGAGAGATTCACCTTCAGGTAACAGTGGATACTTATCTTGCAGGTACAATTACAGATACAACTGCGACAACTCCATTAACAATGTAGGAAGAGCTAAGGATTCATCTTCCTTTTGAAAAACAACAGGAACTGAATCTTGAAATTTAAGGAATATGGTCACCAGAGTTAATCACATTCTGGACCTATAATACACACTTCGTAACAAGATAATTTTATGTTTATATATCTTCACTCAACGTGAGGACTTCTTCATAACTTTTTGAGGAATCTTTGGAGCTAAATGGTGCCTTAGAATGCTCCTTCATGTTGGAGCTATTACAAGAAGACTTGTAAAAGTTCTTGTTAACAGGTCTTGTGATTTCATTCAAGGCACATAAGACTCCATTTAGAAATTCTCCATTTAGAAAAATAAGCAATATATAGACCACAAGAAAACGATGCCCTCACAGTTGTTAAAGATCATTTGTTCCAAGAAACTACTGATGTGGCTAAATGAATCTCAAAATCCAAACATATTAGGGAGAAAAGACAAAAGAACAGTGTCGCTAGATATAAATATGGTTCCTAATTCCCAATCTTCATAATCTAGTCCATAACACATGCAGTTTTGATTCACGGCAATGTAAAGGAAGATATAAGCTTTAGAACAAAATGGAGTAACACAAGATACACACGCAAACACTACAAGTTGGCCTAAAAGTACATACCATCCTTTCTTTTTGCTTTTGCTTCTCAGCTTTGACGGAGTACACATCAATTGAAACACCTTGTATAATATCATGCTCAATCTTCTTTCTCCAAACAAACCTGCAAAAAACATACGCAAGATATCAGCACATTTGGACTAGAAAATCATATATTCCTCAACTAACCATTCACCAGAATGTTAGGGATGGAATATTCACTCTAATGTACACTAGATCTACTAAATTCTGAAACTATCAAGATTCTCAGTGAAACTGTCAACCAAAAGTGAATCTCCTAGCATTTTAATGAACTAAATGTATTAAGATTTGGATAAGAAAGGAGTTCCTTCTATATATATGGTAGCCTGCAATAGATATCCAGTCAAATCAACTAGCAAATATTCATTAAACTTTTACTCCTCATTTATGCATTTACCTCTCTAAGGAAGAAGTGATCATTTCATGCTGTTAGGAGAGAAAATAAGATTCCATTTTTTTTATAAAAAGAGAAAATTGTACTCATCAATTCGATAAACATACAAATTTAATCTTCTATTGAGCAGACTAATAAAATCGCAAAACATATATTTATATTAGATGTCACGAAAATAAGTTTACCACATCAAGAAACTCATTTCTTTAAAAACATGAAGAATGGTTAAATCTATTAGCTTGGGTTAGAACCATTATAAATCCTATCAGACATGTGGATCCAAAGTTCAACAAGTGAAGGTAAAGAAAAGCCAAACTTTAGTGAAAATAAATAGAACCATAATAAATTGATAAATTAAATTCAAAAATCAACTTAATTGGCATAAACCCCGCAAAAACAACATGAATATTGAAATTGTGGGATAGAAAACTAGTGTTAATCGAGACATAGACTTACTTCTCACCCAGATTGGAGTCACCAAAAGGATTAGAATCGTTGGAGTAACCAGAGACATTCTGCGATTTCATCTTCTTCGCAACCTTAGCTGCCTAAGCAACATTCATGGAGAACGATGTCACAAATCTCGACCATCTCTAGCACGTGAATAATCAAAAGGCGAGAATTTAAAATTGAATCATAGCAGACGATGCACACCTTCTTTTGTGCTTTCTTAGCCATGTACTCGGCGATCTCCTCGTCTGTTATCTTCCTTGATGATGAAGACCTCCTCTTCTTCCTCCCCTGCCCGCTATCATCATCGGAACCGGAGTAATCTGAATCCTTCGACTGATTCCGTCGCCTTCTGCTATTTCTTCTGCTCGAGTCGCGACTTCGGTGCCTCGGCGAAGATTCATAGTCCGATTCAGAAAGCGCCTTTGGATCGTCATCTTTCCTGCTCCTCTTGAGACTCCCACTCTTCTTCGATGAGGACGATTCTCTCTTGCTCTTACTACTTCCATGCGCTGTCATATTCGCTCTCTACCTCTTGAATCGTTTTTCGCTGGTTTTGCAATCCCTTCGTATCCGGCCAATTCTCAACCGGCAACAAAGGTTAAAACCTTCTTTCAGTTTAATATCAAAACGGCACCTAAAATATCACGAGATATTCAAATAGATCCTCAAGTACCATTATGTTCTAAATATGACATAAACATAAGCGTTCACAAATGGTTCGAGTCGACTCTGTTTATATCTATATTTGATTCTAGTTCGAAACAAATATGTTCAATAATATATAACTCAAATATTTTGTTTGATGGTTAAAAGTTGTTCTAACTTTTATTTAATATATATATGTATATTATTTTTTATTATATATTATAATATATATATATATATATATATATATTATCTTTACTTTTCTAAATATCACACTTTCTTTTTTAAACCAAATATTTTCAATAGTTAATTACTTATTTTTGGGTCGATATCATCTTTCTTCCTTACTTTTATTCTTCCGTTTTTATTTTCATCTCTTAATCAGTCATAGTTCAAGAAAAATCTAATATTCAAGAAAAATCTAATATTTAAAAAAAATCTAATATTCATGTCTTTCATATATTCTGATGTTCCCAAAATTGGTGTTGAACTCGAATATAAATTATTTCGAGTTATAGTTCGGTATTGTTTAAATAAAGGTTCGAACAATTTGAATCAAACTCGAGTTCTAACTTTACTCTCATTCGAGCTCGAGTCTAACTTTATTGAATTTTCTAGTTTCGAATCGAATTGAATATTGTTCATATTTTTTGAATTCGAGCTTGAATATCAACTTGTGTAATTTTCTATTCGATTAGGTGGGACCTATCTTGTTGATTGTAATTGTTAGAAAATAATTGTTAGAACTTATGAAAAGTTTAAGAGTAATGATAGGGGGAGCGAAAAATTTGTAGCGAATGGGGCAGCGAACGACGTGGAGTGCTGATTAGAGATGCTGACTCAGTATTTATTTATTTCTTTTTTATATTTATTAATAATATTCTCTCTTCTTATTAATTACATTTTCTCCCTCTCTCTTTTAAATAAGATGCATTCAATAAAAATATTCATTTTTTATTATTAAAAAATATTTAATAATTTATCTTTTTAATTTTTATTATTATAAATATTCTTTTTTTAAAATTATGGTAAATGTCACTATAAACACGCATTTTAATTATTTTTCTCTCTCAATAATTTATTTTCTTTTATTTATTAAAAAATATAAAATTTATTTTCAATAATAAAAATGACTCAAATTAAAATAAATAATAATTAATTGTGTTAATTAAAATTTATATATAAGAGAATAAAAAAATATATTTTTTAATTCAATTAATTAATTCTATCATCTATCAATTTAATAATATATATTAATAATAATAAAAACAAAAATTATTAATCAATTTACTTAACGGATTCTCTTTTTTAAACTCTTAAGTGTTATTTCTCTCTCTTTTCTCTCCTTAAAAATCTCTTTTCTCTCTCTTTACAATAATTAATTATTGTAAATGAATATTTTTATTGAATGAATATTAAAAAAGAGAGAGGGAGAAAATATAATTAATAAGAAGAGAGAATATTATTAATAAATATAAAAGAGAAATAAATAAATACTGAGTCAGCATGTCTAATCAGCACTACACGTGGTTCGCTGCCCCATTCGCTACAAATTTTTCGCTCCCCCTATCATTACTCAAAGTTTAATGAATAGATAAATTAAGTTCAAATAAATATGTTAACCCGCTAAGTCATTGAGTATATTAATTGGTTTAAATATAACAAAAAGCTGATGTAGCGTAGTGGTAAACACTTCTGTCATAAATGAGTTCCGGTTTATTAAATGTTGTCAAGCTCCAGGAAATCGGTCAAACAGGCATTTAATGAAAGAAGGCTCCGGTCAAACCGGATCGGTCAACCGGCACTTAACAAAGCATGGCCGGTCATAAATGAGTTCCGGTTTATTAAATGCTCCGATTTATTAAATGTTGTCAAGCTCCAGTGTTATTAAAATGAAATGCAGGTAGTTGTCAGGCATGCTTGTCTCAGTCCAGAAGCAACCTGCAGGCAGTAGGTAACTGTCAGGCATGCTTGTCCAAATCCAAAAGCAATCTCCAGAAAGCAGGTAGCTGTCAGGCAGGCTTATCCAAGATTTTTAGCATATCTCTGAAATAGGCGGCCGGTGCATGCATGTCTTCCAGATGTCCAAATTGATCTGTCTAAGAGGAAAGGCGTGCAAGTCCCTTGATCATTACCGGCTTCAGATGGCCAATCTCTCGGAGAGAGAAAATATGATCGTTGTCATATTTTTTATATAAATAGAAGCCAAGGAAGAAATTTTGCAAAATATAAAATCGACATACACGGTTCTGAATACTTAAGAGAGAGAAAATAAATCTCACGCGCGATCCTAAATAGCTGCTTCAATTATTGAAAACGTTGTTGTTGTATTAAATTACTGTATTACATCAGAGTGAAGTGGTGTAATCGGCGAGTAACGATTAAGGCTCGTCCGACATTGTGTGAGTGTTGTAACATTCTAGTTAGTGGAAATTCTTCTCAAAATCTGAGAAGAAGGGGTGACGTAGGAGAGTTTGCTCCAAACATCCATAAAAAATCTTGTCTCGTGTTATTTTCTTTGTTTCCGGCTCACCTACTACAAACCGAACTATCACTCATTTCAAACCAAACCGAAACATAATCCTCTTTCTAAATTAAACCGGTCTATATATCCTCTCTAACCGATCCCTTATTAATCTCATCAAAATCAAGTCTTGTGTGTTGCTTCAAGCTGAAATAGATATTTCCGCCCTTGAACTCGGTTCAAGAGTCTGTGACAGTTTGCGCGGTGTTAAGAAATGGTTTTAGTCTCTAACCGGACTATCACCAACTAGTGTGTGTTGTGTTGTAGTAAGCGGTTACCCTTTCACAACCGGAACCCGGTACTCTAAGGGCGATCCCGATCCTAATAGTAATTATTGGTTCTATGTTAAAATATCAAGAAATTCATCCAAATACTTAGACAATACCTATACAAGATAAATTCCAAAAACATTTTTATTAGAAATATAAAAAATAATTCCAAAAGTATTGGTTTTAACTGCTTTTAGATCATTCATGTTTTGGAAAATTCACTCATTACATTTACATTTCATATGGTAACCTCCTTGGTGTCATGCTATTATCTTGTTCCTGAATTTTATGACAGATCCGACCTGACAGGCATACATTGTATTGGAGTGCCACATGGCCAAAGGATACGGAGAAACTAGGAGCTCGTTTGATGAAAGAGTTTTGGAGATAAAACTCAATTTTTATCCCAAAATTCAAACATCTTATGAACTATCAAATTAAATAATTTTATCATTTAAATACCAAAATTACCCTATAATTTTATTCTCTCTCTAAACTATTATTCTCTCACCTACACTATATCCTCTAAAGTCAAAAGGTAAATTAGTTTTCAAATTTTAAAAACCAGTTTTTTTCTAATTTTTACCAAACAAGAGTTTTTAGGATAAAACTCAGGTAAAACCCAAAAAACTCTTTCCTCAAATAAGTCATAGTTAAACAATTTCTATGCAATCCATACAAAGTTACTTATTCCTATTCTCTCCTTGGTCAATTAATCCTGAAAAACTTGTACAATATTTAAATGTTTCACTAACTAAGATTGAGTATAAATACGTTAAAAACAAAATTATAATTCTATTCTCACATATTTACAAACTCACTTCCGTCAACTAACCAACATATTTCTTATTATCCAACCATCTCTACTCACTTCGGTCAACCAATATATCCAATATTTCTCAACCATCTCCTCTTACCGACCTTTATCAACTCATTTTCGTCAAAAAACAATTTATTCTCACCGACTTATCAACTCACTTCCGTGAATTAACATATTTTTTATTCCCTAATTATAATTATTACTAATTTGCACCGGGTGATATTCGAACCATCGACCTTCATTATGCATAATGAACACTTAATCATTACACCACTTAAAATTATTGATTTCTTTTTATAATTTTATGTATTAATAAATAATTGATATGACTAACCATTGTATTATATATATATATATAATTATGAAAAAATATATATATATATATATATATAATAAATTATATAAGTGAATTTAAAATATTATTAGTTTAGTTGTTTAAAATGTTGAAGTTATATTATTAAAAAAATTTCATATGTTCATCAAATTTGAGGTTGAGTTTAAAATATAAAGGGTTATTAGCCTAGTTAGTTAAAATGTTAAACTTATTTTTGTGCGTTACAAGTTCAAAAATTGTGTATATCTCATTTTTTTTTTAAATTTTCAAGCTTATGTCCGGGCGGGTCAACCCACGATCCGACTTAAATATTACCCACGACCCGACCTAAATATTCATTACTCTCACATACATATCCAAATTAACCACAGCTCCAAGTCTCCTACAAGCCAGACACTTTAAAAATTAAACATTATTATTATTATTATTTGATGAGGTTCTTTCAGGTAATTATTGGTTCCTAATCTCAAAGCAAATTACTTTAATCTATAAACCAATATTTAATTACTTTTAAACAAATGTAGGTGTGCAATATTAAATTGCTTTTAAAATTATTTATTGGATTAAGATATTTAAATGTATATTTAAATAATTTTATGAAAAAAACTAGGTATGAATTATATGTTAATTTTGAAATATAATAAAACTAGGAAGCACGGATATGGGTTTGTGAGTGCGGGTGCGCGGTGTGGGGATACGCCGATTTGGCAAAATTTAAAAAACAAGGATTCGGGTGCGGGGATACGTCATATAAAATATAATTATATAATTATATAAATTATAAGTACACAAAGTTACAATCCGACTTCCATATTGCCAACAGTCTTAATCATCTTGTAAAAACATTGCTTCAAACTCCGGCTCATCTAGTGAAAGGCTAGATATTTCAAGTTTTTCGGCACCATCAAGTGGATCAAATCGGTCACCTCCTACATCCCACAACCTTGATTGCCCTTGCTTGTAATGTTCATTCGTTCTTGAAAGAAGCCTAAGATTGTTATGCACAAAAACTAAACATAGCTCGGAATGTTGTTGTTGGCAGCAAGTGTATACAACTTGATGTAGTGGGGATTTCTAGCAAAATAGAAAGGTAACCCCCTTGAATAAAATGCTCTTGCAATTTCGCCATCCACTTGTGCTCTCACCTCCTGATTAAAAGCTTTATTTATAGGATTGTTCTTGTCAACTGCTCTTCTTTTGGAACCTTGTTTTGGCAGCATTTCAGCTCCTCCCCAGGCAAAATCTGATGAAGCATAACTCAATGGTGGGAGTGGAATCACAACCTGCATTTTTCTTTCTTCTGCATCTGCCATCTCCCTTCGAAGTTGCAACAAAATATCAGTAGTGACTCTAGGACACACTGAAACTCATTGTCCCTTGATCTGCAACAGGTGTGCTTTAACCCTTGAATACGAACCCATAAATTTCAGATTACAGAAGTTGCATTTAATTTTCGTATTTCCACCTCTCTTTTTCATTTTCATTAATTTTGTCACATGTTTCCACAACGGGTCCTTATCTACTGAACTTTGTTTCCTTGGAGTGGCTGTCGTACTTGAAGCTGAGTTAGAGGAAGCCATTGATTCCATCTGCTATAATTTCTCTCTCACACACAGAAGAAGAAGAAGAAGAATTAACCTGATAGTGGAAGAATGGTAGTGGAAGACAGGCAACCGAGAGAGAAGCACCGTAGAGATTAGGTTTTTTTATTTGGGGGCTGGGGGTTATATTTAATATTTGGGGTTTTTTTTAATTTGGGTTTTTTTTTTTAATATTTCGGAACTCATATTTACTAAATATGCCATTCCCGCACCCCCCTCACCCCTCACCTTCGATTATGGGATACGCCACGTGGCGCACCCCGTACGCACTCCCAGCCGCACCCCCGCACCCCTGAAGCACCCGGTGCGCAGTGCGCTACAGAAACGAAGCACCCATGCTTCCTAGTAATAAAATAAGTTTTTGCCACAAATTTATTAAGGAGACGTTTTGTTCAAATAAGAGATTGATAAAGGTAGAGAATGAGAATAAATATGATTGAAATATGATTGATAAATGTAGAGAATTAGAATAAATATGATTGTTAGAAGTGTGATATTTAATTAGGACGGTGTAATCATTTTCATTACCATTGATAGTGTTTGAATTTATTTTATAAAGAATTAATTCTAATTAAATTCAAATAAGAGTTATATATGATAAATTAATTAGTAAATAATAAAATATAACATCAATAAAATTAATATAAATAGTTGATCATCTATATATCAAATGGTATAAACAATTTAAAAATAAATAAAACTTCCAATGAAAAAGATCCAACAATTAAGCAATTTGTTGAGGGTTCCTCTAAAGACGAACTCATTTGAGTTCTTAAACGATGAGTGTTAAAGTAGAGCAAGTTAAACGAACCATAAAATAATGTTCGGATGTTAGAATTATCCTAATTAGATCATAATTTAATGTTGAGAAATTAAAATTTGAATGATGCGGAAGCGTACCTTAATTTGATGAATAATCATGAATCTTCTCTCTCTTAGACTTTGTAAGGATGAAATGATTCTTTAATCTCTTTCCTTAAATTTTCCTTATATGGAATTATTCTTCCATTTGATGAGTATGTCAATATATTTCTCTCTCTGTTGATGGGGACGCAAAGGAGAATTGTCCGTACTTCAAATGAGACCATTACTGTTACATATAACCAACAATAAGGTTTTTTTGAGAAATGTAACCAACAATAAGTTAGTTATTATAGTTTGGTCATTTCAAATTTAGCCCTTTCATAAAATTAGAAATGACACTTAAATATTCTCACTTTATATTTATGACAAATATACCCATAAGCCATTAACTTAATTTCACATTAGATCACATTATTTAAGCTTATATTAAATATGACATTTGCACAATTATTTGTTGGATTAGTGACCCTATAAATTACAACAATCTCTCACTGGGTCACGTATGTACAAAAAAATAAATGTATCAACCATAATGCGCCTGAAGTTTTATGTCATCTCAATCATATGTTGTATAAACAAGTTTATCAATTAAACATATTAATATAGGATCAAAGAGCTCGTTGTTGTATTTAATCACAACTAGACCCAACAATGATCACATAAATCACCACAATTAATTGACAAATAATATCATGAATGTGATGAAAGAAAATTCCATGCAAGGTGATCTTTTCATGTCAATTTTCAACTGGTCCTACTTGACTTTAGTGAGATCAAACTTTAAACATAATTATACAAAGTGCAATGAACTGAATAATACTTAATTTCTGATCAGATTAAAAAACCACATAAATATCTATAAAATAACTAAACAGAAAGATAACCAAACTACAAACTCCCACTGAAGTTAGAGATTATCGATCTCTACGACACTCATACGAGCAATATTCTTATGAAAGACACTAGACGATAAACTCATTATCAAGAGGTTCATAACCATAGAGTTTGTACATAAATATTTTATAAAAAATTATCCACTTTCTATCATTTCTTTCATAACAAGAACTTTGATATCAATATTACTTAATTTGATGCTTAATAACATGTCACAAATTCCGCTACAATATTGGATGATGCCTTAAGTGTTTGTTTGACACTTCTTCAAGAAACGACAAAACCAGCTAGTGAAAAATATAACCCAAAGTAGATTTCCTACTATTTTGGCATCCTGTAATATCGGAGTCAGAATACTCAATAATCTCAAGACTATCCGACTTCTTATATGTGAGCATTTAATTCTTAGTTTTTTTTTAATTATCTCATAACTATTGGACTACTTAATGTCAAACAAAATTTGTGAAAATAAAATGTCATCCATATATAAACCATAAATAGACGTTTACTCCCACTGAACTTGTGATACACAAATAATTAATTAAATTCACCTCAAAACCAAAAGAGAGAATTGTTATTTTGTAAAATTTATGGTGCCACTAAAAAGACACTTCTTTAAGTCCATAGATGAATTTCTTTAATTTGCAAACCATGTTAATTTGGTCTCTCAGACACAAAATTTTATCTTTCCACCAAATTATTTTTCAATGTCTCAATTGAGAAACCCCTTAACATATATTTTAGTGAAGCTCCATATCAAAATATGCAACGAGTACCATAAATTGTCATTAAAGAGTAATTTAATTAAACTAGATTGTCATAAAGACACTTAATTTTGAGATTGTTGAGTTTGTACTTAATCAATTTGATCAATACTGTCTTGTTACTCTTGATTTTGAACATTATCATCAATATCAATAAAATCCTTATCAATGTCAAAAACACTTGAGATATAAATCAAATCTTTCACAATAGGAATTATTGATCTAAATCATTTTTAAAGACAAAACCATTTCTCCCCTCAAACTCAATATCCTCAAAGAAATATTGCAGTCTTGCCTAAGAAAAAACTATCTTTAACTTGACATAATAAAAAATTATAGCCCTTAATCACTTAGAATATTCAATAAAATAGTTATTCACATTTATAAACTTAAGTAACAACTAAATTTAAATAATGATTTATCTCATCTCAAAATACTTAATGCAACATTAATATCAAGTCTTTAAAAAGTAATATTAATTACTAACAGTATTTTGGTGTAATGATCAATCATTAATAATAAGAAAGGTTAAATAATCCATCAATCTTTGGATAAATTAATTATTCACATAAATAAGACTTTATAATTATTACATATTTATCATCATAAGTATTTATGAAATTCTGTCAATTAATTATAAACACATGAATTACACAATACTAACATTCAAAATTGTCTTGAATTAATTTCAACAAACATTGTCATTTTGGTAATTATTTGTATCAATACAATTCAAAGAATGAACAATAATATCATTATTTTAAATTTAAATGTCATATTATTACATATAACTCAAATAAATAATATATAATTTACCAAAAAAACATGTAATTTATTTTATTATAAAAAAATAAAATTATACCGTAGACTAAATAATGAACAATAATACCATTAATTCTTGAATTTGAAATTGGTAATATTTTATATTAATTAAAATATGACCAAATTTCAAATATTATTATGACAAATCCAATTATTCATTAATTTATTAATAATTATTAAAATTAATCTTTTAATCATAAAATAAATTATATAATTAAAATTTATATATATATATATATAAATATATATATAACCATAAATATTATTCCTTAATCCTCTATTTAATTTATAATATACATTATATATTATTTGATCCTTTATTCCTCCTTAAAGATATTGCGGGAAAAGATTTTCAATTTCGCGATATAAATAGATATTGTAATCAATCCATTTTGTGAAATTTCATATCTATTTACTCCTCAAAATCAAAGAAAATATCCATAAATATTTATACTCAGTAGTACTTTGATATTATCAAAAAATCTATATATCTATATATTCTCAAAAACATGTTTTCAAAATTATCTTAATTCATCCATATATATTATATATTGATAAATGAGAGAAAATTTAAAAATTCATAAATTTAGAATCTTATTTATTGCTTAAATAGAGAGAAATCAAATATTCATTAAACTATTAATTTATCGTAAATCTTAATTATATATAAATATCCATAAATCTATGAATATTTATATAAATCTTTATATCTTTATACCAAATTTATTTAAAATTATCACAAATTAATATATATATATATATATATATATATATATATATATTCCTAATAACATGCTTTTTATTATTATCTTTCTCTTTTTTAGACTTTGTAAGAATAAAATGATTCTTTAATATTTTTTTTTAATTTTTTTTTATATGGAATGATCATTCTATTTGATGAGTATGTCAATATGTTTCTCTCTCTTGTTAATGATGACACAAAAGAAAATTGTCCGTACTTCAAATGGGGACCATTACCGTTACATATAACCAACAATAAATTAGTTATTATAGTTTGTTTATTTCAAATTTAGCCCCTTCATAAAATTAAAAATGTCACTTAGGTATTCTCACTTCATATTCATGATAAATACACACATAAACCATTAACTTAATTTCACATTAGATCACATTATTTTGGCTTATATTAAATATGACATTTGCACAATTATTTATTATACTAGTGATCCTATAAATTCCAACACCGAATTCTACAAAATATTCTAAGCGAGAGTTAAAATTATTTTTAGTCGATGATTCCTATGCAACACCGAAAAAGATCATGCCAAGTGAAAATGGATCATTTATATATAAATGAAAATGTGAGAAATTCATACAAATAATGCGAGGATACATGTTAGTGGTGTTTCATAAGAAAGATCAAATTGAGTATAACTTTTATATCCGATTATTTCATCTTTTTAATGCTAAGAATGGGACGGACATTGGCTCGAGAAAGGATCACCAACACAATCAGAGGGTATGAACAACAAATGATTCACCAGTGATTGATAATATTATTCGGACAATAAAAATTTGAGACGAAAAAGTTGATCCAACTAAAATGCAATATCAACTCAAATTTAAGTAATGAAAATAAAACGTGTCGTCTCTCAACTTCTCTAAAGTTCATTTTTCTAAAAAGTGTAACTAGAATTTTATTGTGTTTGGATTAATTAGAGATAAATTATTATTAATATTTTGTAATGAAATTAATATAATTTATATTATTATTATATTTTATTTAATTAAAAATATAAAATATTATTCTTATTTAAGTCATATTTTTTTTTAAATATAAAATATTTAAGTAATCATAATTTAATAAAATAATAAAGATATATATATATTAATATCATACTTAGTTGCATTATTTTTCAAAAATAATTTAAACTAAAAGAGTTAAATGGTCGTAAGACTATTGCAAGATTTCTCTAGTATCAATGCATTTTTGTAGAATTATAATAAAAAATGCACGAACCAAATATAAAAAAAAATCTGAGATAAAATCTTTAAAATATTATATATTAACAATGGCACTAATACAGTAAAAATTAATCATATTTTTACTTTAAATATAACACATATTATAAGATAAGAGGATATAATTTTCTTATAACAATTTCTTTTAAAATATTTTATATTTAATCTTTATAATAATTTTTAAAATAATTTTTATATAAAATTATTATTATTTTTTTTAATTTTAATTTTCTTATATTTTGCATTTTAATTAATTTTATTAATATATAATATTAAAATTAATTATATAAATGATTTATATTATTAATAATTATTGTAATTATAATTAAAAATTATTTACTAAAATTATTATTAATAATATTTTATTTTAAAAAATAAATTAAAATTATTTTAATCTCTTTTAAAAAATAACTAGAGAAAAGTCATTATGTTTATGGCCCATGACTTTTTTATCTGAGAAATTCATCTTGGGGTAATGAAATATATTAAAAATACATCCAACCAAAATTGGATCACCAAAGTCGAAGTTCAAAAATATTTATAATTTATTATATTCATTCTTATAAAATAATTATATTTATATGAAGGATTATATTCATAATCTCAGACTCTAGAAATAATAATTGAATTGTTGAATTATTTTCAATATTTGACTATTTATATTATTTAATAATTGCATATTTTTTGTTATATAAAAATTAAAATCCAATTAATGCGATCGATTAAAATATAAAGGTAATGGGCTTGTTTAAACCTCTATAATAAATATGATGATATATTTGTATAGAATATAAATATCATTTACTATTTCGCTGATGACCAGAATATTAAATGAGTATATTTGGGTTAGATCCCCAACCCATATATATCGTCTACCTATTATGTTAAACTCATCAGACTGAAAGATAGAGGTTCTCTCTTAAAAACATTCAAGGGTTATCGATAGATGGTTGAAAAACTTAAACTTTACCCAAATCAGATATTACGATCCAGGTCGATATCCAAAATTAGGAGATCCAACATCGAGAGAAGATCCAAAAAAAACAACAAAGATTGACTTAATGAACTGTTTTTATTTCAAATTTAAGTATATTTCTGCAACTATATATTATCTTAATTTATCACCATGGAGTATTAAGATTATAGAACTAAAGAATAAAAAATTATATTAATGATTCTAATAGTGACCTATAGCACTTGTACTCGCGGGATACAATAGGTTCTCTCCCGTGACATTTTGTTCCTACCATCGGGTCGACTCTCAAGATGTAACACCCTGAACTTGGGTGTTGTTACCCGTGAGAAATATATTACAAATATTTCCGAACAAACCACTAGGCCACCACAACTCAAGCTCAAAAAGTATCTATAAATCTATTTATAGTCTATTAACCTCACTCTTATACAAGTTTTTTATTTTTTAATTTGAGACACCACAATAAAAGTATTTGTGTACATATTTTCGAAAGCTTAATGAACTAGTTTCGCTCATTTATGCTTCATACAGTCATGGGCAACTATTACATTTGCTTATTTATTATTATGCACACAATCACTTTCCGTGATTCAGATCATCCAAATGCCAATACAAAAATAGAGCATAAAATTTGGCAATTTGATAAGTGTCTTCCAAAAGTGTTGATTGTGTCAAGCAAAGGTTACAAAAACTGGGATTAATCGGAAATCGGAAAAAAAATGTCCCATTTTTTGCTAATCGGTAACAAAAAACCGGTCAACGGTCAACTGGGTCTAGTCAACGGTCAACTTGGGTCGAACCCGGTTAACTCGGGTCAAACTCGGTCTAATTTTTTATTAACATGTAAAAATTATATTCTAAAGAATATAAATAATTTTCTTCCAATTTCATTTTTTCACTTCTTATTACCCACACTCTCTTTCACTCAAGCCGTCGGTCATCTCGTCTAGGGAGCCTGAAACCGGCGTCGCCATTGTTGATCTTCCATTCCAAATCGTGTTCTCACTGGTAAATATTTTTCTCTTAAATCTTGCATGCGACTCTGTATGAATTTGAGTGTGTTTTTAACTTTTTATGAATGAAATTTAGTATTATTTTTCAAAAATAATGTGTTTAGGCTAAAAATGATTAATTTGATTAATTTCGATTAATCCCGATTAATCCAATTAATCATTAATCTGTATGTGTCGATTAATGTCCGATTACCGATTATTGCAACCTTGATGTCAAATTTATCAAAATTTAAAGTGAACAAAGGGGCATTGGAGACAAGAGTAACAAATGTGACACCAGTTTCCTCAAATGTTGTTCTGGAATCGACGGAAAAAGATTGATAATACACCGTTGAATTTGTGCTTGAGTGACTGCTTCCATAATATAACATTTTCATGTTCTTCAATGTTGATGGTATTTTCATAACTTGAGAAATGACATCTCAACAAAATACATGTTAACAATGGTTGCGTTTAATGTATTGAGATATTAATAAGTTGAGACAAAATACACGTTAACATTCCATTTCCCATTCCTGTACCAAGCATGCCCTAAGGAACTAATGAAGAGGTCACAATTAAAAAAATACCATCACAATTATTATTGTATTCCAATAAAACACCATCAAATAATTTTATATAAAAAGATAACCAATGATTCTCCCAACTATGAATATTGTCAATGGAACAGTAGAGGTCTTACTTTATGTTATCAAACAAATTTCTTTACACTTCTCTTATAGAATATTTACTGAGTTCATACTTTAATTTTGAGTAACCAATGAAAGAGGTCACAATTAAAAATAAACTTTAAAATATATGCGTACAAATATAATAAATTAAAAAAAATAATGTATACCGAAGATAAAATTAAATTTCTTTCATAAATAACTCATCCAAATTAATTCAAAAATAACTGCATGAAAAAAAACATTTAAGACTTAATTCAATTGTTACATTAACTTAATTATTTATTCATAAATTACATCATTTAATTTATTAATCAAAATATTAAAATACACTTTATTTTTAAAAAAAATATATATTTTATCATTATATATTCATACACTTTAATTTTTTTTTTAAAAACCTCATTTTCTAAAAATCATCACCATCAACATTTTTTAAATAAATTAAAGTTTATTTTAAATACGCTATTTAAATGAGACGTGGCTAAAAATAAATTAAAATATTAATTATAATTGTTTGACATAACATATTAGATAACTCAAATATCAAGAGTTTTTGTGCAGAGTTAAACTAATATAAAAAAAATATATTAGTTCGACATGTTAAATTATTAAATAAATAAAAATATCGGTTCGACATATTAAATTTCTAAATTCAAAAAAATAAAATATTGCTTCGATATTTAACTTCATAAATTAAAAGAAAAATAGTTCGAAAGGTTAACTTATAATATATTTTTTTTTAAAATGTATCGGTTCGATATTTTAACTTTTTAAATTTTAAAAAATAATTGTTAGTTTAACACAGTTAACCGTGTTGTAAGTGATAAAATAATAATATATTTTTGTTTAAAAAATATAATATTTTTTTTAATTATAATTCCGAACTAAAAAAAAATTGGAATTTAGAAGGATAGAAACACACTAGTTTGAATTTATTAAAATTCTAATTCCAATTCTTAATCTTAAAATGCTCTACCTAACCTAATTTAGGAATTGGAAGTTTGTCTCTCAATTTCAATCTTAATTTCAATCTCAATCTCAATCTCAATCTCAATCTCAATCTCAATCTCAATCTCAATCTCAATCTCAATCTCAATCTCAATCTCAATCTCAATCTCAATTCAAATTCAAATTCAAATTACCATTATAATTATAATTCTAATTTTTTCAAACACAGTACAAGACTTTAGTTCCACTCTTGAAAAGACACTCACTTTTAATCATTTAAAAGAGGGGCTTCTCAAATTTCAGAACATAGTCAATAATCATGTCTAATTATTTCATTTTAAGCAGAAATACCATAGAAGTAATTTTTAACCAAGCTCAAATTACAGTTTTGTCTTATTAATTTAATTGATCAATTATAATTTGGTATTTCAGCTTAGAATGAAATGATTTAAAACAAGTTCATAGAGTAACATAAACTAATAATTTAATAAGACAACACTACACCAGATTACAAAAATTAAAAATTAAATAGACAAAACTAAATTAAATAAGTGACCGTCATAGATAAATTAAAATTGTTGGAGATAATGATTAACTATTATTATACTGCCCATGTCCAGACCCAATTTTTGACTTTGTAATTGTATAATCATGTTCCCTCTTAGAATATAATGATAATTACAAAGCTGGCCCAAATAAAGTTTGTAATCATGGTCCCTCGTAGGTTATAATCATGGTACCTTAGTTACTATTCTTGATATTTTGGAAACTAAAATCAAGTTTAAGAACATTGATAAGATTGGGTCACTCTTTTCCAATTTCCAATAATGATGGGAAGTTTATTTACAATTCGGTTGAATATATGGGACCTTACGGATCAGGTCATCATTGTGGTAATTTAACTGTAGGAAACATCCCTCTACTTAAATATTGTTGTTGTTTATGGAGACAATTTGGATAGTGGTAGCAAGCACCTTTGGGATTGCTTGAGGAATCAGGTGAATGATTGCAAACCATGGCAGTAATTATGGATTTTAATGTCACCAAATTTGAGAATGAAATCACACAAGGAATGATTGACTTCAACGATTGTATCAGAGAAATTGACTGCATTGAGCCAACAAGTTATGAAACATTTTTACTTGGTCCTCCACAAGAGACAACGAGCAAATGAGGAAATATCACATTGATCAAGGACTCATCAATGAAAATGGGCACAACAGTTCCCAAAGACATATTCAAACTCTAAATTTTAGGATTTCTGACCACTGTCCAATCAAAATGTCTTGGAAAAAAGAAGATCGAGTTAAGAAACTCTTCAAGTTCTTCAATTTCTGTATGAAGAGCAAAAACTTTAGGGTTATTCTTAAAAATGTTTGGTCAGAGCAGGTTCATGGATCAAAGATGTATCAAGTATTCCAAAAGTTAAAGTTTCTCAAGATTCAACTTCAGAAGTTGGATATAAAAATATTTAGTAACATCCTTGAAGGTTCTAGAGGCTAAATCCAAACTTGAATCTATTCAGAATCAACAGCCAGCGAATGAGCTATAGTCAAACGAATGAAAAAGAAGCTCAGTTAAATTTTCGAGAGCTAAGCTCATTTGAGGAAAGCTTTGCTCATAAAAAATTAAGACAAAATTATTTATCATTTTGTGATAATAACACATATTTCTTCTACTAGAAGTGCTCAACTGGAAATTTTCGGAATTGTGTGGTTCACCTTAATCGGGAGGATGGTAGTTTGGCTCAAGGGCAAAAACAATTTCATCAAAAATCTATCACTTACTATCAGGATCTTATTGGTACGAGAAAGGAGTTATTATCTCATCTAGAATTTCTTCATCAAATTGTCATTAGGAAATTAGGAAGGTGACGGAGGAGGACAACCAAAAGGTCACTGAGATTGTTACTACTAATGAGATCAAATGATCATTGTTTTGTATGAAGGGTGATACATCCTGAGTCTGGATGGTTACAATGCTACTTTTTTCAAGGAAGACGGGATATGGTTGGACAAAGTGTTATTGAAGGAGTCATGGAGTTCTTCTGAAACCGAAGGATACTCAAACAATGGAATGTTATTGTTCTGAACCTTATACCGAAGAACTTCACACCCGAAATGATTCAGGATTTTCGACACATTTCTTGCTGTAACATTATTTATAAAATCATTTCCAAAATCATTTATAAATGTTTTAAAACTATTATTTAAAAATTAATTAGTCTTGGGCAGTCGACTTTCATCTCTGGTAGATCTATTTCTCATAATATCTTACTTATGTTGGGATTGTTAAAAAATTACAGTAACAAGTCAATTTCACCTCGTATGGCTTTCAATGTAGATATTCAAAAAGTCTTTGATTCCATTAGATAAAATGTTATTAGTGATTTTTAGTCATTTCTAGATTTTCTTGCATCTTTATTGAGTGGATTATGTAGTTTATTTCGACTCCTCACTTTATTGTTAGCGTTAATGACATTCATGATGACTTTTTCAAAGGAGAAAACGGGGTAAGATAAGGAAGAAAAATATTACTCATATTTGTTTAGCAGATGCCATATTTATTGTGGTTCACGTTGATTTTGAATCCATCAAATATATCAAGGAAGCATTAGCAATCCTTATGAGTGTTACAGATTTCAGTATTAATCATAACAAAAGTTTGCCTTTCTATGGAGGTGTGAAAGAGAAAACAAAGGAAACATTTTCAACATCATGGGGATCAATGAAGGAACCTTACATGCCTGTTACCTTGGCATTCCGCTCTCGTCGAAGTAACTTCAGATCTCTCATTATAGGCCATTAATTGAAAAGGTGAAGAACTCTATTATGGAATGGGCTACAAAAAGACTATCTTATGCATGTCGTATTGAAGTTGTCACGAAGGTGGTTATGAGAACTATTGGATATTGGACGCATCAAATGGTTCTCCTAGAGAAAGTCATGAAAGAACTTGATCAATTTATGAGGAATTTAATTTGGGGGAGTCAAGGGCGCGGAGGCAAAAATGTGAAATGACTTGATGTTTGTAAGCCCAAGAAAGAGGGGAGCATTGGTCTTAAAAATTATATTGAATGGAACAAATCCCTCATTTATCGACATTTCTAGCTTTAGAGAAATAATAAGATTCACTATGGGTTCGATGGGTGCACTCATGGTCACAAGGAATGATGTCAGCATTTGAATGTGCAAAATTAATATGGAAATGATGTCAGCATTTGAATGTGCAAAATTAATATGGAAATGATGTGGTCTCTATAAAAGATTTTGAAACACAAAGATAGTGCTAGTAAGATGCTCAAGATTTATATTGGAAATGAGATTGGAACCCTGTTTTTGCATGACCCTTGGTTCGAGGATCAACCAATTTTTCTTAATAGAGATTTTTCTCTTACTCGAATCAGGAGGAAATGTCAATTGGGTATTATTCGTCAAGTCAAGAACGGGGAATGGAACAATTTTCTAAGGAGTATTCCAGAAGGAACGAGGATCCTTGATTTTATATATTCTTATCATTTTAATGATCGTGAGGATTCTCGAGTTTGGGGTATTGAATGTGAATGTAGGTTTTCCTTGAAGTTAGCATGGGATTTTGTTCGTGCTAGAAGAGAGTCAGTGCAGTTTCATTTAGTGTGGTCTTCAAAAGTCATTCCTAGTTACATATTTATCTTGTGGTTGGTGTTTTGTGGAAGGCTTAATACGCGAGATTGAATCAAGAAGTACATGAATATTCTGGATTAAAGTTGTCTTTTATGTGTGGGAAATGAGGAGACTATATACTGTATCATATTCTTGGGGGCTGCTCATTTACTTCTTTGCTTTGGGATAAATTTTCCATATCTATGGGTCTTCTTAAATTTTTAAGAGAATTGATTGATATTAAAGATGTTGCTCTCATCAAGACAAAGGGTAAATATTTCTCTTCAAATGTCTTTAAGTATTTCTTTGTCAATATTGTTTATTACATTTGGATGGAGCGTAATGTGAAAGCTTTTTCTAGAGTTCGAAATGATGTTGAACAAGTTTGGAGGGATATCATTTTTGTGGAAACTCACTTATTCAAACATGGAGGCAAATACCTATTTGTGAAAGAAATTGGTTGATTTGTCAAAGATTGAGCATTGCTTTTAAGGAAGTCACTAGTTTAAATACTTTCAAAATGGCTTAATTTTCATGTAATTGTGGTTGTTGTTTGCTTGTTGTATTTCGTTATTCATTGGTGTCGTTTATGTCACTTAAAATTAAGGCAAATGTTTGTTTTGCCTTAATTCATGAACCAATGTAGGTTTTTTCTTTTTTGGGTTTTAATGAAATAACGCTAAATTGTTTTTAAAAAAAAAAAACTTTGTAAGATTATTAATTACTTTCACAACACTCTGAATCCACTGAGTTTCCAATAGTTAAATTATTCTCTTTTAATTAAAGTCCTCTCGTATTAGTAGGGAATAAATGGAGTCACGTTGGCTAATTTGCTGAAAAAATCTCTTTTCTCACATTTTTTTTTATTTTCCTAACTAATATTATGACATTACCTCCTTGTTATTCCTCGTCAAATAATTTTTTCCTTTTTAATTAAAGCCATCTTCACTCTATTAATTAAAATCTTCCAATTATTTGAGTACCAAGAAGATGAGAGAGCCAACCTACACAATATATAGTTACTAATGCTAAATGAAGCATTATATAATGTTAAAAAGCAAAAAAAATACATGGATAATAAGTGGCAAATAAACTGCGAAAATACAGAAATAAAAACAGCAAATAAAAGATCTTTAAGATCTTTGGCAAAGGTGGGTAATTATCTAGGAGGGAGCAAAGGCATAATAGAACCCGAACTGAATTAAGTCTAGTAAATAGACTCTTTTCACTAAATCACTATTAAATCACTATGAGATCATATTTGAGCTCAGCTCTTATAAACGTTAGTGAGATTGATAGATGTACTTAATTTATTATTTAATTGCTAATGAATTTAGTCCCATTTTGTGAATGAATAAGTTAATTTGAAAATAAATATAAATATATTTTGCTTTTAAAATATTAATAAAATTAATATATATATATATAAATAATATTTTAATATTTTGTTTTGATAATTTAAATATAAATCATATTTAAAAAGTTGTAATGATCAATATTTAAAAAATTAATAGACATAAATATTGTATGATTTGTATCTATATAATATTTAAAGAAATAAAATCTATAAGATAAAATTAAGAAACAAATAAAAATCAAATTATTAAATATTAAATGAGTTATTTGAAAAGACCTCTTATAATTTATACATTTAAATTATTAGAAAAAGAAAAAAAAAGAAAAAAAGTAAAAAAAACTTATAAGTTGTTTACTGCAGTTTATTTATCTCTCCCATTCTTCCCTCACCGCCGCTACAGTTAATTTGGACCATATCAAAACCTTGTGATTCAATTCTACCATGTTCTTGCCTTCCAAGGCTCAGCCTATTGATTTCTATAAAGACGATGAAAACGACGACGAAGGCGAAATCCCCGATATGTTGATCGATGTTCCAGCTTCCAACGGGGTTCAAGATATGTTGGAGCAACAATTACTCATCGCTGACAATAACACCAGTGGCGATGATAGCAGTCACGAAACAAACACCACGAATCCAAAGAAACGTGCCTTGACCTGGATTGAAGACGAGACGCGAATCCTAATCGGTCTTAGACGAGAGATCGATTCGTTATTCAATACTTCCAAGTCGAATAAGCATTTATGGGAACAGATTTCTTCCAAGATTAAAGATAAGGGTTTTGATCGTTCGCCGTCAATGTGTACATACAAATGGCGGAACCTTCTTAAGGAGTTCAAGAAAGGATCGATTAAGATGGCGTATTACAAGGAAATTGATGAGATTCTTAATGAAAGAAACAAGAATTCTGTTCATTACAAGAACCCTAATTCAACTCCCAAGGCCTATGACGACTCTTTTATGCAAGGTAAACCGCTAATTCTTAAACAAAATCATTGAATCATCAGTATCTCTTTTGTTTGTTATATCATTTACTTGGATTAGTTTACTGAATTTAAGATCATAAATCCCGAAAACTGCAGGACTAAGCAACTATTTTTGTTCTTGTTGTTTGTAGGAATCAAAGAACCCTGTATTTTCGGACCTGTAGAAGGTGTGGATATCTTTATTTTCAATTCTTACTTGTATATCTGCTTGTTTCAAGTTCAATTACATATATTGTGATTGATTCCAGCTGATGCCAGATCTTTAGATCATGATCATGGAGATTCTCTTGCGATTATTACTGACACGAGTACTGATAATGGTGTTCCGCCTATCTTTTATGGGAGGGTTATATCGGTGAAATGGGGGAACTATACTAAAAGGATAGGTATAGATGGAAGTGCTGATGCGATAAAAGAAGTTATTAATTCGTCGTTTAGGATAAGAACGAAGAGGGCGTTTTGGCTGGAAGATGAAGATAATATAGTTCGGGCACTGGATAGAGACATGCCTTTAGGGAACTACACTCTTCATCTTGACGAAGGGATGATGATTAAATTAGTGAGCAGCTATGTGGAATCGGAATTACGTATGCCTGTCCAAACGGAGGATAAGACTTTCTATACTGAAGATGATTTCTGCGGTTTCCTTTCTCGTCGAGGGTGGACTTGTTTGAGAGAATTTAACGGGTTTAAGGATATAGATAACATTGATGATCTTTGTCATGGCGCTATGTATCGTGGTGTGTGAACTGAATTGTAACGAACTCAAATCAAACTTTTTTTTCTAATATATATGTGGTCAAATGATAGCTATGCTATATTTTGTATGTCAAATAACCAAATTAATAATAATAAAAAACAGTTTGTAAACATAAAATTTACAAATGAAAATTTTATTTATCTACCAAAATTGAGATTTTTTTTTTTTAAAGTAATCAATAATAATGGAACTAAAAGCAACTAAATTCACAGAGCGACGGAAGGCATCCATAAACGACGCAAGAAAAGCGTCGGTAAAGATCAAGCCTCTTTTGCCGTCATTTTATTTATTTGCGACGCTTTAAAAGCGTCGGTAAAAGTTGGTAGCTCTTGTTTGTTTCTCCTTTTTATTCCTTAAAAAAAGAATGATTCATGTCTTTTATTCCTTAAAAAAAGGTTTGTGGTGGGTTTAAACAATTGTAAAAATCTAGCGGCGAGAAAGCAGAGGATGAGTTTATGGCGGCAAAGGGCGGTAGATTTTCAAATTCCTACGCTCAATCATCATAGAACATAGACGAAGGACAACGAGAAGAACGCTAATTGCAAGAGAGAGCAACTTTCTGTCAATTTCTAATCGTGATGAAGCGCTACGATCAGAGATACTCGGACGCTTCTTCTTATTATAGGCGACGAAGGTACGTAAAATATTTTAAAATGTATATGGATTCGTAATTTTTCGACATTGAAACTTGATACGATTCATTTTTCTTTGCAGTGACTTGTCGGGGCCAGCGATGGCGCCTCCTAACATGGTTGGACTGGCCTCCAACTATGGGCATGGAAATGTTTCTGGTCCGTACGATACTGTGGAAAGAGGGTCAGATGTACCTGGTCCGGGATCATATTGTGGTGACAGGTTTTCAACTTTTCAGCCTAACATTGGAGGTGGGTTTAACATTGACAGGGGTGGAGGAGGAAGGGGATTTGATTCTGGCCGTGGGGGCATGCATGGTTCTGGAAGAGGTTTTGATTGTGGTAGAAGTTTCAACAGTGGGAGAAATGGCGGTTTTGATGTTCGCCATAGTTCTAGGGGTAGACATCGCAGCAGGTCGAAAGGTGAGTTGGGCAGTATTACCCTTCCAAAGCCGGATTTTGGCAACTTGGTCCCATTTGAGAAGAACTTCTATGTGGAGAGTCCAGCTGTGGTGGCAATGGCCGGGCAGGAGGTTATGCTTTATCGTAAATCTCGTGAAATTACAGTTGAAGGTCATGATATTCCAAAGCCAATTCGTTGTTTTGATGAGGCAAACTTTCCTGGTAATATAGTTCTTTTTGATGGGGCAAACTTTCCTTGGCTGAATGAATAAGACTTCCTGATGTTTTTTTGTAGGTTACTGTCTTGAAGTTATTTCTAGGCTAGGGTTTGCTGAACCGACTGCTATTCAATCTCAAGGATGGCCGATGGCCTTGAAAGGGAGAGATTTGATAGGCATTGCTGAGACTGGTTCAGGGAAAACACTGTCATATTTGTTGCCTGCTTTAGTTCATATTAGCGCCCAACCTCGTTTAGGTTTGCATTTATCTCAGTCCTCTTCTTTTTTGGTTCTGTTAAAACTAATAGTTGTGGTTCATATCCAATTGACATAACAGCACATGGTGAAGGTCCTGTTGCTCTGGTATTGGCTCCTACTAGAGAATTAGCGGTTCAAATTCAGGGAGAAGCACTTAAGTTTGGATCATCTACGGATATTAGAAGCACCTGCATTTATGGAGGGGCTTCAAAAGGACCTCAAGTTCGTGATCTTAAAAGAGGTATGTACTTTAGCCATTTAACTCTTTTGGTGTGCTTTTGTTTGACTGCAAAGTTATAGAACTGTAACTTGATATCGTTTCCTTTTTCCTCTTCTCCTAAGGTGTTGAAATTGTAATTGCTACACCAGGACGGCTGATAGATATGTTGATATCTCAACATACAAACTTGAAGAGGGTGACTTACTTGGTTTTAGATGAAGCTGATCGAATGCTGGATATGGGTTTTGAGCCTCAAATCAGGAAAATTATTGCCCAAGTATGTAATTCATTCGTTGGATCTTTTCCAATCTAACTTTTACCCAAGAAATTATTTGTTTATTGATATCTCTAGTTACGCACTACATAATTCACATGAATCTTGTAATGCTAATAAATTGACATTTTGCTTATAGAGGGAGTGTGGTATAAATACACATGGTTATCTAACCTGTCACTTGTAATTGAAAATTTTCCAATTGTTGCCAAGTAGACTGGCGTTTTCTTATCTGTTGCTGGTTCTAGATCATTCATGTTTGGAAACATTCACTTATTACATTTACATTTCATATGGTAACTTCTTTGGTGTCATGCTATTATCTTGTTCCTGAATTTTATGACAGATCCGACCTGACAGGCAGACATTGTATTGGAGTGCCACATGGCCAAAGGATGTGGAGAAACTAGCTAGACAATTTCTATGCAATCCATACAAGGTTACTTATTCCTATCCTCGGTCAATTAATCCTGGAAAACTTGTTTAAAATGTACAATTTTTAACTGTTTCTCTAATTAATATGAGGTTCTTCCAGGTAATTATTGGTTCCCTAGATCTCAAAGCAAATCAGTCTATAAACCAGATTGTAGAAGTAGTAACTGACGAAGAGAAATACGACAGGTGTGAACTTAGTAACAAGTACATTTGATAATTAGATTCTACAGTGCTGATCTAAACGTCATTTTGTCATCCAGATTAATTAGATTGCTGAAAGAAATAATGGATGGGAGCAGGATACTTATTTTTGTTGAGACCAAAAAAGGATGTGATCAAGTTACGAGGCAACTGAGAATGGATGGATGGTCAGCGTTGGCTATCCATGGCGATAAAAATCAGGGTGAAAGAGATAGGGTCTTAGCCGAATTTAAAACTGGCCAGAGCCCTATCATGATTGCCACCGATGTTGCTGCACGTGGTCTTGGTAGGATAATTTCATTTTATTAGGACATAGATAATAAACATTTCTACATGAGTTGGCCGGCTGCTGTCCATTTTCCTGTGTATATAATTTGTTGTTATTAGTCTAATGAAACACAATCATAACCCTTAATAGGGCATTGGTCTACACTTGAAGAATCTAGTTATTTCTAAATGAATATGGAGAACCTTATAGACTTGGGGGGTTTTTTCTGGGTTAGAGTTGAGGTGCTTAAAATACACTCATCTGAAGAAAACCTTGATTTGTGTTAAAGGAAGAAGATAAAATCAAGAGCACAAGAAGAAGGAATTGGGATAAGGATTGAAGAACAAGAACAGATAGATTGTTATGCTTTTGTTAACTGTTATATATGTGTGTTACATAATGCCCATCAATAAAAGGATTTGCATTAATTTTAATTTATGCCGATCCTTTAATTAACATGCATTAGGTAAGATGTATATATAACAGTTAACACAAACATTACAATCTATCCCCTCAATCTTCAATCCTTATCCCAATTCCTCTTCTTGTGCTCTTGATTATATCTTCTTTCTTTAACAATTTTGTAACAGGTTTTCAGCACTGTCTATGAGTATCATTGAATTCAGCTTCAAGAGGCAGCATATAACAGGTTATATCTATTTGTCTTTTGTTATTCGTTAGAGAACTAGTACCTAGATAGTAGATACCTGACTTTTCCTTTTACTAGATTCATATGATTCAGAGAAGTGTTTAGAACTGGTTCTGGCTGTGTGCTATATTTGTCCAAGGCCTTGCTTGATATTGGATTATTTGGGTCAAAATATCCTCTGATATTTTAATATTGTTACACGAAATAAGGATATTTTAGTATTTTAATTGATAGTTTGAATGATTTTATGGAAAAATCAATCATTTGATTCTTACATTGAACAAACCTAATGCCTTGTTTAATCTAATTTTTATATTTTGTATGGGGGGGATAATTGTTAGACGTGAAGGACATAAAATGCGTGATCAACTATGACTTTCCAGCAAGTCTGGAAGATTATGTTCATAGGATAGGACGTACTGGACGTGCAGGTGCGAGTGGAACAGCCTTTACATTCTTCAAACATGCGAATGCAAAGTTCGCCAAAGGTCTCTCTAAGATCCTACAAGATGCTCGACAAATAGTTCCTCCACCATTATCTGCTTTGGCACAACCATCTGGTTCAACTGCAGCAGAAGGTACTGCAATCTCTTGTTATCAACATTTTTTTGTATTCACATTACTCATTTGGAACACATTAAGGAACTGGATTTGGGTTTGAACGAGATAACTTTGATAAATTTTCTTGAAAACACATTTTGTGTCAATGTATCTCATTCAGATGTTGTTTTAGATGAGACAAGGTAATGAAATTATACCTATATTCATAAATATGTTAACTTAAAATTTGTTATGACAAAATAACAGTTACCATTATCTTTTATTTTTTATCATTTTCTGCAGGAAGCTTCCGCTCTAGGGGAAGAGGTGTCGGAAGTGGTAGCTTATCCCAAGTATCGGGATCTAACAAGATCACTAGTTCATAAATAGGAACTTTAAGATTTGTAATGATTTGATGACTTTTCTTCTTAACTAAAAGTTTGTCTTTGTAAAACAAAATTATTTGTTATGATTTGCTGGTTAAGTTTGTGTTGTGACATGTTTACACATTCAATGTTTGCTTATAATTTCTGAAAAATATTTGAAGTTTATTTGGTGTTTGATTATAAGTATAGGATATACTTGCTTGAACTTCATCGGATGCATTTGAAAGAAAAACATTCATTGTATTCTATGTGTATGAAAACAAATATTTGCAACAAAATAAAATGGCACTAAACTGTTCTCCCCCCCAAAAAAAAAAGTGTCAATCAACATCGAAATTCAAATAAAAGTAAAAATGAACTATATAGCCTTGTAAAAATAAGTCTATGTGATTTTCTCAAAGTCAATGAACTGGTCTCTACAAATCTCATAATCGTTTCTATTATCGTATATAGTAATATACTGAGTATATAGTAATATACTGAGGATTCTAATGTGATACACACTTATAAAAATATAAATAAATAAAAAATTACTAAAAAAATATAATAATTTTAAAATATGTATTTAATGTTTAAATTTTTTAATAAATCATAAATAATATATTAGAATAAAAAATAAAACACTCTCATTCCATATTTTATTCACTTCGATAAAACAATTTATCTTCTCATATATCTCATTACATATTATTTTCTAATGGACCTCTCATTTTGTGACCTTACACTTTCACTTTGGTCAAATAAAAAGTTCAAATAATACAAATATCTTTTTTACCTCCACTTTAGCCATTAATACTCAATCGACCTCTTATCTCGTGACCTTAAAACACTTCGACGGATCAACCATCTCATTCCATATTTATATATCAATTCAAATCGGATTTCTCATCTCATTACCTTAACTTTCACTTCGGTCAAACAACTAATCTTCTCGCATATTTTAATCATCAATATAAATTTCTTTCCCAATCGACATCTCATATTTTTACCTTACTTTCACTTCGACTAATCAAAAATTATATCATTCCATATTTATCCACCAATTACAATCGACCTCTCATCTCTTGAACACCTTACTTTCACTTCATCAAACAACCCATCTTCTCACATATATAATATATACAACCCGACATTCTTATCCTCACTTTGGCTAACCATATATTACATTCCACATTTATCCACCACAACCGACCTCTCATCTCGTTATCTTACACTTTCACTTTGACTAAATTAACATCTCATTCCATATTTATCCATCAATTCACAATCGACCTTTCATCTCGAGACCTTACTTTCACTTCGTCGAACAACTAATCTCTTAACATATTTTACAATATACAATCCGACCTTCTTTATCCTCAATTCAGCTAACCATCCATCTCATTCTACATTTATCCACCCCAATAATTGATTACTCATCTGTGACCTTACACTTTCACTTCAACTAAATCAATCATCTTCAACATTACCAATCTCTTTTACTCTCACTTTGGTCACCAATTAACCATCTATCTCATTCCACATTTTTGGGGGGAATTGAAAAAGAATTAGCATGACCCCCCACAACTATGACTCCCCACTTAAACTCAAAGCGTTTATAGATGAAATCAAATTTGTGAAATTTTGGTCTCTTAAACCGACTCTTACCACTAGCTACATTGGTGGGGTGTCACTCCACATTTATCCACCTCAATAATTAATCTTTATCTGTGACCTTACACTTTCACTTCGGTCAAATTAATCATCTCCAACATTATCAACCTTATATTTTCACTTTGACTAATTAACCATCTCATTCCATATTTATCCACCAATTAACAATCGACCTCTCATGTAAAGGTATTATATTTATATAATAAGAGAAAAAAATGAAATAACAATCAAGTAATGGATATGACAGGACAGGTGCACAAGGTTCAAGATTCTGCAGAAAAAAAAAAGAGAAAAAGGATGATATTGTGGAGACAGATGTGAGATTTGAGAAAGGTAATATAATAAAATATATAAGGATATATAGTTTGGATATTTAATATATTGTGGATCTTCCCAAATATATAAAGAGAAATAGGAAAGCAGGGGAGTGTGAATGAGGGCATGAGTGAAGATCAGTCCAATAGGTTCTTTGGTCGCCATTATCGCTGATAAGTCTGCATGTTTCGTCGGTGAATGAAAATAACAGGTACATCATTTAAGTATATATATAAGTCTAAGTCTTTTGGTTGTTTGGTTAGAAACAAACTAAACCATTATGTGTTTGTGTTGATAAAACCAAACTTTGTCCGACCAACGATGAAATAGTGGGTAAAGAGGAAGAAGAAGTCATGATTAAGAAACAAACAGATTGTTAGCAGATGGACTGTTATATATATAAACGAAAGAAATGAGATCAATGAAATAGAAAAATGAAAGTTGATTGAGAGGTCATATGGATAAAGGGTTGAGCTGAAAGAGTAGTTGAGAAGAGTATATTGGAATACAAGTAAGAAAATCTACAGTTTTATATTTTATACCATTGTTTTGATAAATGAGTTTGCTATTATAAATGTTTATTTAGAGTTAAAGTGATTGAAAAAGTGTTTATCTAAAAATATGGATCAAGTTGACAAAGGAATTGATAAAAGGACTTGATAAAAAGGATTTGAAAGAAGAAATGATTTTGATCAACCTAAAATGAGTTGAAAATGGGTTTTAAGAGAAAAATGACTTGAATGATCTTAACTAGGCAAATTGATTTAAGAAAGAGAATATGATGTTAGAATAAAGCATGTAGTAAACTGGAATTGGAAGTATTTTTATACTTGGGATAGGATTATTAACTATTTATTTCATAATGGTTATTTATGCCTGTGCTTATATCGGTAATTAGTCAACGTGTGACATTTAAGTCCAGTTGATGGTTAATGAGTCAACACAGGAACCTCAAATCATGGTTGATGGTTAATGAGTCAATGCAGGACCCCCAAAATCCTGGTTGATGGTTAAGAGTCAATGTAGGATCCCCAAATCCTAGTTGATGATTAATGAGTCAATGTAGGACCCCCAAATCATGATTGATGGTTAATGAGTCAATGTAGGACCCCTAAATCCTGGTTGATGGTTAATGAGTTATCACAATAATATAGTCTTTATCACTAACACGAGCTATATACGAAAAGCATATTAGTTACTTAAATTAGATATTGTATTTTGAATAGAAGTTATTTTTTTTATACATAGTTAATTGCCTTTTGATCCAGCTATTTAGAAACTTATGATTCTTCTTACTGGGCAAGTTTAGCTCATTCATTTTTTGGACCTCTCTTTCAGAGCAGGATAATATTAATTAGTAGCTGAAGTTGTGTTGTATCGAAGAATTGGATATTATAATCGGTAAGGATTATTAGTTTATTTTATATAGAGAGTAATAGAAGAGTTTGCATTCTTAAGACATGAAATATGTAACCATCAATTTTTGTTTAAGGATGGAGTAAAATGACATTTTGTGTATGTAAATGTTTTTGTAAGGAGTAAGGATGATTTTTGTGTTAATGAAGATTCATGGAATTGTAGTTGGTTAGCCTTGCATGTTATATTAGTCAATGAAGAGAAAAATGACATGCGGCGGCAGTCACGCCTCATGGCTCGATTCGGGGCGTGACAACTTTAGTGGTTCAGAGCCTAGGTTTATATCCATTAAAAGGAAAATTGTTAGGGTTTATCAAGGAGATTAAGTTGATAATTTTGGGAAAAAGTTTATATGTCGCCACACATATTTATAAAGTCACTAGAATAACAATATGGTGGAATTTAAATGTTATAGGAATGGAGGATGAAAACTTAAACAGTATGGCACAACGGGTAAGAAGAAAACACAGTACTAATAATTTCAAACCAAATGTGCGAGGACAACAAGAGACTGGAGAGACCTCTTGGACGGTAACAGTTGAGGATATTGTTAGAGTTATGATGGGGATGACACAATAACATGCACCGACAAATAAGTTTGCCAAATTTAAGAAATTGTCTACCCCATACTTTGATTGAAACAATGGTCCACTAGAAGCTCAAAAATGGATATATGAGTTGGAAAAATTCTATGAGGTACTCAACTGTAACGAGATAGAAAAATTAAGTTTGCAGAATTTCAGTTGCTAGGAAATGCACGCAACTGGTGGGAAATGGAGAAGTAAACCTACGAGCATGACATAAGTACACTATATTAGGACATTTAAGGAAATATTTTACAGCACCTGCTTTCCAAAGAGTTTATGGCAAGAGAAAGAGATGGAGTTTATGAATCTGAAATAGGGAAGTATGACTATAACAGAATATCAAGCCAAGTTAGTGGAATTAGCCAAATTCGCACACAAGTATGGACCGAGAATGAGATTACGAAGGCGAGAAAGTTTGAAATGGGTTTGAGTCCCAATATTAGGCAAGTTAGGCAAGTTGTGGTCCATTTTAAGCTCACCTCTTTTATTTCTGTGGTGGAGAAAGCGCGATTGGTTGAACGAGAGTTGAGTATTACAAAGAGACTAGAAGAGACAAACTCAAGAAAAAGAAGTCATCAGAGTGCCTTTGAAAGGAGTCGAAACTTATTTCGGAGTAGAAGGCCTTTTCCTATGAACAATATGACTCAAGGCTCTAGGAATATGTCAATTAGGGGTGAACTAACGGGTAAAACTGATCAGTTTTGTCCGATCTGAATTAAATCCAAACTAAAGTAATCCAATCTGTAATCCAAACTATTTTCTTAATTAACATGAATTGGATTGAATATAGATTGGACAATCCAAACTAATATAAATATATATATATATATATATTATTTTATTGTTTTTTAATTGTGAACTTGAAATTATTTAATAATAATTTTTTTTTTATAATTAATTCATTAATTTTATTTGTATTTAATTAAAAAATGAAACATTGAATTAAGTATATTATATATTTTAATTCAAATTATTTTGGATTATTCAAATTCAATCCTAATTAAACTAAATCTAAATTTAATTCAATCCGAATTTAATCCAAACCGAAATAATTAATCAAATTTCGTAATTTTCGGATTAATCCGTTAAATGCTCACGTCTAAGATAATCTCATTTAATATTTTCTTAATTAATTACTTAATTTTGATTTATTTTATTATTTTCAATAAAATTTTAATGTTATAATTAAAAAATTCGAATCTTAAAAATAAATTAAAAAAATTTGTTGACTAAGTAATGCGAAAATAAGTCAAAAATATATTATATTAAATTGAAATTTAAAGAAAAACAAATTGAAAATTATATTTTTATTTAGATAGTTTGGATAATTTGGATAATCCTAATCCAATCTGAATTAATTCAATCCAAACTCAATCCAATCCGATCTCAATCCAATCCGAAATATCCAATCTGAATTAGTATTTCGAATTCGGATCAGATTGAATTACGGATTAATTCACCAAATGCTCACACCTAATGTCAACATAAAATTCATCTTCATTTGGGAAATGTTCGCACTGTTCCGAAAATCATCGCACGGAAGATTGTCGTTGTCTATTTGGAGCATGTGTTTTATGTGGACAGCATGGTCACCTAAGGACTAACTGTCCACGATTCAAAAGGTCCTTCACATAGTCTAATGCACGTGAAGCTGGAGGTTCGACAAACCGAAGGCCCTTTCCTAATCAAAATTGGAAAATTGGACAACCCCAAGGAGGTCAAGCTAGAGTGTTTTCTACAATGAATTCTGAGCAAGCTCATGCATCTAATGATGTCGTCTCAGGTACCATTTATGTGTCTTCCGCATATGCTTTAGTATTATTTGATTCTGGTGCTAGAGATTCTTTTATTTCTCAAAAAATTGTTAAAAAGTATAATTGAAAGAGCGAACCTCGAGATTTTAAGTCTAATTTGTATAAGATAATTGCGAATCTAATTTGTAAGTCTCGAGAAGTACACATAGGAGATAAAGTGCTATTAGTTGATCTTACGGTACTAGATATGCGAGGTTTTAATACCATATTATGAATAGATTGGTTAGCTCAGAATTTCGCCTCCGTTGATTGCCATAAAAAGACGATACTATTTCTAATTCATGAGCAACCCACATTCTCTTTTATGGGTAGAAAAGTTGTTATCCCTTCAAAAATAATATGCTCTATGGAGGCGGAGCGCTTGATAAGAAAAGGGTGTAAATGTTATTTAGTGGTGTTATGGGGTACGAAAAAGAATGAGCAATCCATAGGAACTGTTCCCGTGATAAACGAGTATCAGTATGTATTTCCAGATGAGTTGCACAAATTACCTCCCGATATAGAAATGGAACTTGCAATCAATGTGATGCATGGAACGGCTCCAATAACAAAGAATCCATATCGTATGGCTCCAACAAAGTTGAAGGAGCTGTGCGATCAATTAGAATAATTATTACAGAAGGGGTACATCAGGCCAAGTGTTTCCCCATTGGGAGTCCCCGTTCTTTTTGTGAAAAAGAAAGATGGGACAATGCACCTTTGTACCGATTATTGAGGGCTTAACAAAGTAACTATCAAGAATAAATACCCGTTACCAATAATTTATGATTTGTTCGATCAATTGAAAGGAGTCCAAGTTTTTAGCAAGATCGATCTTCAGTCGGGTTATTACAAGTTAAAAATTAAATCAGATGATATTGCAAAGACAACATTTCGGATAAGGTATGGACATTATGAATACATGGTAATGCCTTTTGGTTTTACTAATGCTCCAGCTGTTTTTATGAATCTCATGAATCGAGTATTCAAACCATTCTTGGATAAATTTGTGATAATATTTATTGACGACATACTGGTGTATTTAAAATCCATGGAAGAGCACAAGGAGCATTTACAAATTGTACTCCAGACATTGAGAAAAAATCAATTATATGCTAAATTCTCGAAATGTGAATTTTGGCTGAATAGTAACGCATTTTTAGGGAACATTATATCTAAAGATGGGATATGTGTAGACCTAAGAAGGTGGAAGCGGTATTAAATTGGCGTAGACCATCTACTATTACAGAGATGTGTAGTTTCCTTGGTTTGGCAGGTTACTATAAGATATTTGTTAAGGGATTTTCTCAAATAGAATCGTCACTAACTCGTTTGACTCAAAAAGGTGTGAAATTCAAATGGTCAGCAGAATGTGAAGAAAGTTTTCAGGAACTTAAAAAGCGGCTGACTACGGCTCCTGTGTTGGCTATACCATCAGAAGATGAAGATTTTACTATCTATTGTGATGCTTCACATAAGGGATTGGGTTGCGTTCTCATGCAAAATAATCATGTTATTACTTATGCATCTCGACAATTAAAATCGCATGAACAAAACTATCCTACCCATGATATGGAGTTAGCAACGGTTATATTTGCCTTGAAGATTTGGCGACACTACTTGTATGGTCCAAAAGTCGAGGTTCATACGGATCACAAAAGTTTAAAGTATATATATACTCAAAATGAATTAAACATGCGTCAAAGAAGGTGGCTAGACTTGATTCAAGATTATAACTTATCAATAAATTATCACCCCAGAAAAGCTAACGTTGTAGGGGGAAGAGCCAAGTCTGATTTCAAATATTGTGATTCGTCCTACATTACTTGAAAAGTTCAAAAACTCGCAACAAAATGATTCTTGAATTATCAAGATCAAGGAAAATATAGAATATGAATCAGGGAAAGAATTTTAGCTAGATAAAGATGGAGTTTTGTGTTTCCAAAATCGATTATGTGTTCCTAATGATGATCTTTTAAAGAAAGAAATGTTAGGGAAAGCGCATTACTCCAAATATATTCTTCATCCTGGAGGCACAAAGATGTATCGGAATTTGAAGCAACATTATTGGTGGAACAATATGAAACGAGAAATAGCTCAATATGTTTCGGAATGTTTGACATGTTAACAAGTGAAAGAAGAACATCAACGACCAACAGGTTTGTTGCACCCGTTACTTATCCCTCAATGGAAGTGGGAAGACATCTCCATGAAGTTTGTATCAGGATTACCAAAAACAAAAAGGAATAATGCAGTTGTATGGGTAATCGTTGATAAATTTACAAAATTCGCTTACTTCTTAGCGATTCAAATAGGATTTTTATTGGATAAATTGGCACAATTGTATATCAATGAGATAATGAGATTACACGGGATACCAGTAATTATTGTCTCGGATAGAGATAGTAGGTTCGTGTCACATTTCTAGAGGAGTTTGCATCAATGTTTATAAACTAAATTGAATTTTAGTACGGCGTTTCACCCTCAAACTGATGGGCAAACAGAAAGAGTAAATCAAGTTATGGAATACATTCTTCGATCTTGTATTATTGATATGGGAGGAGCATGGGACGATCATTTGCCTTTAATTGAATTTACTTACAATAACAGTTATCATGTAAGTATCCAAATGGCTCCCTATGAAGCATTATATGGTCGAAAATGTCATTCACCTGTGTGTTGGGATGAGGTACGAGAAAAGAGATTAATGGGATCAGAAATTGTGCAAGAGACAAATGACAAGATTCGTAAAATCATAGAAAATTTGATTATTACACAGAGCAGGCAAAAGAGTTAAGTCGATAATCGCAGAAGGAATTTAGAGTTTGATATTAAGGATCATGTATTCTTAAAAGTATCTCCAATGAAGGGTATTAATTATGCGGTTTAGAAAGAGAAGAAAGTTGAGTCCTAGATTTGTAGGACCATTCGAAGTGTTAAATAGGGTTGGCATCATAGCTTATGAGATCGCATTACCACCAGCATTAGCGGGATTCCATAACGTCTTTCATGTGTCGATGTTAAAGAAATTTGTTCCCACTAAGGATTACATAATTTAATATACTCCACTAGTACTTGGAAAAAATTTGACATATGAGGAGGTTCCTACAATGATTGTGGACAATAAAGAGCAAGTTCTCCGGCGTCGAATTATTAAGTATGTTAAAATTCAGTGGAGAAATCATTCTGAAAAGGAAGCTACGTGGGGAACTAGAAAATGACATGAGTGACAAGTATTTGACCTTATTTCAGGATTGAATAAAGTTTGGAGGACCAAACTTCTTTAAGGAGGTAAGATTGTAAAGATATTACATTTCTATAATAAGAGGAAAAAAATGACAATCAAGTAATGGATATGAGAGGACAGGTGCACAAGGTTCAAGATTCTGTAGAGAAAAAAAAGAAAAAAAAGAAGATATTGTGGAGAGAGAGGTGAGATTTGAGAAAGGTAATATATTAAAATATATACGGATATATAGTTTTGATATTTAATATATTGTGGATCTTCCCAAACATAGAGAGATAGAAAAATAGGGAAACAGAGGAGTGTGAATGAGGGCATGAGTGAAAGATCAGTCCAATAGGTTCTTTGGTCGCCATTGTTGCTGATAAGTCTGCATGTTCGCCGGTGAACGAAAATAACAGGTACACCATTTAAGTATATATAAGTCTAAGTCTAACTCTTGATCTAGCTGTTTGAAAACTTATGATTTTTCTTACTAGGCAAGTTTAGTTCATCCATTTTTATGGACCACTCTTTAGAACAAAATAATATTAATCAGTAGCTGAAGTTGTGTTGTATCGAAGACTTGGATATTATAATCGGTAAGGATTATTAGTCTCTTATATAGAGAGTAATAGAAGGATTTGAATTCTTAAGACATAAAATATATAACCATCAATTTTTGTTTAAGGATGGGGTACAATGATATTTTGTGTATGGAAATGTTTTTGTAAGGAGTAAGGATGATTTTTGTGTTAATGAAGATTCATGGAAATGTAGTTGGTTAGTCTTACATGTTATATTAGTCAATGCAGAAAAAAATGACATGTGGCGGCAGTCGCGCCTCATGGCTCGGTTCGGGGCGTGACATCTCATCTCGAGACCTTACTTTCACTTGGTCAAACAACCCCATCTTTTAACATATTTTACAATATACAACTCGACCTTCTTTTATCCTCAATTTAGTTAATCGTTCATCTCATTACACTTTCATTTCGGTCAAATCAATCATCTTCAACATTACTAGTCTCTTTTAATCTCACTTTGGTCACCAATCCACAACCGACTTATTTTATCTCGTGACCCATCTCCTGACATATTTTACAATATACAACTTGACTTTTTTTTATCTTCATTTCGGTTAATTAACCATCTCATTCCACATTTATCAACACCTTAATCAACATCTCATACTGTGACCTTACACACTTTCATTTTGGTCAAATCAACTATTTCCAACATTACCAATCTCTTTTACCCTCACTTTGACCCATCAATCCCCAATCGACCTCTCATCGCGTGACCTTACTTACTTAGATTAACCAACCATCTCATTCAATAATTTTATCCCACCAATCTCAATCGACCACTCAAATGAAGACTTACTTTAATTTTGGTCAAACAACCCAACTTACTTATCCTCACTTCGACTAACTAACCATATCATTCCACATTTATCTACCATGTTCGGACCTCTTATATCGTGACCTTAAACTTTCACTTTGGTCCACCAATTCTCAACCGACCTCTCATAATCTCATTGTGTGACATACTAATCACTTCGACTAACCAACCATCTCATTCCACATTTTTATCCACTAATCTCAATCGACCTTTCATTTCGAGACTTTATTCTTACTTCGGTTAAACAATCCACTCTTCACATATTTTACAGTAAACAACATGACTTACTTATCCTTAATTCAACTAACTAACCAACCATCTTATTCCATATTTTTATTCATATCAATTAACATATAATTTCGTGACCTTACACTTTCATTTCGGTCAAATCAACAAAACTCCAAACCATCTCGTGAATGTCATTTACCCAACCACCCCACTTCGATAAACCATTTTAATAGTTTAAAAATTGTACCTAACAGGATTTGAACTATGGTCTCTATTATGTAGCATGAACACTTCAACCACTAAAACACTTAATATTGTTAATTTATATTTATAATTTTTTATATTTATTATATTAATATATTTATTGAATTTTTATTTTTAAAATTTATTAATTTTTCCACTAAGGTTCCATATATAGAATGAATTATTTTTATACTATTAATGTTGACTTTTTAATAAATTTTGAATTATTAATTTTATTTATTATATATATTAATAACTAATAAATTTTTTTATTTAAATAGGTTGTTATATATGTAATATATATTATTATATATATTATAAAATATTTAATAAAATAGAATTATATATATATATATAGAAATAATAAATTTTATTTATTTAAATAGATTGTTATAATTCTATTTGTTATATATATATTAACAACTAATAATTTTTTTATTTAAATAGGTTGTTATATATATAATATATATTACTATATAAATTATAAAATATTTAATAAAATAGAATTATATACATATATATAAAAATAATAAATTTTATTTATTTAATTAGATTGTTAAATAAAATTATATTATAAAATAATTAATACAAATAAAATTATATATATATAGGTGATAAATAATATAAAAAAAATCGAAATAGGTTGTTATATAATATATATATATATATATATATTTATTATAATTATATATATTATAAAATAAATAAAAATAAAAAGATAAATGTTCATATATTATTTTTTAAGTTTAATAATAAATTATGCATTTATTAATTTTTAATATATATATATATATATATTTATTAAATAAAAAATAATAATTAAATTAAAGATCTTTCTTTTAACTTATACTCATACTTATACCCATACTCATACCTATATCCATACCCATATACATACCTATACCCATACCCATTAACTTACAATCGGGTTTATAATAAAAAATCGACCCAAATATTCATTTAATCTCATTTAAATATCAAAAGTAACCACTAGCTACGACTCTATAATTCGATCATATATATATATATTTGTGAAATATTATCCTAATATTATTTAGAATATTTAAATATGATTATATTATTATTATATTATTTTTTTATAAACTTAATATAATGCGTATAAAATAAAATATATAATTTAATATATTCTTTAATACATATAATATATATTTTTTTATCAGAAAACCATTTTTAATGGAGGGCTTCTAATAAATTTACTATTATAGTTTTTTAATAGATTTTTTTAATGTTCATATTAATATTTCTATTTTTTTCAATTATCATAATTTCCAAAAAAAAAATTTAGGTTGTTATTCATCTTAGTTGTCCATGTTTATTTGTTGATCTTAATCCAACCTTACCGATTGATTTTCTACATTCTTTATTCGTTATTTAATTAACACAATGTTGAATAAATTATAACTCATTAATATTCTTTTTTAACCTACCAAAAGTAACTTAGCGGTAAGAGTCGGCTTAAGAGACCTAAAGATTACGGGGTCGATTCAATCTAAAAACTCTTTGAATTGAAGCGGGAGTCATGACTGTGGAGTGTCATTTTAGTTCTCCTTGATTCAAAAAATATTAGAATTCTTTTACAATTGTTGTTTCACTCTAGTAGTCAATGTAAATGTTTATGTATATTTGTTGGTCTTCATGTTTCTAATTTTCTCTTCTACAACGAATGTCATTCATTTTTTACTTAGTATTAAACGAGATTTGAGAAAAAAAAGTATATATATGAATATGATGTTAATGTACGAGATGATATAAGTCGTTCATATCTAAATATGAGACCTTATCAACCAAATATGTTAGAGTATCCGGGTACACACTTTGAAAATCAGAATCTTCAGTTTAATAAAAGATGGTTCAATCAATTTCATTAGTTGGAGTATTTACTATCAACAAATAAAGAATTTAATTTTTATTATTTTATTTTTTAGAATGATCTTAATATGTCTAATATCTCAGTCATGGGTTAATGTAGGATTTGATTATTGGAAAAGGGTAACTTAAGGGAAAACACGTGCATTTTGTGGTCATATTAGTTTTATAGTTTTTTCGATGCATATTTGTCAGAGAAAAATTGAAAATTTGATGAAGCTTTCGCACCATATTAACTTAATTGCTATTTGAGACTCGAACTTGGGCCTCGTTCGGATTGGAGTTATTTAAAAAACTTAGAGGGAGAAAAAAATAATGACTATTGATAATTTTGAGTAGGTAATAATTATTTTTGGTAAAAAGATTTAAAATATATTGATATATAAAATAAAATATAAAATAATAATTTAAAATAAAATGTATTTTAGTATTTTGGTTAATGATTTGAGTGATGGATAAAAGTAACGAAATGATGTTTGATTTTGTTTGGGTTTCTAAAAAAAACCATACCGAACAAGGCCTTGAGTTGTTTTTACCAAATGAGGCTCAAAATTTAAATTGTGTTATATGAGGCTTAAACTATTAAAATTTTAACCATTTGAGTTTTTTTTTTCTAATGGACAAAAGGTCCTCCGTATTGTTTTTAATATATTATTTTTTAAATTAATTTATCACGTTTTAAATGAAATGATATTTAGAGATGTTTTGGACATATTTTTTTTAACCATTGAGAATTATTTTTAGAATTTACGCATTCTAATTTGTCAAAGTTAGTTTGGGTGACTAAAAAGTTGTGTAATCTAAGAAAACATTTGAGAAAATTTGAATAGGATCTATTTTTTAATTTATTTTTCTAAAACTTCATAATGACATAACTTTGTGTATGATCTATTAATTTGGATATTCCGCCTGGTTTGAATCGATTCGTCATTGATTGGCCTTGAATTTCTAAATTTTTTCAGTTTATATTTTTTTCGAAATATATACATTAAAAATTGTCGAATATGGTTTGAATGCTGTAAAAATTGTGTAATATGTGAAAATAATTGAAAATTTTGAAAAAGAGAGAATTGCTATTTATTTTTATAAATGTAGTAAATTAATTCATGCAAGAAAAATACTATGTTAAAGTAAGAAGATTAAAATTTTGATAGTTGAAGCCCATATGATACAATTCAAAGTTTGAGTCTCATTTAGTAAAAATGACTTAAGTTCAACCCCCAAATATCAATTGAGCCATTGATAATGTGATTTATTCTCAATCTAAAAAGGTAAAAGAAAAAAAAATGTTTGTGTTTGAGAACCTCAATTATAATTGTATGTTGGTTAACATTTCCAGGTAGTGCATTTAGAGGGAAGGATGAATCTTTATCTTCATCTAGGAATTTTCTTTAGTTGGTGAAGATTTTTGCAGCAATGAGTACATAAATGGATGAAGTTGTACTTAAGAATACTACAAAAAATTGCACAATATATTGTTCTGGAAATTCAATTTTTTTACATATTGCCAATAGAGTATGTCAAATGATTCGTAAAGAAGTTGGAGATACATACGTATGTATTCTTGTTGATGAAACATGAGATATATCTAAACGTGAACAAATATTCTTATCTCAAGGTTTGTGAATAATCATGGAATTTTCATAGAAAAATTTTCGCCATAAAAAATATTAGTGACACTACTTCGTTAAACTAAAAAAAAGATATATCAAATATTCATGTCCATCATGATCTCTAAGTTAATAAAATGAGAGGTCAAGGATATGATAGTGCAAATAATATGTGTGGCGAGTGGAATGGACTTCAGGCATTATTTCTTAGAGATTGTCTATATGCATACTATCTTAATTGTTTTGCTCATTGATTACAACTCACATTGGTTTCTGGTTTGGAAACTAAGGAGGTCAATGTGTTATTTGGGAATTCTTCTATTATTTGAATAATATTGTCAATTGTATCACTTATTCTACTAAGCGCGTAGTTGAATTACATATTGCACAAAGAAACACAATCAATCATGTATTAACAATTGGAGGATGTGCTTATGGAATTGGAGTCAATCAGATTGGTAATTACCACAAGCATGAGTGAGTTGCTGGTTGGAGTTCTCACTACGGCTTAGTAAAAATCTTATATATATATGCTGCAAATTACAAAGTTTTTGAAATTCTTAGTGACCATTTTCCAAATAGAAGAATTAAGGCTGAAGTTGAGAGGATTTGCAAAAATATGCCAAACTTTTGAATTTGTTTTAATTTTGCATTTAATGCATAAAAGTATGAGAACAACATATCTTCTTTGTCAACTCTTTCAAAGAAAATCTCAAAATAATTTAATTGTTATTACATTTATCAATACTACCAAAACTACTCAAAAACTTACAGAATGCAGGTGGTGAGAATTTTTTTTTGATGAACTTAAAATATTTTGTTCAAAAATGAAATTGACGCTCCTGACATTGATTGTCTATATAAGATCGGAGCAAAATACAGTTAAACATCATTACCACTTTGATGTTTTAATTGCAGGAATTGACTTCATTTTGATGGGGTTAAATACTCGGTTTAATAAGTCATTTGTGAACATTCTTTCTCTTAATACATCTTAAGACCCAAAAAATTCATTCCACTGATATAATAGTGATTATATTTGCAAACTTGCATCGAATTTTTATTCTAAAGATTTAACTTCATGTGATGCAACATTTGAAGGTTTTTAATTTGTTGAGTTGTGTCAACAATTCATCGAGAGTGGGAGATCAAAAATTTATGTTAGGTTGACAAGATTGATTCATCTTGTTTTAACATTATGTGTTTTTAACGCTACTATTGAGCGAGCATTTTCAATAATGAAGAGAGCAAAGACGAAATTTTGCAATAAAATTAAAGATAATTTTCTTGCCGACTGCTTGACATTCTAAATTGAACGAGATTTAACTAAAAACCACATCCCGTAAAGAGTATCCGATAACAATCAGACCAAACATACATTTTAAGACACCTTCATTAACTAAAATCCTAACATACTAAGATAATGATGGGTCAATGGTCTTGGGATGATAAGAACTAAACTGCTTCACTCCTGATCTTCCTCAATATGAACTTAAATTCTACCTAGCAACGTCTCGAAGAATAAGAGGAAGAAGCGGTTTTAGCTGCTATAGCTCGCTTTTGTCTGAATCTTCATAGAAGAAGAATCAAAACCAGGGCCCTGAAAAGACGTCTAACAAGATAAATTGGGTCTCCATTGCTATTTTGTTTTTACTGGTGACGGTACGACGAACTCTTGGTCACAAGAAAACGTAGTAGCCTAATCGAGGAGGGAGATGTCATTCTTGATACACCAAAATGAAGTCATTGAAACTTCGAATCTGCTACCAGACATTAAACAAATTATGTTTTGTCACCACCACTTTAAAGTTTGTTTACCTCTTATAGTTCTGTTTATCTCTCACAGTGTTAATAAACCGGCAAATTAGGTAGCAAAACACTGTCGAGAGAACTTGATGTTCTAGAATCATTTTGAATTTTTTTTTGAAATAACAATATATTTTTTTTAAGGAAGTTAATTGATCAAAAATAAAAAAAAATATAAAAAATAAAATAGATTGTAGTCAAAATAATGCCCTCATGACCTAATTCACAATTTTTTAGTGGGCTTCAAGGCCCATGGGAAAGATGGACAAACCTATCTTTAAGAGCTTGTTTGATTTTGATTTTTTATTTTTTTTCTAAAAAAAAAAACTTTTTATTTATTTATTTATTTAATTGTCAAATTATACCATTTACTAATTAAAATACTTTAATATTCCTCTTTTAATTTATTTTTTAAAACATAAAATTATAAGTTTTTTTTTAATGTAATAACTTATAAAAAGCTTTAAAAAAAACCTAAAAAAAAAACCTACATCAAACAAACGAGCCCTATAGGTGAAAGCAGCACGCCAATGTTTTCATATTAAAGAAAGTGAGCGTGGCGCAGCAACCACCAGCGGTCATAGAAGGCGACGAAGGTCCGGTCGATGTTCTTGATTTAGTAATACATTTCCCTCTAAACACACACACACAGCTCGGCCATCGGCCATGGGAGAGTCTTCAATCGAAGGTGCTTCGCTTCCATCAGGGCCGGATGCAAAGAAGCGTAGGGTGACCTACTTCTACGAGCCATCGATTGGCGACTACTACTACGGACAGGGTCACCCGATGAAGCCCCATCGGATTCGCATGGCTCATAGTCTCATCGTCCACTACTCCCTTCACCGCCGTATGGAAATCAACCGTCCCTTCTCGGCCGCTCCACTCGACATCCGCCGATTTCACAACGACGATTACGTCGATTTCCTTGCCTCCGTCTCTCCAGAGACCCTTCACGATCATACTCACGCTCGTAATCTCAAGCGTTTCAATGTTGGTGAGGATTGCCCAGTCTTCGACGGGCTATTCCCTTTCTGCCAGTCTTCTGCTGGAGGATCCATCGGGGCTGCAGTTAAAATCAATCGACAAGATGCCGATATCGCGATTAACTGGGCTGGAGGTTTGCATCATGCTAAGAAGTCAGAGGCGTCGGGTTTTTGTTATGTGAATGATATCGTCCTCGGCATACTTGAGCTCTTGAAAGTTCATAAGGTAATACTGTCTTCCCTCTTTATGCCCTAAATGAAGAAACATGTTTCTTAGTTTAATTTGTTCCCGGTTGCTTGATTCATTTGATCATTAAGCATTTGTTTTGATTCAAAATGGTGTACCATTTGAAAATTAGTTCTTAAAACCTTGATTTTTCCATCTGCTTATAGATAATATAAATAAATGCACCGATTATTTGCCTGCTAATAAGATCTAAAGAAAGATCTTAGATGAGAAAGTTAATTGTTTCTGCATTAGCTTCTCTTGTGTCTTGGTTCATCTCTAACCTTGGCAGCGTGTGTTTTATGTAGTTACTGCACTAATAGTTGTCTCTATTCTTCTTGATACTATTGGCAGCGTGTGTTATATGTGGACATTGACGTCCACCATGGAGATGGAGTTGAGGAGGCATTTTATACGACTGATAGAGTGATGACTGTGTCATTTCACAAGTTTGGCGATTTCTTCCCTGGAACTGGGCACATTAGAGATATTGGTGTAGGGGCTGGAAAATCGTATGCCTTAAATGTTCCCTTAAATGATGGGTTAGACGATGATAGCTTCCGCAGTTTATTCCGGCCTATCATGCAGAAGGTTATGGAGGTTTATCAGCCAGAGGCAATTGTTCTTCAATGCGGTGCAGACTCCCTTGCTGGAGATAGACTTGGATGCTTCAATCTGTCTGTAAAAGGCCATGCAGATTGCCTTCGTTATCTTAGGTCCTTCAATGTACCTCTTATGATTTTAGGTGGTGGAGGTTACACTATCAGGAACGTTGCCCGATGCTGGTGTTATGAGGTCGCTCATTTTTATTTTTATTTTATCTTTTATTTCCTTTCCTTTTATTTGTATTGAAATCTGAATTCCTAGTGTTTACTATGCTAGACTGCAATTGCAGTTGGGGTGGAACCTGATAATAAGTTGCCTTACAATGAGTATTATGAGTACTTTGGCCCAGACTACACGCTTCATGTAGAGCCAAGCCCTATGGAGAATCTGAACTCACCCAAAGATTTGGAAAAAATAAGGTAAACAAATTGTCCTTTCTCATATAGTCTTTCCAGTGTTTAGATAACTCATGAATGCACAAAAGGAAGCTGAAAGAGTTCAAACTCTAGGGTTTAAAGGACCAAGAAATCGGATGAGAGGTCTCGATAGACGCAAAGTATAGAACTTTTTGTGATTTTAGTAATTAATCAAAACGATAACACAAGGTCTCTTATATATAATATGGTAATCCTATCTTATATAACTATAATGCTAATGTGCATGATAATTATCATAGGCAACTAACTAAAATAAGTAAATAACATTATCTATTTTTTCTTGTGAAAATGGTCAAGAAGACTTGAACTCACGACATTTTAGCCATGAGCACTACACTCTACGTTCTACCACGGAGCTAAGCGAGCCTTTGAATAAATAAATAAATATAATAAATCTAATACTCTTAATTTGATGTGTCTTTGTGTGAGTGGCTCTTCAGAACACTAATTTTTCGATCATTTTGGAAGCCTATAGCTTGTTCTTTGTGGGTCATTTGGGCTTTGTTTGCTCTTTGGGTTTATTTGAATAATTTAAGTCATTCCATTAATTCTCAGGGATATTTGAATTAGATGTAAAAGTGGATTATTTGGATAAAATGACCAAAATATCTTTTAATGTTTTTAACTGTTATTAAAAGTAAGTAACTATATTTTGGTGGATGATTTGAATGATGTAATTGAAGAACTTATGGTTTAGTGGATAGTTGATCATTTGGGTCTTGTTTTAATATAGAGTTATTTGAATAACCAAGTGGTTGTTTTCAAATAACCTTGTTTGATGTAGGTTTTTAAATCAAGTTATTTGGGTAAAAATACATTAGGTTTAAAACTATATAATGTTTAAAAAAGAGAGGGTGTTTTGGTTGATAATTGAGTGATGTGATTCACAAGTAGATTGTTGATTGAATAATGAGTTATTTGAAACTAATCTCAAATAACACATATCAAACAAGGCCTTCAAAATAATCATAACTAACCCAAATCAATCAAGCTCTTGGATTAAATCCAAATAATCACATCCCATAAATCCATCAAATTTCATAAAATCATTTTAACTCGTCAATTAAAATATCAAAGTACCCTTATTTTTATTCTTTATTGTAACAATATGCATCTTTATTGAATCTAATATGAATATGATGGAAATACATGATAATAATAGTATAATACTCTAATGCAGGATCATGCTACTTGAGCAACTTTCAAAATTGTCTCATGCACCCAGTGTGCAATTTCAGAATACACCCTCTTCGATGGAAGGCCCTGAAGAAGACGAGGTTGGAGTTCTTTTTGTCCTTTGGTTATACTTAGAAATTATTTGACTGGATTTTCGTCTCTCTCCTGTGTAGGATGAAGACAGTAAAATGGATAGAAGACCCAAGTGTCGCATATGGAATGGTGATGATTATGGATCTGACGCCGATGATGACGAGGACCATCCTCCAAGTAAACGATTCAACTCTGGCTTCCAGCAACAACAAACATCCATGTAACTCTTTAGATTCCTTTGTTCTGTCAATTCGGCGTTTTTAAATTTTATTTGAAAACAAGGGTTTATTCCTTGGAGAAAATCAGCACGACCCCCCAACTACAGCCATGACCCCCATTTCAATCCGGGTGTTCTTAGTTGGAATTGAACTCGGTCTCTTAGGCAATACACTTTCCATTTGAGAGCTATCTTGTGGGTTGTGTCAATTCGGTATTAAATGACCCATTTGTTCTTCCAATAAAAATCACAATAGGAATAAACATAAACCGGAATGAGTTGGGTTAGTTATGTTTTTCTAATGTTTTCCAATAGAATGTCAGCGTATGAACATGTTTGACATGATTATTTACTTAGGGATGTAACAGATGGAGTCGAAGATGAAAACATGACGGAATAGAGAACTTGGAAGGGAGGAAGCTTGTTTTGGAATCCCCTGGTTGATTTTGGACACATACATACTACAAATTGCCCTCCCTGTCAGTTTTTTATAATTTTTATTTTCTCCCTTTAACTTTACTTTGGCAAGTTGGTTGGAGATGGATGGATGGATGGATATAGGGGGAGTGGAATAGGGATTTAACTTTCTACATGTTATGGTAAGAAAGCTCTTTGTATTAGTCTCTTTTATATTAATGTGTACATGTAGATTACTCTTGAGGAGGATGTTGCAGTTAAAGCACTGATGTTTTTTTTTTTAAGTTAATATTGCTTTCAATTTCTTTCATTGCAAATACATGGTGATGATTTGCAGATATGGGGGGAGCATTATTGGGTGTAAGTAACCCAACTAATATGCCAAACTCAAATAAAACATAGAATATTTTTCAAAATGTAGTTAAATCACATTTTCCAACTCCAATCCATATTTTGCTTTAAAAGCAATTATATGTGTTAACTGGTTTGATTCGAGTCTGATTCTCACTAAGTCGAAGTTGGGTTATTTAAAAGAAAATATTAAACAATTAAGCAACTATTGAATATCCCTAATTTTATAAGGGCATTGATTTGTGATCTCATTATCTTGATTTTCAGATGAATTTGGTTTATCCTTGATTGGTATTGTTGTTGCAAGTTTCAAAATGCTTCTTTTTGTTCCACGGCTTTCATTTCCTGTCCAAGGCAACATTCATTAATTAGCACCAGAACTAGAATCCTAATTGGTGGTGGTTCATGATTTAACAGATCAGATTTCATTGGACCAACATATATCCCAATTCAGTTGTCCTACTTACTTCTTTTCATTTTCATAAGATCTTCAAAAACAAATACATATTTTTCTTATGTTGATTTCACTTTCTGTTGTGTACTTGCTGATTCAAGTGATCCATTTATCCAAAAGAAGAATTAGTATGAAGATCCCAAACCCCACCCGAACTCATGTTTATATATTTACTCTACACTCAAAGCCGGTCCTTAGAATTAGAGGTCTCATGCACAAAATAAAATATTGTCATCACAAAATATTAACCTTTTTAATTTGTCTTGAATATTTTTTAATATATAATGTTAATGTACACATTTTAAATTGTCTTTAAATAAATAATTATTTATTCTGAGAATAATGAAATTGAAATAAATAAAATTATTATTTTTTTTTAATTTTTAATCTTTATTTTTAAAACATAATAATGTTTTATTTATTATATTTTTGATTACTTTAAAAAGTATAATTATATTTTAAAACATATATATTTATATATTTACAAGGTAAGTGATAAATGTTATTAATGTAGAAAAATTAAGTTTTTAAACTTTATTCTTAGTTAACAAGTTTATAATTATCAGTAATCCAGACCATTTGCTTCAAATTTTTCATATGATAGATATAAAAAAATATTAATTAATACGATTAAGAAAATAATATATTTAATTTAATAATATTTTATATTTTTGTAAAATTTGAGAAATTTGAGAAGCTTTTATTAAAATGTCATTTTAGTAAAATGAAGTGAAAGAAAAATAGAAAACAAAGTGTTGACAGACAGACAGACAGACAGGCAAAATGGGATTCAAAAAATGAGACGACACTTTTCAAACTTCATGCAAGCCTCCACGTGTCTCTACCAATGCCACCTGTCCATTCCCCTTCTGCTTTATAATATTGTCCACCATCCTAATTATCTCCATCGTCCATCATCATCATCTCTCTATCTATCTATCTATCATACATAATATTAATTTTCCGATGGCCGAAACAAGGGGAACTCCAGAGTACGACAGGCAACACCGTCTCACCGATCCCATAAAGTCCATCCTCCCGACCAACGAAAAGGGCGGCAGCGGCGGCTTCGGAGGCGTATCTGGAAGCAAGATCTTAGCTGTGGTAACCCTACTCCCATTAGGAGGGTTTCTCCTCTTCCTTTCCGGCCTAATACTGGCCGGAACCCTAATGGCAATCGCCTTCTCCACCCCACCGTTCATAATCTTCAGTCCCGTCCTGGTCCCAGCCGCTTTTACCATCGCCTTCTCTATCGGGGGATTTCTGACGTCGGGAGCGTTTGGAATAACCGCACTGTCGGCTCTGTCGTGGATGCTGAACTATCTACGTGGATCCCGCGTGCCGGAACAGCTGGAATATGCGAAGAGACGGGCTCAGGAAGCGGCGGGTCAAGTTGGACAGAAAGTTAAGGAGGCTGGACAGAAAGCTCAGGACACTGCAGTAAGGGGTTAATTAAGAAGATCACTTTTACTTTTTTAATTAAGGAACAGCTCTGGGTTTTGTATATTTAATTTGGTTGTTGTTGATCGAGATTTAGGTAAGTGTTATGGTTGGTTGGTTCATAATTCCATGTAATAAATTCTCTTCTCTTCTATGATCATGTGTTGTACGTTCGATGGAAGAAAAGCTTATCTATCTATTATCTATATATGTGTAATGTTATTTTGTTTGAGTCAAGTTTTATCCTATTTGTAAATGTCCTTATTAAAATAAAAAACAACTTTTATCTTATCGAAGATTTTGTGTTAAATAATCTTTACAACTTTTATTCCTGAAATTCAAAGGTAAAAGTAAAAAACATATAAATTTTAGAATACTAAAAAAAATGGTAGTCTGGTCTATACATATAGGGTTGGAAAAAAAATTTAGTGATTTTTTTTTTGAGGATAAGGTAAGGTACCGACCCATCTATATATGAGAATGAGGAGCACGACTTTGAGATGTTTTGAGGTTCTTTCATGTTTTGTGCAGATAATTTAATTATTTTTTTTTATCACAAATGTTGATAATCTTGTGATGATTTATTAAGATGTATCAAAAAAATTTAAATAAAAATTGAATCATAATATATATAAAATATATCAATATCAATGATTGATATATTTAATATTTTAAAATTTTTAATCAAATAGAATTTCATAGTATTTAGATATTATTTATATAATTTTATTTTAGAGATTGGAATAACTTAAAACGAGAAATATATGTATGTGTAAAAATATATTAATTATTTTTTTTTTGTTTCAAAATGTATATACATAAATGTTATTATATATAATTTTTTATTGTTAATTAAACAATAATATTATATATTTTTTTATTAAAAAAATATATATATTTAATAATATTTTGTGTAAAAATATATATTTATAATAATATTATAAATTAAATTAAAAATTATTTATCTATTATTTAAAAATGTCAAAATATAGAGTTATATATATTGGAAAAAATTAAAATAAAGTAAATAAAATAATTAATTAAATGAGAAATAATTAACTTGAAATAAAAATAAACAAAAGTTATGATATGGAACATTATCTCAACAACGTAATTTTGATGATGTTTAATTAGAATAAAACTAAGTTGTCTATTTATTTTATTTATTTTATGCAGGTGTATATATAAGTTACCGACTTCTCATTTCGGGGCTTCACTTTCATTTTGATTATTTTTTGCACACAACTATCTCATCATTTAGTAAGATTCAAACTTTGGTCTTTATTACATGCCATTAATACTTTAATCGTTTAAGATTATTGATTTGTATTTATAACTTTTTATATATATATATATATATATATATATATATATATATATATATATATATATATATATATATATATATAATTTATATGACTAACAATTTAAAATAAAAGCACTTAATTACATTAAAAAAAACTTCATCATTTAACATTAAAAAATAAAACTTAAAAAAATTGATAAAAAAAAATAAAAATGATGTAAGTTCATCTACGTGCTTTATAAAAATATTTGGTTAAATATAAAAGTTATATAGCTAAGTTGGTTAGAGTTTTACACATATAATAGATAGGTTTCAAGTTAAGAATTATGTAACTTATTTTTAAGTTTAATTTTTTTTAATGAGTTGCTTCAAATCAATATATATATAATGATGCTTAATTTTTAAAGTGTCCGAATTGCCGGGTCGAGAGCTATAGTTAATTTGGATATTTATGTGAGAGTAAATAGATACTTGGGTCGGATTATGGGTTGACCCGCCCATAAATTTAAAACGGTTAAAAATAAAATTAAAAATGCTATTTGTATGTTTCGAACTTGCAACCTAATAAAATAAGTACATCCTTTTAACCAACTAGACTAATAACACTTTATTTTTAAGATTCAACACCAAATTTGATGAATGCAACTAGACTAATAACACTTTATTTTTAAGATTCAACACCAAATTTGATGAACGCAGAACATTTTAAAAATAAAAGTTCAAATTTTTAAATAATTAATATATATTTATATATATATATATATAATGATGCTTAATTTTTAAAATGTCCGGATTGCCGGGTCGAGAGCTGTGGTTAATTTGGATATTTATGTGAGAGTAAATGAATATTTGGGTCGGATTGTGGGTTGACCCGCCCATAAACTTAAAACGGTTAAAAATAAAATTAAAAATGCTATTTGTATGTTTCGAACTTGCAACCTAACAAAACAAGTGAAATCTTTTAACCAACTAGGCTAACAACACTTTATATTTAAGATTCAACACCAAATTTGATAAACGCGAGAAATTTTAACCATAAAAGTTCAAATTTTTAACTAACTAATATATATATATATATATATATATATATATATATATATATATATATATATATATATATATATATATATATATATATATATATATATATATATAATGATGCTTAATTTTTAAATTGTCCGGATTGCCGAGTCGAGAGTTGTGGTTAATTTAGATATTTATGTGAGAGTAAATGGATACTTGGATCGGATTATGGGTTGACCCGCCCATAAATTTAAAACGGTTAAAAATAAAATTAAAAATGCTATTTGTATGTTTTGAATTTGCAACTTAACAAAACAAGTACAACCTTTAACCAATTAGGCTAACAACACTTTATATCTAAGATTCAATACCAAATTTGATGAACGCAGAACATTTTAACAATAAAAGTTCAAATTTTTAAATATATATATATATATATATATATATATATATATATATATATATATATATATATATAATGATGCTTAATTTTTAAAGTGTCCGGATTTCCAAGTCGAGAGCTTTGGTTAATTTGGATATTTATGTGAGAGTAATGGATCTTGGGTTGGATTGTGGGTTGATCCGCCCATAAACTTAATACGGTTAAATCTAAAATTAAAATTGTTATTTGTATGTTTCGAACTTGCAACCTAACAAAACATGAACAACTTTAACTAAGTGTGATTAAGAAGTGGTTTGCCGAGGGATAATAAATCGGTATAATTTGAAAGTGGTTATACAAATATAAATCAAATATTTGATTGACCAAAGTGTGAGGTCAAGATGCTAATTATTAAAAAAATATGAATCAAATATTTGATTGACAAAGTGAAAGTGTAAAGTCGCGAGATGAAAGATTTATTCAAAAAAAATATGTGATAAAATATGTGAGAAAAAATAAGTTGTTTTATCAAAGTGAATAAAATGTGGAATGAGAGCGTTAAATTTTTTATTTAATATATTATTCGTGATTTATTAAGAATTTTAAACATTGAATAGATATTATTATAATTTATTTAATTTATTTTGTTTTTATTTTTATCCGTGTGTATCGCACGAAAATTTTCCTAGTTTAGATAATGAGTCAACCGGCCCGCAAACCAATAACTTGATTCATTTACACTCACATAACGGGATCGTGTGTTATGTTACGGTGCGAGGACTTAATGTTTTATTGATAAGTGATATTATATGTATTTATATATAGTCATCAATTATAATATGTAAATAGTATATGGCCTATTTTATAAAATAAAAATTTTGATTTAAAAACAGAAATGTCATGAATATTTATTGTTGATATCGTATCCGAAATTTATAATTTAATAAGGGGCTAAACTAAAAATAGGTTAAATAATTATAACTGCCTTTGTAACTTTGGGTTATGATCTCATATGTAGAGTCAGATTTTTTCCATACCCATCAACAAAGCTAGCTATAAGAAAATTTAAAGAAACTCTACACTGAAAAGATCAAAATCATTATTATCCCCTCTTTTAACTTAGCAACAACAAAAGGTGAATATCTCTCCAAGCCTCCATGATGTCTTGAGTTCGAGCCCGTCAGGCGGTAAATATTGTGCGGGGATTAATTTGGTTTTAAAATAATCAAGAATAAGGTTTATAAAACTTTATAAGGATTAAAAAAATTATAATGAGATTTTAAAAGATTGTTTGAACATAAACAAAAATACCAACAATATATTAAATTACATCAATACTATTTTTTAGAGATAATTAATGAGAAAAGTTAGGTCTAAACATCCTCCATAGAAAGAAGACACAATAAACATAGTAGAAATGAGTGGAAAAGTACACACTAAAACAATAAATGTTTTTGAAAAGATGAACAATTTCCTTAATTTCTTTTGTGCCCCCCAACAAGAAATATTTTTTAAATGATAAAACTATATGTAAAAGAATATGATACCCCACACTTTTAGTCTCTTTATCTATCAATCACCTTTTTTTATGAGCATATGTCAAGGAGGCCTATCTTATACGTTGAAAAAAACAACACATAAAAGCAAAGCATCCTATGTTGAAATTATCTACCTTAAATATCCTCCAAGTTTCCCAAACCATTGAACAAAGCAATTTCATTGATTTTCATCAACAACCAAATTCGGGGAATATTTCCTCAATAAATGGCCAACCCCGTCCCTTCCATAAACGGGATAGTTCGTCGAATGGTGAACATCCCAAGAACTCTTTTAGGAGAAATGTCAAGAATGATGGATGATCTCATGGGAACACAAGGCCAGTGGAGAACAAACCAATTCATCCAACCAAATTCCTCTAATGTATTACCATTTCAACATCCTTCTCTAGCCCCGGTTTCAGAGCAATGGGATTTTCTAACCACATTTGAGCAACAATATGGAACCTTCCATCCTTTCTTTTACGCGTGCAAGTTTCATAATGTTCTAAAGATGGCTCAAGACGAACAACGATTGATTTTTATATACCTTCACTCGCCCGATCATCATCACTCTTTCGCTACAAATTTCTGTAGGCAGACTTTATGTCATGAGTTGGCGGTTGAGTTTCTTGACGCAAACTTTATCTCATGGGGCGGGATTGCTAGTCGAGGAGAAGGCTATCATTTGGCCACTATTTTGAAACCTGTTAGTTTCCCATTTTGTGCAGTGGTTGCTCCTTGTGGTGATAACTTAGAGGTGCTTCAACAGGTAGATTGACTTCTTCTTTTTTCTAAAAAAAGAGAAGTTTGATTATTTTATTGATGTATGTTGTCATTACATTTTGTTCATTCAGATAGAAAGGCCAGTTTCCCCATATGAACTAGTGGAGATACTTCAAGGGACATTGGAGGATCAAGGACTGGCTTTTGGGAGTGATCGGGCAAAGAAGGAAGAAGAAAAGAGGCGGGTCGACAAGCGTTTAAGGGAAGAACAAGACATCGCATATCTTGCGGCTTTAAGGATTGACGAGGTGCTCTATGTTTTTTATTCTTTCTTTTTAGAAAAGTTAGAAGTTTATATTAGGAGAAAACTTATTTAAACTTATATTAGAAAAGTTGAAATGATTTAATTATTATTTTTTAATTCAATTTAAGACGTTCTAACTAAGTAATAGTTAAATCTGTGACATTCTTAAGAATCACTTTTATCACTTAAATCACTTTTATCATTTAAACTTTAGTGAGATTAATGATACTATATCTAATGTTTATTTCAATCCTAACATGAACATCTAATTTGTCTAATTAACTCACTTTTATAATATCACAACATATATATTTATTGTTTATATTTTATTACCTTAACTTATTTTTTTTTATTAATGTTGTCAATTTTATTAGTTTTTTGTTTTGAAAATGGGCATAAAAGCTGGAATCCATTATTTGGTAGACAAATTTTACACTATTTGTAACATACATTGTATACATTTATTTTTGCTGTCTTGTTGCTTTTCCTTTTCCTTTTGTTTTTGGCTTTTATTATTTAAGTTTTTATGCAATTACATTTGTGTAAAGAAAAACTACATAAACATCTACTTGAGATCAATTCTTTGGGATGATATGGGACACCATATCCTAATCCAATCCACACATTTACTATTTCTAACCAAATATCATTTTTTATTTTTTAGTATCTTATTTAAAAATTTATCAAAAAGTTAAATAAACTATTTTATTTGATCATTGATTAATCCATATGTGAGCTTTGATCACAGGAAAAAGACAAGGGAAAGCTCAACAATCATCAAGAGAAGCTTAAACAAAAGACCATTTTCTCTTCAAATTCTCCAAATAATTCACAAACTGGAAATAAAGGAAGCATTGGTCAATCAACAAAGGTAATTTTCTACTCCAAGGATCTCTCTATATATATGAAGAGTTAATTAATATTTAGGGTTTTTTGTTTGAAGCAGATACTAATAAGGTTCCCCAATGGAGATAGGAGAGAAAAGAGTTTCATGAGCACAGATAAGATAGAAGCAATATTTGAATACATTGACTCATTAGGGTTGCATGGAATTGGAAAATACAGACTTATTTCGAGTTTTCCAAAGAAAGTGTATGGTGTTGAGCAAATGGGGATGACTCTTAAGGAAGCTGCCCTTATTCCCCAAGCCAGTCTTTTCTTTGAATTTCTTTGATAAACCATGTGCCCTACTAATTTGCTAATATGTATTTGATTCATTTGGAAAAAGGCTATTTTCTCAATTTGTGATATATTCCTGCATCTTTTTTTTTATTACAAAAATTGCTAGTGAAAGTTTTTTCCAATTTCCAACCCTAAATTGTTTTGACCTCGAATTTCAGTCTTTTGTGCTAATTGAAGCTCAAATTTTAATACTTTTAGTGATTTGGATTTTTTTTTCTTATAATGAATGTCTGCATTCAAACTCAAATTTCATATTTTGTTTCGTTTGTCATCGTTATTTGGATTTTTTTTCTTATAATGAATGTCTGCATTCAAACTCCAATTTCATATTTTGTTTCGTTTGTCATCGTAATTATTAACTTATATATATTTGATAAATTAAAAAAATAAAATATTACTCTTTTATTCTTCCTTCAAGAATTAGTAGAGTAGAAAAGCTCCACCTATTTCAACTTGGAGTTCTATGCGATGAAATAATCCAAATTTGAAACCTAAATATTCTAAAAAAAAGTAAATATTTGTGAATAATGTGAGAAATATAATTAAAGTACTCTCAAGTAGCTAAAATGAAACCTAAAGGTTTTATTTGCATTATATACCATCCGATAAAATTTAACATTATATTTAGGTATGGATTAAAAAATTAAAGTTAAAGAAACTTACAAATATTTATGTGAATTTGAATAAAATAATGAAAAAATTCTAAATAAAATAAATAGATTAATATGGGTATTTTTCTCTTATTAAAAGTGAAAAAAGAAGTAAGTGAATTAAATTGAAAAAATTAGAAAGAAAAAAATAATGTTAACTTCTTATATTAAAATAAAATAAAAATATATATAGGTATATTAAATGAATACCTAAATAATTTTTTCTTAAACAATAAATAATCTGATTATATAATTTGAGTAACAATTAATAAAATATTTTTTTTATGCTAAATGAATTTAAAACTATATTATAATTAAAAAATATATTATATTTCAATTTATTTTTTAAAATTAAAGAAGAACTAACCTGATATCTCACTTAAACTAAAAACTTTTAGATGTAATCGAACTCGTGACATTTTGATCTTTTAAGTTGACTCTTATCACTAAACTATTTTGATGATGTATATATTTCAATTATTTTAATTATACTTTAAAATTATAAAATATCACTTTTTAAATAATATTTCTAAGTCATCCAATTATTTGATTACAGAATTAAGTGTGATATTTTAATTTATATATATTTTAAGAATATTTAAACTACCGTTAAAATAGTTAAATGACATAATTTTCAACTAATCCTAATAACTTCTTAAATTAAAAATATATATTTACATATGTGAAATGTGAAATTTGATGAAACGACACTAAAGAATGAGTTATTTGTAAAAAGTGTCAGCGCATAAAAAAAATCCCCTATGACACTTAGGTATTGTTCGGATTCGGGTTATTTTTAAAACTCAAAGTAATAATTACGAACAGAGCCGTACGTACTATTTAATATTAAAATAATAATTTCTCATTTTTCCTTATTTACCCTTGCAGTTTTCCTTTTTCTTTTTCCTTGCACCGACTCTCTGTATATTCATTCAATTTCAACTACCTCAATCTTCCATCTTCTGTTTTCATCTTCTCCATCTTCGTATCATTTGGTATCTTTTCTAGAGTCTTACAGATTCATCTTCATATCATTTACTATTCGTTCATATATTTAATACCTTTCATCTACCTTTATTTAAAGTAGATTTGAAGATTTAAGTCTCTGTATTTTCATTCAATTTATCCACTTTTCCAAAGCTTAAGTCTGCACCGACTCTCTGTATATTCATTCAATTTCAACTACCTCCATCTTCTGCTTTCATTTTCATAAGATCTACTTCAAAGGTTTATAAATTACTTACCTTCTGCAGAAGTTTTACTCACCACAATATTTTCTCTTTCATCATTTTCTGGCACTGGAAGATTTATCACCGCTCATTTCTTCTTTCATCTAATTCAAATCACAAGGTTAGTATTTCTCTTTACTTCATCGATATTATTTATCTTCTGCCGAAAGATGAAAGATTTATATTATTTACAGGTTAGTATTTCTCTTCACGAAGATTTAATCACGGCTCATTTCTTCTTTCATCTGTTTCAAATCGAAAACAATGTTAGCATTTTTCTTTCCTTTATCTATATTACTTAGGGTTTATAATTTATCTGTATTTCCTTTCACTTTATTTATATTTCAGAATCGGGATATAGATATTTTTAAATGAAAAATGATAGGTTTCTAAAAGTTTGTTTATATGTTTGAAATAAAACCCTCTCATGAATGAAAACACACTCGGGTTTACAAGGTTTTTTATGTTGAAATAAATTATATTTTTGTGTACTGTTTATATTGAAATTAAATTATTATGAAAATTAAAATTCAAAACTAACTACTAATCTTTTTCATAGATTCATTGTATTTTTTAAAATAATGTATTTGTTGATAATCATTGTTTGGATAAACTGTAATATTATTTTTTATTTAGGTTAAATATGAACTGTTTCATTGTTTGTATTAGGAAAATGTCACTTTGGAAACCACCCGGGATTAACAAATCAAACCTTTCAAAGTGGGATTCTTCTCCAGAAAAAGTTACATTTTTTCTTGAAATATTGTGTATGGAGAAAGAAAAAATGATAGTTGGACAGCCATGGCCAACCAATCCAACATATAATGTCTTGATTAAAGCATTTTGGGATAAATATATGATTTATCATACAAAAGAGCAATTCAAGAACCACTTTCGTACTAAAAAAATCTTTGGTCTGAATTACGATGGGCTACACTCCAAACTGGCCTAGGATGGGATCCGATACGGAATATGATTGATGCCAATGATAGTTGGTGGGACTATGTTAGGGTAATTATTTTTTGATTAAACATTTATTGGTTATGTAATTTTTTAGATTTTAATATGTTTGGTATTTTTTTGTAGGAAAATAAAAAAGCTTTGTATCAATATAAAGGAAAGACAATTCCAGACTATGCTTTGTTGGAACGTCTTTTTGCTGGTGACCGTGCAAATGGTAATTATATTCGTTCTCCTTTTGAACCTCTTCCATTTACATCTATTGTCGAAGAGGGATCAGGTGACTCCGATAAATCATTAGAAAATCAATTTATTGACCCTCAAGACGGAATTCGTGTTGAAGCAACATAATCTATTACTATGTCTAGTGGTAAAAAAAGGGCAATGAGTTCATCTAGGAGGAGTAAAAGAATCAAAAAAGATTCCCCAATAAAAAGACTTGAGAAAGTATTTGTAAATCTTCTAGATAGGAATAAAAAAATGCAACAACAATCGTCGCCACAATATCGCCGACCAGATTCTGATTCAATGTCCTCTCCTTCGACCATTTCACCTACTCCAATGAAAAAGTGTTTAGATATTATGCTTGGACAATTATGCCTTCAACGTGGGTCTGAAACCTTCAATCACATATCTCATATTTTTGCGGTGAATTCTAATTTTATTGAAACTTTCTTAGAGCTTGAAAATAATGAACAAAGATAGAGTTGGATCAAGCACGAGCTTAAAGTTGCAAATATTGTTGACTCAAGTTTCGAACAAAACCACTCAAATATTGGACTTCATGATCTGAATTTTCCACCAAGTTGATTTCATAGTTTATTTTGTAGTTTTTGAAACTTTTGTGATATATTATAATTATATTTTTGTGATATTATAATTATATTTTTGTATTTATAAACTATATTAGCGTATTTATTTTTGTGATGACCTGTGTTTGATCAATGTAAGGTTGGTTAAATGAAGATGTATTACTTTTAAGGATTATGTTATTTAAGTGTTATGTTATGTTAGAGTATGATTATTTGGAACTAATTTATAACAAATTAATGATGATATATTAAATGCCTAATAAAATAAAATAAAAAAACTCAATTCACAAGTTATTCATTCATTCAATATATCCGTATAATACTTTGTAATTATGTACATTTCAAATAATATACATTATTTAATCACATAGACAAACAAAAATACTTTGTAATTATGTACATTTCAAATAATATACATTATTTAATCACATAGACAAACAACAATAAAGATATAATCATTTTATCCTATGGACTAAAATTACATAATAATTGAGATAATATTTACATTTCAAATGTTATCCAATGGACAAACAACAATAAATACATACATTGTTTAATGCTAAGGACCAAAAGTACATAATAATTGAGATAATATTTACATTTCAAATGTTATCCAATGGACAAACAACAATAAATGCATACATTGTTTAATCTTAAGGACCAAAAGTACATAATAATTGAGATAATATGTACATTTCAAATGTTATCCAATGGACAAACAACAATAAGTACATACATTGTTTAATCCTAAGGACCAAAAATACATAATAATTGAGATAATATGTACATACATCATTTAATCCAATGGACAAACAATAACATGTACATATTTTTATCTTATGGACAAATTAAAAACAATAATTGAGTTTTTACCTATAAATAACACATTCATCCGTCTATTTTTTATGTTCATATTTTCCTTTTCACAAATCATAACACATCTCTCTCTTCTTTATTGAGTTTTTTTTTTCACGTCTTCTTTTTAGTTATTAGTATTTCTGAGTTGTTTTATAAAATTAGAAAGAATGAACAATTTAGATGAAATTGACACTAGTACTTTATCTGATGATGATTTTGTAAATTATTTGGTCGCAATTTGTTTTACAACGTTTGCGGAACATTATTTATTGAATGAGCAAGTTCAACGTTTACCTAAAGATCCGTCCACTCGTGGTGCTGAAATTGTACAAGTTTTAATGAATAATGATAATTCATATTTTCGAGCTGTAAGAATGAATTGTGAATGTGTTAGACGATTGATAAATCGTTGTGTAACACATTACAATTTAGTTGGTGGGCGTAAAATTTCAATTGAAGAGGAAGTATTAATCACTTTAGTATATTTTGCCCATGGTGGAAGTATGGGAGCGGTGGGCATATTTTTTGGTCATTCGAAGTCTACGATGTCTAAAATCGTATCAAAAGTGTTAAAATCATTAGTACAACTATACACGGATGAGATGCAACCCATTGATCAAACACAAGTACATGCTAAGTTCACCACCACTAACATTCGAAAATTATTCAAGGTAAATATTTTTTGATTTTTCAAGTTTAATAATATTAGTTCCTTTGTTTTATATATTATTAATAAAAAATCATTTCATGTCTTGTCTTTAATAGAATTGTATTGGTGCTATTGATGGCACTCATGTACGAGTACATCCTAAGGCAAGTGAGTCACTAAATTGGCGTGGTCGAACTGGTTATACAACTACAAATGTCATAGCGATATGTGACCACAATATGTTATTTACATATTTTGTCGCTGGTACTGAGGGTTCTATGCACGATTCATCGGTCCTTAACAAAGTTCGGAATAATCCAATATATAGTTTTCCGCATCCAATACTAGGTATATTATTCACTTCATTGTTTTAATTGTCAAATAAAATATGCAACAAAACTTATGAATGATTTTGGTAGGTAAATATTACCTAGTTGATGCAGGCTATAAAAATATGGTTGGTTACATGGCATCATATCGTCATATCCCATATCACCCGCATCAATTTCCGTCACAACAACAACGATCATATAATGCAAAAGATGCGTTCAATAAACAACACTCTCGTCCATCAGATCTGTGATTGAGAGAACTTTTGGAATTGGAAAAACAAATGTCACATAATATTTTATTCGGGTTCTCTTCGAGGATTTTCAATTGAAAAACAGTTGAATATTATTAATGCAACTGCGGGATTGCATAATTATATCCGAAGAAATATGATTGAAGAAATTCCCATTAATTTTGATAGACATCGAAATGAAGGAAGAACTGAGACTACTAATGACGATTACATGGAAGACGAGGAAGATGAAAGGTATATTGAACCAAATGATGGCATGAATACTTTTCGAGATGAAATTGCCACACAAATTTATTGTTGCATTAATGAATCTTAACATTTACTATTTTTTTTATAGTATTGTTCTCGTACAATAAAAAAAAAGTATTAATAATAAAATTTTGTTTCATTTTGAATTTATTTTTAAGAAATTATTAAATATAATAAATAAAAACCAGATGCATTTATAATAATATAGTAAAATAAATAAAATTAGGCCTTATTAAAGAATATAATAAAAGTAAGATGCATGTATTAAATTAATATAGTAAAAAATAAATGAAATGAAAAGAATAGTTTTTTTATTATAATTTAATATTAAAATATGTAGTATTTAAAATATAATTTTAAAATAAAAGGGTATTTTAGTATTTTGGAAATTGTTTTAAGGGATGTGATGGATAAGAGTTGATTGATTTGAAAAGTGGTTTGGTTGAGATTAAAAAAAAAACTTAAAAGAACAAGGCCTTATAATTCTTTCCGGACGATTTTGCCCATGTCGCGAGATGTCCATAATCACGAGATGCAACCGGTATTCGCGAGACGCACCCGACATTCGCGAGACGCACTCGGAATCTGCGAGACGCAATCGGCATTCGCAAGACGCACTTGACATCCGCGAATGCCGTTTGCGTCTCACAACGGGGACATTTTCGTCTAAAAAAATAAAAGTGTCACCGCATTTTTTTTATGCGCGGACACTTTTTACAAATACACTAATATTTAGTGTCTTTTGCTTCTATTTCCCTTTACATATAAATGAGACTTAAAAATAAATTAAATAAACTATTTTTATAATGAAACCCAATTTTTTTAAAAGCCCATTTATATTAAAAAAAAATCTTTTAAATACTATCACAAATCATGACATGAAAATAAAAATAATAATAAGAAAAAACGATACTCAATAAGTTATCAAACTAGTAAATCTTCGAAAAAAACGATTAATTCCCCAATAAATTCTATTTGTTTTCCTAAACGAATCTAAAAAAACATCATAATAATAGTATTATGAATGACACAGATCAAATACCTACGATAATTTAAAATTCGACGATTTCTCTCCAACTAGATAGTCCACAACAGTATGATTGAATGGTAACCCAAATATATAACCCGTGATATCACCCAAAAATAAACCCAACTTTGTATTTGTATGTAATTAGAATTTAGATCCCATTTCTAATATTTTGCAAACGATGAAGGCCTCATTTGAATATTTTTGCAAAAACAAAATTGAGGATAGAAGAGATGTAAACCAAAAGAAGCAAGACGATTGCTTCCCCTCCGCCTCCGTCTCTCCTCGACCGATTCTCGGCGGTCGCAATCTCTCATTTTCCGATACAAATAATATCATTACAATCTCATCTTTACGCAACTGGCGCTTTTTCAACGATCTTACTTGAGAGTTCCTATCTCTCCCACCTGGTTAGTACCTTCCTCTCTCTCTCTCTCTCTCTGCCTAGCGCCTGTTCCGGTATACTTGCTTTCTCTATCGTATCCATGAAAAATATATACGATCTTGTTTAGGGTTCAGGATAATTGATCACTACAATCATATTGTTATTATTATTATTATAGGATTTCTATCTAGGGTTGGAACATAGTGTTTGTTTTCTTGCAAGCACACTTCCATGAATCAGATAACTTCGGAATCTCTATCTAGGGTTTGGAACGTAGATGTTGTTTGAGGCTTATTATTGTGAGAGGGGTTTGAGTTCCGTTGCAACATTACATTGTACTGTTTGAGTAATTTAATGGATCATGCCTCAAATGACTGACTATATTGTCGACTGTGGTCAAGAAGTTATGTTAATTTTTGAATAACTATGGGCATGCTCATCACCTTATTTTTCATCAACTGTTGCCCCTTTTTTGAGCAATTAATCCAGGCCGGCTTGACATAAATTTGATTATGTGAGAGTAGTAAGAGTTTTGAGAAGTGGGCAGCTGTGCATAAATGCTTTTAGTCTTCTCTTCATATGTTAAGCGTTAGTGTTTCACGATCAGTGGCCATCTGACATTTAGAACTATTAAAATTATATATGTGGGGACTTACTTACAGGCAAATATTTATTTATGAGTTTCATCACTATTAGTATTAACGCTAAGAGAATCATGCAGAAATTTGTTCTGTAGACCTTGCCAGCTGGGTTCTTGTTGTTTTTGTATGAAATCTTCTAGTTTGTAATAATAGGTAGATGTATGCATCCTTTTAGTGTGTAAATAAAGAAATGATTGTATTTGGAATAGAACTATGCACCTTACGTACCATAATATGTAGCTATGGTGTAAGGAATGAATAATTGTATGCAATTAGTGCCATCAAAGTTGATGAATCCTTTCAACTGAAATCAATTCTCAATTGATAAATATGCAATGTATGATAAGAAAATAAAATCCAGAATATACTGAGTTGTTAACTTGATTTCTGGCTTATGCCACAAATATTGTACTCTTCCATATTGATAACTTTAACTATATCAATTGCTTCATATATTCATGTAAATAATCTTAGAACCAATACTAATTGAGCTTAAGAACTTTGTGTGGAAGACAATGTGCCACTGATGAGCTTAAAAATTAAATGCTAGGAGTAAGTTGATCATGCAATTCTAGTGAAATTCAAATTCTTTCTCCACCATAATTAGTTGATCATGTTGTAGCTTGCTTTGCTATTGACATGAAAGAAGAAGGATAAGTCATTTTTTACGTAGATATTCTATTTCTAAACTATCTTTTGAATATTTTCCATGGAGGCCTATAATTTTTTAACAAAATCTGTAGAAATTGCTTGTCTTTCTTGAAATATGATGATATTGCTTTGAGATGTTTTCATTTATTGATTGATGTTCAATCGTCTGTTTGCTCTAGGATCTTGTGCCAATTGTTTGAATGACCTCTGAAATACATTTCAAGAATGAGTTCAAACATGCTTGTTGGAGAGAAAAGGTATGGACATTAATTTCATTACATCCCTTCAGTTCCTTTTTCATTAATAAAGCGCCTACACTTTCTGGGAATGAAGTTTTGTAAGAAAACCCATAGCTCTATAATTTATGGAGTTGATTGAACTTTCTTGATGAAGTAGATGTGATTTGTCTACAAATTATTTTATCATGTCTTCTATGGCTGTTCAGGTTGCCATGAGGGCCGCTGATTGTATTTTAATAGGTTAGTGTTAGATCATGGTGAGGCTATTACATATCTAAGTGGCAGGGATTCAAGTGTTCTGTGTGGTATCCACTAATAATATTAAGTAGGATCTCCTTTGAGGTGGACTATAGAGATCCACTTCATGCCCAGAGCATGTCAATCTTTATGTAGCTTCACCTTATGTAGCAATATTTGTTTTCTACATGGCCAACCATTTATTTTCTTTATGGCAAGGATCAATAAAAAAATCCCCCAAACTTTCTAAGTTACAATTAACTCCGTTTATCCCATGAGAAGATTGTTGGACTATTTCTTCCAAAGCTGTCAATATTGAGTTACATGTAAATGCATGGAAAACACAATTCCATGACATATTTTGAGATAGTGGATACTATAAGGGTTGCGTAAGAGGAAAATTATGGATTTGAAGGGATGTTGTGATTAAAATATTTACTGATGTTAAATAAAAAATAATGTGATCTGCATTCTGTTTTATAACAAAGAAAATTACAGGTTAAAATATTACTATTTCATGGACGTCAATACAAAACACCATAATTGAAGGCCTAAGCTAATGGCTTGAAGAAACTTTTAAGCCATCTAGTAGGTTGGATCCATGGCTACATGTTACCTAAGGCAAAATAAAGTTCCAGATAAAGTAGCATATCATGGAATAGTATTTCTGTATTTGAGAGCCATTATGCGATATCTTAAGAAAGCTGAAAAAAGGGCGGTTAACAAAAAGATTAAATACACAAAATAAGAAAAACTGTTAAAATTTTAGATGTCTGATATACAAACACATCTTTTGCTATTGTGCCACATTTTAGGTTTATTTATTCATAGAATCATTATCCTTTGTTTCCAAATGTCAATTTTGTGTTCATATTTGAGTATGGGTTCCTTGCAGTTAGAATGCCTGTTAAATCCATTTTTATAGAGAAGTGTTTATTCAATTTGGTCTTTTGATTAAACATATTCTGTCTAGGGATGTTTTACTAAATAATTATTGTTCCATTTGTCAAAATATTTCACAACTTTATTTATCGGTTTCAGTACCATGTTTGTTAAGTCTTTAATGTTATTAAAACTAACTATAATTGGCATCTGCTCTCTGTGAAATGGTACTCAAGTCATTGACTCTCCTAGGGCATCTCCAACTGGTCTTCATTATAGAAATTATCTTCAAGTAGATTATGGTAATAACTTGATTTTGAATAATGAGGTTGATGTTTTCCATCATGGCTTTATATAGGTACTCTATTTTAGAGATTGCTACAGTGATACTTTATTTTTAGAGTGTCACTTTTCATATAAGGTATTGAAATAGACTATGCAATAATTACAAAATGCCATCCTTCAATAAATTTTATTATTAGTTTTGTTACCTTTTTTAAAAATTTATTTGGTTAAATTTGGTGCTAATTTATTTTAATTAATTTTTTCTTTTATTTGAAAATAATATCATTCTTTTATTGTAATTTCATTTAGTTGAACAATAACATATTTTGAACAAGATCACAAAATTGCATTGCACAATATAATACTAACATTTATCGACTTAAACATAGGAGATACTTAGAAATAAAAAAAATACACAATTATTAAACGAAACACCACCAACAAACTAAAAAGAGTCCATACACACTATTAAAAAAACACAAAATAGGTGATTAATTTCCGTGTATTGTTCATGTGTTTTTTGTGATTGTCTTGATTTAGTTTATTTTTGTCTTTTATTTTATTTTTATTTATGATGATAAAATAAATGTATTACTATTTTAAGAAGTTGAGTAAAAAACATGTTTAATTATGTTCTATTTAATAGTACATTGCATTATAATATATGTATGTATATATATATACAATGATTGAGTTGAAAAAATAGAAAATAGAGAATTTGGTAAAAAAAATCTAGTATATGGGATGGAGAAGGTTTTTGAAAATAGAGATTGTTGTACTCTAAAGTAAAAAATAGAGTATGAAAATAGAGATTGTGGTTGTAGATGACCATAGTTATAAGTGCAATTCACCTTTTCTTGATCATTTTGTGGTTATCACTGAAATAAATTCCCTAATACATGTTATGAGAGGATTGACATCAAATTAAACAATGGAGTTCATCTTTCAACAAGTGTACTCTCTTGGGACATAATTAAAAATAGAATCTTAAGTTATTGGATGAGCATGGGTATTTACCATCCTTGTAAGCTTCTTTAAGTTGCACGGATGTGTAAACCATGCTGTCTGTATATATCCTTCTACTTCTAATCACCTGTGATGTCTTGTACACTTATGGCATTTATTTACATCTTGCCTCTTAGGTAAGAAAACTGCTTTAAGTCACTTTGATTAGATGACTAGTAGTTGAAATTGAGAAGAGTGTATGTATTGTGGTCTTTTGGAATTACTGTATGTTCATTTGGAATCTGGCATGTTTAGGTTGCAGCTTTCAAAGTTTTTGAAAGGTTTATTTTCCAATTGGTTTATACAAGTTGCTAAGAAAATAAAGGTGACTATGTTTCTTTCCAGAAGTATTAGAATGTTGTTGCCATTCACTTTTCCCATGGGCTGCTTTTGAATTGGGACCTAGTACTCATGTGGCCTTGCTATATGCAAAAACCAAACAGTTACTGCTCCAATAGTATGCGCTTCCCATCACATATAGTCTTTTATATGGTATTTTTTATTTTATTTTTTTCCTTCCTTTTTATTTGTGACATTCATTGCATTTTGTTTTATTTTGCTCATATAGCATTTTATCTACTGTTATTATATGATCTATTATTTTATAGACATCTTTTGGTAATTTACACTATTTGATGTTACTGCAGATGGGTTTCATCAAGAAGAACTGGCATGACTCTCTTGGGAAAGGTTGTTGTCCCTAAACCAATAAATTTACCCAGTCAAAGGTATGTGCTAGCAAATATCAGCATTTCCTCGAACTTCTCAGTTGATGTCTGACATTACCTCAAAAAATTGTTGTTAGGTTGGAAAATCATGGATTGGACCCAAATGCTGAAATTGTTCCCAAGTGAGTATCAAATCAAGTTACAATTTCTTGTTACATATCTTCCATCTCTTAACAAAACAACTAGCCAAAAAAGGCACTTCAATAGAAGTTGCACATGATGTAATGCTTAATGTTCTTTTTTGCCCCTCCTATCTTTATTCATTGATACAGGGGTACCATTAACTGGGGAAATCGATCTTCATTATCCACAGTCAATGCTTGGAATTCTTTAGCATCATCTCCAAAAAGTGATGCTGGCAGTGGCTTTTCAAGTGATGTCAGTGCTCGCCCATCTTCGGGTGGAAGCGGTACTCGGCCATCAACTGCAGCTAGTGATAGAGTGCATGAATCTGTTCCAAGTGCTTGGGGTTCAAATTCTAGACCATCATCAGCCTCTGGACCATTGTCATCAAACCAATCATCATTGACATCATTACGTCCCCGCAGTGCAGAAACAAGGCCTGGTAGCTCACAGTTGTCAAGGTTTGCTGAGCCTTTAGCTGACAATTCAGTTACTTTGATTCCATCTGATATATCAGAGAAATCGGTATGGTGTTGTTGTAGAACACTTTCCAGCAATTATACATACTTGTTACTTGATTAATGCAAAGTCACTTAACTACTTGAATAGTTAATCTCACAGGGTGGATTGTCTTCTACAAGTGATGGGTTCAATCTGAGCTGTGGGGACTTCCCAACTCTTGGTTCACAAAAAGGGAACTCTGGAAAAAATACAGATTACAGAGGTAAGGTGCTTTACTGGCATATTAGAGTTGCATGTCAATTGTGATGTTGTTTTGACTTGAGAAAAAGCCTTTTTTTTGCTCTTAGACTTATTACCAGTTTAGTCTGTGATTTCACCTTTGGTGTTAGGCAGCAGTGTCATGTATTGTTGTTAAATTCCAACTATGTAGGTTACTTAAGATTTAGTATTAAAGAAAAATTCATGGTTCTTTGATATGATCATTCTTTTTCTGACTTATGCGAGTTCCGAGTTTTAGAATGTTCCCTGTGGATTTTCTCTGTGAATGTTTTGATGATTACTAATTATCGACCTTGCCAGATAATGGATCAGATTCTCGTCCTAGATCCTCATCTAGTATGGCAGCTTCAGTGAAGGAGAAAAAGGCAGATGCCTCCATTGGTCTGTACCCTTGGTCCCTTTTCCTTTTTCTAAAGATAAAACATGTAATTTGATAATCAGTATTGTTCACTCCTGAATCAGGTGATGCTTCTATAAATTCAAATGTGAAGACCGAAAATGTTGATACTTGGAGAAGAGATGGCTCTGAACACTTCGAAGATGGAGCCAAGCATAATGTAGTGAATTGGCAAGGGGGAGATACACATGCCTACCCTAATCCCAACATGCCACCTCAGCTTGTAGATGCATGGCATGGACATCCAGGTGTTTGGTATAGAGGACCTCCTCTTGGACCTGGTGGTTTTCCACTTGACCCTTTTCCTTATTATGGTCCTCAAATTCAAACTGCTGGATTAGCAAACTCACGGCCAATGGCACCCCCCAATAATCGACCAAGGGGGCACCATCCTGGGAATCCTGATCATTGGCCCCACATTCCTGACACTTATATGCACCCTTCTATGCCAATAAGGCCTGGTTTTTATTCTTCGCCGATGCCTTATGAAAGTTACTATAGACCACCAATGGTCTTTAGTTCCTCCAAAGAACATGATATTCCGTTTAATGGTACACCACCTGGCCCCCCTGTTTATAACAGGTATTCTGTGGAAAATTCTTCCAATCCTGGTAAAGAGCACGCTAGAGATGTTTGTGCCGGAAAATCATTCAGCTCAGAACACGTGGAATCTGGTTATCAGAACAATAATCAAGGGCAATGCAAAATCCTTTTGAAGCAACATCACGAGGTTGCTAGGAAGGAGGATAGCAGCGATTGGAAGCAAACCGTCCCAATGATGAGCACTTCAAAAGTTGACAAAAGAGGCCTAGTACAGACATTAGTTAAGGATGAAAGAGGAAATGGCAGAACAAATGAGTCTGGAAGACATCATAAACAGGATACCAGATCATGGTCTGTTGGAAATCAGAAACACGATTCAAACACGTCCAAATCAAATGTTTATTTTAACTCAAGTAACATGAATGCAGTTGATTTTGACTCGGCAACTAACTCTCATAATTCAGCATCAAGTGTTTCATCCACTCCAAAACCTATTTTAGTAGAGAAGATTGAAGGCCTAAATGCAAAAGCCCGGGTCTCTGAAGGGCTACTGAATGTAGGGGTTAATGTAAGAGGCAACAACTATCATGCAAATGATAAAAACCGTGAAGGCAGAGATCATCATTCTATCCATTCAGAGGAAACAGATGTTCCTATGCGACACATGAACCCCAACCCAACAGCTTTTAATAATGGAGGAGCTGATCTTCCAAGGTCTGTCTTTAATATATTGGGTATCTTCTATTGTCCTAATTCAAATTAACAAGGTCTAACACCAACCCAGTGAAAAACCCTTGTCTAAGGAATCCTAACATATATTTTTGCAGGGTACCTGGTCATGGCATGCAAGGCAAACTTGATCATCATCATCATGGTAAAAGGTTCAATGCTCAAGGTGGCGATGGATGGCAAAAGAAGCCTCACACTGTTGAGGTTGCAACCGTTATTTCAGGGGGAAATATCCATCTCCAGACTCCTGAAGATGCTGTTGAGAAACAATCTAGAACCAACTATAAAGGCAGCAAGGTTGAAGAAGAACATTCATTTTCGGAGTTTGATATCAGCAATGACGAGGTTCAAGTAATGTGTTACCCTCTTTGATGTATATTTCATTTCTGTATCTCTATATCTCGTTTATAAAATTCTGTCTGGTTATCAATCATCAGCGTGCTAAGATGAGAGAGACGGCTAAGGAGCGTGCAAAGCAGTTGCAGAGGGAAGAAGAAGAGAGAACAAAAGATCTGAAAGCAAAGGCTCTGGCAAAGCTGGAAGAGTTGAATAAACGCGCTCAGCCTGCTTTTGGCTTAGTTCAGAAGGTGGAAACACCTGGATCCGCCAGTGTTGTTGAACAAGAGAGAACAAAAGAGGAGCTGAAAGCAAAGGCTTTGGGAAAAAAGCTGGAAGAAGTGAATAAAAGCGTTCAGCCTGCTTATGGTTTGGTTCAGAAGGTGAAAACACCTGGATCCGCTAGTGTCGCTGAACAAGAGAAAAGGGAGACTAATTTGTCTACCACCTCAACCCTAGATTCTTCCAATGCCAGAGTAGTAGTAGTTGCAGAAGGCAATCCTATGAATGAGCCATGTCATACTGATTCGACGGAGTGCAAAGCTGTTCCTCCACCCAGTGAAGGTAACATAATGCTGTCTAGACATAAAGCCATGGGCCATAACTATAAGCAGAAGGAGAATGGTGGTACCAGAGGTAAGATGATGATATTGACTGAGAAATCAAGTGCTGCTACAACAGTTCCAGGAAATCCAAATGAAGGAGGTGTTGTTGATAAAGAAACAACCCTAAGCTTGAAAAATGTAGCTGATTCTCCTGCTGCTGCAGATAACAACAGGAAGAAAAATAATAGGAGCAACAAGATGAAGCCAAAGTTGGATGATGATGCAACAACTGTCAAGAATTCTTCTCAGCAGGCATCCGCTGAGTTCCCAGAAACTGTGTCAAAAGATCATTCTGTTAGAAGTGATCTAGTGCAGAAAGATACTGTTACGACTATTGAAGAAGAGGCAGATAGCAGAATAATAAATCACAACATGAAAACAGGACGAGCACGGTCTTTTCCTAAAAATCAGCAAACTAATAGGAAATTCGAGAAATTTCGAGGGGGTAGTGATTGTGTAATTTGGGCACCTGTGCGGGCCCAAAACAATACAGAGGAAAATGGAAAGAAGACGTGTGATGAAATTCCTACTGTTGGAAAAGGAGAAACTGAGGAGGGAGGGGAAAATAACGAAAAGAAGAAGAATAAGAAGAGGGCTGAGGTGAAAAGGTATGTACCAAAACCAGTAGTAGTAGCTATGGGGGGCGACACACAACTGACACCACCAGATGAGGTAGTGGTAGCAGTAGAAGAGAAAGAGGAATCTGGCTCTCAGAAAATGGTGTGTCCTGACCACCAGCATCCTCTGTACAAGCAAAAGAAAACGCATGGTTGGCGCCAAAGGGAATCATCGACTAATGGACAATCTTCAAAGGGGGTAGAAACCAAGAGTTGTGATGTTGGGAATGCTGAAGTAGACTACTCAGGGAGCTTCCCTGATGAAGAATCAAAGGGATTCCATGTAGATGAGAGAGGTATGAGGCGATATACTAAAGAAAAGAGTCCCATGCATTTTAATAATGGGGGGAATAATCCTGATAAGAAAATGGCAACGACAGGCCAAAAGGAAAAGGGGGATAATAATGCTTTGAAAGAAAACCGTGGGTCTGGGGATCGAAATGCTGCATCTTCTCATTGGCAACCAAAATCCCAGCAGTCAAATTCTTCTTCTTCCTCCAGAGTTGAGCAAGAAGTAGTTGTAGCAGTAAAGAAAGAAAGCAAAATTACTCTTGCTCCTGTTCCTGCTGTTGTTGAGTACTCATCATCATTATCCCATGATAATAATAATAATGTAGAGGAGGATACGAGATTATTGTCCAAAAATGGAAACCAAAATAGCCGATATGGTAAGAGCAGCAGCTATCAATACCACAACAACAATAATAATCGTGAAAGGCAGAGACAGAAGGACAACTACTCACGAATGGAATACAAGCCAGTTGGTGGGCAGAAGCACAACAACAGCCACTTTGAAGAAGAAACTGGGGAAAGCAGTAGCTCGCGTAACAACACCACCAGATATTACAGGGAGAAGAATCAGAGTCACTCCGCAGTGCATTATTGATTAGTTAGTAGTGATTGACGGACCTGCCTGCCTGCCGGGATTATGTATCAATTGTGTGTGTGTGCCAAGACAAGAAGAGTAAATACATATAGCAGTGCAGTGGTCAGTTTGAAGGAGGCTTTCTTTCTTTATTTCATGTTAGAGTAAAGGAAAGATAGTTGTGCTAGTTGTTGTTAGTGTTAGAATTACTTACATGGGGAGGGGGATTATTGAACTATCAGGCTGCTTGTGCCTGTTCCTTGCACTACTTACTTATACTACCCCATTTAATTGACTATTCTTCTTCTTCTTCTTCTTTACTATATTACAACCATTTGCATTTTACCCCATTGAAATGCATCTTGTTTTTTTAAAATAGGTTAATGTGTATGTTCCACAAGGTTTCTATTCAAAATTAAGTGTGACCAAATGAGACTACAATTTATTTGTCAAAAGATTGATTAATTGAATTGTGGTCATAGTAACAAATAGTTTTCTTTGGTAAAAAAGTTATTGAATCACAAGTTAAATAATTTCCTAGATTACAACTTGTGTTTGTTTGTCTAGCCTTCCTCTCAAACAAAGTTTTATCTAGATGATTTTTAGGATCACATACATAGTAAAAATTAAAAAAATATGTATAATTTAGTTAGTAAAAATTAATTTATGCTCAACTGACCAATCATAGTAAAAATTAAAAAATATGTATAATTTAGTTACAATGATATTTAGACTTCTCTTAATAGTCAAGTTCTCCCATGATTGAAATACAAATGACTATCAACTTATACATAGACTAACCCATTATAATTGTTGCTTATGAAGTTCTCTTGTCTCCCAATAGGTTAAGTAAAAAATAAATTAATATATAAATAATACTCTGAATCAAATTATGTTGAAATAAGAGTAACTTTATTTAATTTTGTTGAAATTCATAAATACTATACCAACTTCGATTTCAACAATGCTTATGAAAAGTCAAATATCTACTTTATGATGTGTAAGTGCAACAATAACAATGATTATCATAACAACAAAAAAAAACAATTCAATATTTTTAAAAATAATATTCATTTTAAAATATATTTGTTTTAAAAAAAAAATAGATAAATAATATAAAATTTAACTAACTATGATCAAATAATTAGAGTTTAATTTGTATAAAAAAAAGTAAGGGAAAAGAGGGTCGAGGTCACATCAGGCGGACAATGAGAGGAAATAATGGTCAAATAATTGGAATTTGGGGTTTAGGGTTCTGATGGTTGTGGTCACGTTAAACAAACAAAGAGGATATATATTCTCATCCATAATTAATGCAATTGATAATTAAGAAAGAATATCATTTTTGAAAAGAAAGTGGAGAAAAGAGGTGGTTGATATCTTTCAAGAAACTGAAACCACACCCCCAACGTAAGAAGGACCAGAGCGGGAGTGGAGATTGAAGCACTCGAACGGTGGACCAACAATCGAAGTTCCTCATCAGTTGACTCAGTTCGATTTGTCAAAACGTTGAAGGTCTGACGAAGAGCTACACGATTAATGTGATTAATGTGTACCCATTTTACCTTAAATTAGTTAGTTTTCACGATATAGTTGTAGAATTTTCAAGAGATATCGCATCTTAGTTTTAAAAAAAAGATTATATACAAAAAGATATTTCAAATATAAATATTAAAAAATTGAGAAAAAAAATATAAGAAAGAATTATGTATCTTCGTGTTATTGACTGAAAATATATTATTATTAAAGTTGAATAAATAAACAACACTTGTTTGTGCAATACAATAATAAAAAAAAATAATAGTTTTTTTGGGAGAGTTACTATTTCATGTTGTGCATTAACCGTCAAATTTAGTTCCAAGAATTACAATGACAATGACAAGTCCACTATCTCTTCATAAACCTTTGTACATCACAAGCCACAATAACAAAGATGGTGACAATAATAGCAAATACTTACACAATTCTAAATTTTTGGTATTTAATGTAAATTTCATGAACAAAATTGTAATGTATCAAATTTGTTTATCAATATCAAAATTCTATTTATTTATTGAGAAATCAGAAAACGGCTTCAAAATTCGTCACATATCTCTCCATATCATAATCATTTTTTTTTACTTCCCATTATCCTATAAATAAGACAGTGTAGACACTCATTTTAACTATTTAATTATATATTTTATATTTTTAATGAATTCATACCCTATTGTTATACAAAATCATATACGGATTAATTGTATGAATTATTAAATGATTAATAAATGAGCAATTATTTTGGGAGTCATTGAGGTGTTAGTTTGATTACAAAATATTTGATTTCGGATTTTTAATAAAATAAGATGATAATAGTCTAAATTGAAATAGTCAAGATTAGTTATATAAACAAATTAATTTGTTAAAATTAATCTTAACTAACTAATTTATATAAAAACAATTATAATTTAAAACTTAACACAATGTATATCATACATAATTAAATGTATTAAAGATTATAAAATATTAGATTAAATAATTTATAAGAATTTTTTGTTGCCTTTGAAAAATAAAATAAAAGGAGAATGAAAAATTACCACCCGCAACAAGAGGATTATTGAAAAATTATAAAATATTTTGGGGAATACATCTTGTTTTCTTTTAAATAAAATTGTTATTTTTACAAAATTAGTTGTAACAAACTAATTTTATAAACTAATTGTTGACTTGTTTTTTTTCTTAAAAATAAAGTTTGTTAAATTTGTTTTGGAAGACTTTTTGCTTTAAATTAAGCTTTAGTTATGAATGATTATTGAAAGATTGATTTTATAACTAATTTTAATTTTGTTTGTAGGTTTGAAAATAAAGTTTGTTAAATTTGTTTTGGATCCAAGAAGTGGCTTCAAAACTCGATCAAATTGTCAACCAAGAGTTCAAATTCAAATGCTTTAAGTTCTCAACCAAGTACTTAGACATGGTCAACCAACTCCCTCAAAAATTGGTCAAGAAAGTTAGCATGGGCCTAGGGTTTCCTTGACCTATCTTATAAATACCCCCACCCAAGCCATTGTTTTAGGGCAACTATTTTACACCTTAATTTTATCCTTAGGCACTTCTTAAAGAGCCGAAATTTAGGGCTCTCTACCGAAACCTCATCTTGTTAAATTTTAGTTTTGGCTTTATTAAATTGGGTGATTTCAATATTCCAAGAATCATTTGTAAGTCCCTTTCTCCATTTATTTCAATTCTAAATAAAATTTGCATTGTTTTGCTTTTATTGTTATTGTGTGAATGATGATTCTTTATTATTTATTAAAATTGATTTAATTGATGATTGATGTTCTTCAATTTATATATTATTTAGAGGTTAAAAATATATCCCCAATTCAAAGGTTGAAAAATCTCATTTGTTTATGGTTTAGGGGTGAAAAATATACACAATTATTGTATATATGTATACTATTTTAGATAATGTAACATAAAAAAAATCAGATCATTCAGTAAGTCTTGATAAAAAAAAAAGTTCAATAAGCCTTGATAAAAAAAAAAAGGAAAAAATAAAATTGACTCTAAATATGCATGTTCTTGATGTTTTCAATCTTGATCCGATTCTTCTGGTATAATCTTGAGTGAATCTCTTTACATATGTAAAGAGTAATAATAGGGACGAATAATCTTTTCTTTAGTGTTTTTTTTGTTTAATTTATACTTTTTTTTTTTATTAATTAATTTCTCCCTCTTGTAACTAATTAATTTATATATATATATATTTTTTTTTTGTCAACTAACTAATTTATACCAATTAATTTTTCTCTCATATTAATTAAATTTTCTTGATAATAATTTTTTTTTTTTATCTCCTTTCTTTTTTCTCTTTTTTTATTTCTCTCTAAAAAATTGAAAACAAATTTTCACAATATAATAACTCAAAAATTAAAAACAATCTCTTATTGAAATATCATAATAACATTATTGAATAAAAAATATTGTACTGAAATAATAAAAATATTCATATTCTAATATAAGAATAACAAAATAAGAAAGACAAAATATGATTAATAGTTATCCTTTGTGTTTCATAATATTAACTACAAAAACATGTTCATACCTACAATAATCAATTAAAAATATATAAATAAGTTAAATTGTGAGATAAATTATTAGAATCATAGATCTTCTGGAAGTTCTACTTACAATTTTTTCAACCACACATTGTTTCTCTTTGTAGGTGGACGTTTTCGGACTCGTACCTTTAATGTAGAGTGAATTGTTTTTATATCGAATGTAGACACTTCTTTCAACTTTTCATCATTATAAGGTATTATCGGTAATTGTAATAATTTTCGGCCATTAAATGCTCAAAATTAATAGCAATTAGTTTGTTTTTCACATCTTTCAAAACTTCAACCAATAGATAACAACATTCGTCAGATTTTTCTCCAAGTTGTTGAACTTCATTTATCAATGAAGTGAGAGTTTTGTGTTGATGTTTTCCCTCAACCAAACTACGATCATCATAAATATTAGTGATGCTTTGATACACATGTTTCACATTTTTCCGTCATCGGTCAATAATATAATTTTGAGGAACCTCAACCACCCCATTCATTATCAACACATATATCACATGTCTACAAAAATACCCCGAAACTCAAACAATTGACAAAGACAACTAACTTGACAATCTAACATAGTATAACACACTACAAAACAAACTTTTTGCAGCGGTTTATTATTTGTTGCCAAAATAGTCTCTACTATTTCAAATATTATAGTGGTCCGTTCTTCCTTAACTATTGAAACATTCTAAAATGTCAAACCTCATAATTCATCTAAGAACAATTTAAATATTTTTTTAATGTACGCATCTTTAAATTATCTCTTAATAGGATAAACAATTATTACGGGATCAAATAATTGAAAGAAACAAAATTCAAAAGTTTTTTATTTTCAAGTTTCTATTTATCGTTTTTCATTCAATGACTTCAACCAAATATTATTCTCTAAGTTAAATTCTTTAATCCTACTCTGCCAATTCTCATCACACTCATCATGTATAAGTGAGTTATATACAATGTTTTTCATTTGTTTATTTATTATTTTATATTGCGCAAGATCACCTAATTTAGTTGGAATCTTTTTCATTATATGCCAAAGACATAAACAATGACGAAAATTTGGAAATACTTCTGGAATTGCCAGTGTACGACATTGGTCTGTGACTATTGCCGTTGGAGCACGTCTAAGCATACATATCAACAAAGTTTTGAACAACCATATGAATTATTATGTATCTTCACTAGATAGTAGTACACATCCAAGTAAAATAGATTGACTATGACGATTCACTACAATAAATGGAGCGAAATGCATGTCATAACTATTAGTCAAATCAAATAGGTTGTATCAAAAGTAATGGAATCATAAAAATAATCATATTTAACTCTTGATCTTGAATCTACCCAAAAAATATTTCTAATCCGAGATTCACCATCTAAATCAAGCGCGTAAAAAAAAATTTGAGTTCCTACTTTGCATGTGACAAAAATAAGCACTCAAAGCTTCAACATCTCCATTCTCTAATCTTAACCTTCTAATATTTGAAATATCGTTTCTATAGCTTCTTTCATCGAATGACAAATTATCATAGCCTCTAGCCTCAATTACAAATGATTGAAAACTATTACTTAATGTTATTACAGCTTCATCATTTAGTTTCAATCTTCTATTTGTAGCTAAATCCAATACTTTATTAGATCTAAAATATCGTGATTTTTCTGGAATCAGTATATGGTTATGTTCAAAGTATACACCACTTATTACAAAAAATTTATCATCTTGAATAACTATATTAATCTTAGCTTTACAATTTGTCTTAATCGAATGTATAAGATTTAGTAAATTTCTTGACCTAGATACTTTGTTACAACTTTTAGTGCATCCAATAAAAAAATATTTTTGTTTTTCAACGTCTCCATTTTACAATTTCATTTAAAAATACCAAAACCAATATTCTCTAAATAAGATTTATAAAAATCATGTATTTTATCTTCATCTTTATGGAGTACGTGATTTTTATAAATCTTATTCGGAGAATATTGGTTTCGGTATTTCCAAATTAAGTGGTAAAAATGGAGACGATAGAAAACAAAACTATTTTTTTATTGGATGCGCTAAAAGTCGTAATAAAGTATCTAGGTCAATAAATTTACTAAATCCTAGATCTTCGATTAAAACAAATTTTAAAGTTAAAATTAATGTAGTTATTTAAGGTGTTACAACGTTTGTAATAAATGGTGTACACCTTGAACATAGCCATTATTTTGAGCCTAGGAAGATCACGATAAGATCTAATAAAGCATTGGATTTAACTACAAAGAAAATATTTAAATTAAATGATGAAGCTAAAATAACATTAAGTAAAAGTTTTGAATCATTTGTAGTTGAGTCTGAAGGCTATAATAATTAGTCATTGGATAAAAGAAGATGTAGAAATTATATTTCAGATGTTAGAAGGTTGAGATTAAGGATAGAGATGTTGAACCTTTGAGTGCTTATTTTTGTAGTATGCAAAGTAGGAACTAAAATATTTAGATGGTGAATCTTGGATTAGAAATATTTTTTGGGCAGATGCAATATCAAGAGCTGCATATGATTATTTTTACGATGCCATTACTTTTGATCAAACCTATTTGACTAAAAATTATTACATGCCTTTCGCTCCATTTGTTGGAGTGAATCATCATGGTCAATCTATTTTACTTGGATGTGGACTACTATCTAGTGAAGATACGAAATCATTCATATGGTTGTTTAAAACTTTATTGATACGTATGTTTGGATGTGCTCCAAAGGCAATAGTCATATACCAATGTCATTTAATGGAAATTGTAATTGTAGATCTATTTCCAAATTTTTATCACCGTTTACGTCTTTGACATATACTGAGAAGTTCTAGTTAAATTAGGTGGTCTTGCGCAGTATAAAATGATAAAGAGAAACAAATGAAGAATATTATATATAATTCACTTACTGTTGATGAGTGTGATGAGAATTGACAGAGTATGATTGAAGAGTTTAACTTAGAGAATAATGTATGGTTGAAGTCTTTGAATGAAGAACGTAATAAATGGATGCCTATATATGTCAAGGATAAATTTTAGACAGGTATCTCTACATTTCAGAGAAGTGAAAGTATGAATACTTTTTTTTATGAGTATATGCATTCTAAAATATCATTGAAACATTTTGTTGAGTATTATGATAATGTTTTAAAGAGGAATATTGAAAATGAAAAAGTTGGATTTTTTTCTTTCAATTATGCGATCTCCGTAATAACTGGTTATCCTATTGAAAGACAATTTGAAGATGTGTACACTAACAAAATATTTAAACTGTTCCAAGATGGATTAAGAGGTTTGATGTTTTGCAATGCCTCATTAGTGAAGGAAGGGATAACCATGATATTTGAAGTAGTAGAGACTATTTTGGCAATAAATAAATAACTACTACGAAAAGTTTGTTTTGTAGTGTGTTATACTATGTTAGATTCTCAAAATAGTTGTCTTTGCCGAATGTTTAAGTTTGGGGTATTTTATGTAGACATGTGATATCTGTGTTGATAATAAATGGGGTGATTGAGGTGTCTCAAAATTATATTATTGATCGATGGCTTATATGTTTGTGGCTTTGATAGTGCGAGAAAAGAAGTCATGGAAAGTTTATAATAACAGTAAAAGTAGCAGAAGTGTCATCTAAAGTCAAGTTCGTAGTAAAAGACATGCAACCATCTTATATATAACATTATTCTGGAACGAACATGGCTACATTACACTAAAACGGTAACATCCACGTTACATCAGAAAGTTCAATTTGTATCAAAAGGAAAAATAATCACAATTAATAAAGAATCTTATGTTACAATTGACACGAGTATGACTTTCACAACTTCTCAAGAAGTCCATCTCAATGATCTAGTAACTTGTATGTTATAAGAACCATGTACTATTAATACCTTATAAAATATTGGTATTTTATTATTTTCCTCCCCTAGTCTTTCTATGATGAACACGATAAATTATTTTCCGGGTCTTGGTTTAGGTCCTTGTGCTATAGGCATTCCAAGTTTAGTGCATATGACGGGAAACATGTATCATCGCGGTATGGGCTATGAGTCAACTAGGCTCAACACGAAAAGAAGAGGTAAACTAGTCAATACTTTCATCCCAATCCTTCCTACCTTGAATGGGAAATTCATAAAAGAGAGAAAACCCCTTCCATACTTCAAATTCTATGAACCTTTCATCCATCTAACCTCGAAACTAATATTTCCAGGTTTCAGAATCTTTTCTAATTTCATTATTACTCAAATCCCTCTTTCTTATGTGATCAAGGGAGAACTTGACAACTAAAGGACCTACTTGAAGGAATGCATGAGCTCTTTCGTGAACGAGGAGAAAAAGCTAGAGCAATAAATGTTGTTAAAGTCGGTGAGCAGTCAAGAGCTTCTAGGTCACTCCATTTAGAAGAATTAATCCACACGGATTCTGACTTTGACGAAGACAATCTCTATCTAATTAATAAATCGATAGGTGTTAGGAGCTCGATGAAATATGAGAAGAAAAATCTTGACATAAAAGTGATTAATTCTAAAACATTAACTAAAACCCTACTCCCCTATTGATTTGATTTCTACGAACAATATTTCATTTGATGTTTTGAACAATGTTTTTTTTAATTAAGAAGAACTAGCATGACAGCCCACATTCATGGCCCCTACTTTAACTCAAAACACTTTCAGATGGAATTAAATATATTTTGAATAAAGTTTTGAATAACGAATAAATAATTTTTTATTACATACCTTCAAAGTAATTCTTGAATAATACTTTGAGATCAAGATAATGTTCGTTGGTTAACAAAACATATTTTTTAAAATTGGGTTGAAAATATTGCATTGAAAAACAACTCCAAGCACTATAAAATTGCAATTTCAGTTCTATATGCACTAAAAAAGTTGCATAAAAACACCTCCGGTAATATTCATTCAAAAATTGCATACAATATCACTGGTAGAAAAAAAAGCATCAACGACAGCTAAAGCCGTTACTGAAAGGGGAAAATTCCATTACTAATAAGTTTCAGCAACAACCTTATTTCTCGTTACCAAAAAGTACCAGTAACGGTGTTAGAATCAACTACAACAATAGAATGGGGGTTGAATATTGTTGTTAAAATTTTTACTTTTACGCGATTTTAATCCCGTTAGAGATTGAAAATATGTTTCTACTGTTGGACAAATCGTAGCAAGCTCTTAAACGGTTTCAAGTGCGGAAAATATTTGCGGGATTTGAAGCGATATATATATAAGATTGAATGAAGTAGTAAAGAGATAACACAAGATTTTATGGATGTTCGTAGATAAAACTCTTACGTCACATCTTCTTCTATTTTCAGAAGGATTCCACTAGAAGACTCTGGTTTGTATAACCTCTATAGAAACCCACTCAGATCACAAGTCTTAACACTTTCATGTTCTGAACTCTTAACTATCACACTCTTTGTTGAATAAACAACGTTCTATTCAATTTACAACACTGAGATTACTATCAATTAATACAAACAAATATTGCTCAGCGTAATGTAATAACTTGCAGAATAGCTTGAACAATGATTTTGCTAATAGAGAGAATGAGTTAGAGAGAACTAGAGTAGCTAAGAGAGATTCATCGTTATACTCTGATCATCTGATGCCTTTTTATACTATGTGCATGGAAACGGTCGAATCTATTTCATAGATACGTGATAGTTGTACATTCGTCGTATGTCTGACGTACGAGGTAGTGCGCATGAGAATCGAATATTCATTAGTGCGTGGCATACGGGTTTGTAATGCGCGTACTTATGGAATATTCGGTAGAACGTGGCGTACAGGATAGTAGTGTGCGGACTAATGGAATATTCGTATACGTGACAGTTGTACATATTGGCGTATTAAGCTGATATAGAAGTCTGTTGATAGTGAACTCAGTTGTTGGCGTAACACAGGTGTTGCTGCAACACTGCTGTTGGCTACTCGGCTGTTAGCGCGACACAGTTGTTGCCACAACACTGATATTGCCTACTCAGCTCTTAGCGCAACACAGCTATTGGCGCAACACTACTATTTCTTACTTAGCTGTTGGCGCAACATTGTTGTTGAATACTAGATTATTAGCGCAACACAGATATTGGTGCAATACTGTTGTTGCCTATTCGACTGTTACCGCAACACATCTATTGACGCAACACTACTATTTCCTACTCAGCTGTTGGTGCAACATTGTTGTTGAATACTAGATTATTAGCGCAACACAGCTGTTGGTGCAATACTGTTGTTGCCTACTCGGCTGTTAGCGTAACACAATTATTAGTGCAATACTATTGTTGCCTACTCGGCTGTTAGCGCAACACAACTGTTGGCGCAACACTATTGTTTCCTACTCGGCTGTTAACGTTTCTTCAAACTACTGTTAGCGCTTCTTCAGTCTGCTGTTAGTGCTTCTTCAGACAGCTGTTAGCGCTTCTTGAGTTTGTTGTTTGATCAAGTCTACTGTTAGTGCTTCTTCAGCCTATTTCTTGATCAAGTCTGCTGCCAGCGCTTCTTCAGCTCTACATGCGCTTTAAAATATTTGCAGAACTTAGTTTTATTCATTTATCAATGCATTATCAAAACTATGTCGTATTGATTTTAATTATCCTAAGTTCATTTTAATCAATTAAAGCATTTTTCATATTTCAACTTAATTAACGATTTCCTCTTTAATCTTAATTTAATCATTTCCCCCCCTTTTTTTTCTTTAACTTAATCTAACAAACGACATTTGGTAGCCGTTACAGATATTAATATATTGATACTATCTGTAACGATTCTCCGTATTTCAGGTCGTTATTAATATAAATATTAGTAACAAATATATATATATATATATATGTAACAACTCTCTAAAGTAATTTCATATTGATACTATCACCAATAACGACTCTAGATTTGGACAATTGTTACGGATACTATCATTAGTAATGACTCTAGATTTGGACAGCCGTTACTGATAGTAATTATTTTCTAATTTTTTTTGTTTTGTAGTATTATTTATCCTGGTAAATAATAATTAATAGCTGTTTTGCAAAAAATTCTTTCCCTCTTAGCTTCTTCTTTCCTTTCCTTGTTCGTCAATGATCGTCGTCATCTAAATCCAACAACAACACTCACAATTCATTACATATCTACTTCGGATTTAGAGTTAAGAACGATACTCAATCAGACTGAGGACAACACAATGTCATTTTCCTCACTTGATTCGCTCTTCATCTTCACTAGTAGTGTTTTCTGTTCTCCTCTAGAACAAGCTATTCAGATCCAGGTTCATTTACATCTTATTTTTCTGTATTCGTGCTATTTTAATCCTCAAATTGGAAATTTTCGATGTTCTCCACTCGTTTAGACTGTGTATAATAGTCTATGGTATTTAGTTTTAGGAAATGTATCTTAGAATCAAGTATTTTAGCTTTACGAAGAAGAAACTAAACATGATTGCAATATAATATGTGGAAGTTCTTCGGTAAATCATGTGTTGTAGGGATACTTCATATGTTTAGCACTTGCTTTTGGATGGATACTTGATACATACGTGAGGTATGGTTGAGATCCAAAACTATGGTTGTTGCAATGTACCAATTTTTGTTCATTGATACAGGAATAAGGAGGTTAGGCGTATTGAAGATAATGATGTGAATGGAGATAACACTTTTTCTTTTCTTTGTCATGATATCAATGAGCTTGAGCATTGTAATAAAATTAATTTGCTGAAAGTTAGTGTGGTGATGCCTCTTAAAGGATTTGGAGAACACAATTTGCAAGACTGGAGAAGTCAAGTAAGTCAGCTCTAATAATTTGATGTTTACATAACTAATAGGGCGTGAAATACAAAAGATCCTTGCTAGGGATAGACTTGGAGTTGCTGTGAAAATAACTAAGTCGACCGAGTGTATCTCAAAAACTACCTGATCGAAATAGTACAAATATAATTTCATATTTTAGATTTTCCCAAGAATAAACAAAGACAATATGATTCTAATTGATCCACCATTAGAATATCATAAACTACACTTCTAATGGTTTAAGCATGACATTTCAGAATTGTACGAAGTCAGTTCCATACTACACTTGACCAATGATTCTAAAACGACTTACAGATTATCAAAATATTCATTAGAAATGAATTTATGGTTCATTAACAAAAAAAAATAATTCAATTTGTCAAAAATGTTAAGATCTCAAGGTAAAACTTACCACACACTTTTGTAACTGCTTTGTACAAACTGCAATGCTTCAAGATCTATGAAGGATAGTTGGTGCTATTAGCATTTTAGACCTTTACTTTTATATATTTTATTATTTAGTCTCTTTGTTGGCTTATATATAAGTCTTTCATTGTTTTCTATTTCTATATCATATATCAATAATAAAACTCTAGTTTTTCTTTTCTCTATTCTCTAACATGGTATTAGAGCAACCATTCATTTACAGGGTTTGATTTGTTGGAATCGAGGGTTTTTCAACGATTCTTATGCTTCTACATCGAAGGATTAATCTGTTACGACGATTCTCTTCAGTCTATTAGTGTACATTTGGATGGGAAAAATTATTTTCTCCCATGGAAACCTACAAGTCAAGCATTCAAAGTTAGTAGTGTATTGACTCCACCTCATATAAATCCATCGATGATTGAGCAGTTCCAAAGGTTTCTCACTTCGCAACCTCATGCCATTTAAGCGTCTTCTCATGTCGGTTTGTCTTGTTCCAATACCTCTTCTCCCTCATGTATATATTCTTCTATTTGGGTTCTAGACTTTGGGCCTCTCATCATATGTCTCCTAAATTGTCTTCTTTTGATTCTTTGTCACCAAAATCGTCTATCTTGGTTGCAACATTAAATTGTACCCATATGCCATTAGTAGGAGTCGGTTCTATTAATACACACAATTTAACTCTTTTAGATGTCTATTATATTCCAAGTCTTACCCTAAATCTTGTCTCGGTTAGTCAATTGTGTGACTTGGGATATTCCGTCTTCTTTTCTAATTCCACTTGTTATGTGTAGGATCCACATTCTCATAAGCTGATTGGGACAGGCCATAGGAGAGGAGGATTATATGTGTTGGATGAACTTGAAGTACCAAAAATAGCTACTAGTGCTACTTCTACTGTGGATTTGACATCTTTTCATTTGAGTCGCTCTTCTTCTACCTTTTATTTATGGCATTCTCGTTTAGGACATATTTCGGGACCCCGTTTAAAATTTTTGACTTCTACTGGAATTTTAGGTGATTTGAAAACTGATGATGTTTATGATTGTAGTGGTTGTAAACTTGCTAAGTTTTCGACTTTGCCTTTTAAAACAAGTTTATCTTCATCTTTTGCTCCATTTGATCTAATTCATTCTAATGTGTGGGGACCCTCTCTTTTACCTACAAAGGGGGTTCCTGCTATTATGTTTCGTTTATTAATGATTGTACTCGTTATACTTGGGTTTTTCTTATGAAATGTCGTTCTGAATTCTTAGGTATATTTCATACTTTTAGAGCTCTTGTATAAACTCAGTATTCGTCTGTCATTAAATTCTTTCGTTGTGATTTGAGTGGGGAATACATCTCTAATGATTTCTCTAGGTTACTTGCTTCTGACGGAACTCTTCATCAGAGTTCTTGTTCAGACACCCCTCAACAAAATGGCGTTGTAGAAAGAAAACATCGACATATTGTTGAAACAGCTCGCTCTCTCTTGTTGTCTGCCAATGTTCCTAGTGTTTTTTGGGGGTGAAGTCATCCTCACTGATGTACATCTTATTAATATGATTCTAACATCTCACAACTCAGGTTTGTCACCAGTGGTATAAGTCTTTCATTGTAAATGAGGATGGGAGTCAAGAAATAGACCAATGTAACTAAGAAAGAGAACTATAGGAGCCGCATCTGGTGGCTTTTCGGAAGTGAAGGAAAAAGAAAAATTGTTTTAAAGATCAACTAACAGTTTTAAGTGAATTCCTCCCCTCCAATGTTGCGAACTAACAACACGTCTTGTAAAGGCTCCTTTAACGGTAAATTTAACTATTTTTTCTTGCTTGAGAATGATAGTTCTATATCATTTTAGCAAGGTTTTTTTGTAAACATGTTGATGAATCTTTGAAGATAAATGAATTATAGGAGACAACAATAGTGAAAGAGAAGGAGCAGAGAAGGCTGATGTTGCAAACAACTAATAGTGAAGGAACATCGAGTGGCGTCGGACGACAGTAGAGCAAAGGGAGAAAGAAGAAAAGAGAAAAAGACCTAGTTAATTATAAGTAGGAGTATTAGTAACGACTTTTCATGAGCCGTTACAGATGCTCATTTAATGAGTATTAATAACATTTATATATACTTAGTCGTTACAGATATGACATCAACATCAATAACGACCATCATACAACCGTTACTAATATAACGACTATGACAATGTCGTTACTGATATTGTTACCGTTTCTGTAACGGCTCTATGACAATGTCGTTACTGATATTATTGTCATTTTGTAACGGCTCTAGCTCTCTAGAGCTGTTACAAATACCCCGATAAACTGAGATATCAGTATTGACTTTCTTAGAGTTGTTACTGATATCTATTATCTGTAACGACATTATAAAGTCGTTATAGATAATAGATATTAGTAACAGTCTTATATGATTGTTACAGATAATAGATATTAGTAGTGTTCCTATAAAACCGTTAATGATATTCGATACTAAAGACAATGTTTTTTTGGAAATTAAAAAAGAACTATCATGACACCCACAGTCATGGCTCCTCGCTTAAACATAAAGCGCTTTCAGATGAAATCGAATCCGTGACTTTTTGATCTCTTAAGCTGACTCTTACCAATAGGCTACTTTGGTGGGGTAGAAGACAACGTTTCTACTAGTGTATTAAATGTTTTATCCCTCTCTGTTTTAGGTCTTCAACTGCCTTTTTAGATAAAACACCTAATTAATTACTTTTATTTTGATTCAAAATAACTATACAACTTCTTTTTAAAGAATGATGCAAACTTTAATGTAAAGTGTTAGGTATTAATCCAACCTAAAGAAACCTACTCATTCAATTCCATTCAAAATAATCAAAAACTTTTCAACCATACTGAATTATCTTCCATTTTCAATTCTTTAAATAAATTTGGGGCTTCTTAACTGTAATCTAAAATCATACCAAAATTTTAAAACGTTAAAATCTAAAGTTATTTTCAAATATGAAATAAAATATTTCAATCACATTATTCAAGCTGTTCTTATTCTAAAAATATATACTAGCAATTTTTATACAAAATATTCCTAACTTTTTTCCATAAAAAATGGAAAACATATTTTCATTTCAATCACATGATTCAAACGTACATATGAGGAAAGGGCGTATTTGTTAGAAATTAAAGTAATAATAATAACAATTAAGGAATCTTTTTGTTATGCAAGACTCTCTTGGATTGTCCAAGCCTCTTGGTCTTATCTCTAGTAAATGAGACTCTTCATGTCTCTTAGTTATGCTTTACTTTATTTAAATTTTGTAATCGTGTTCTTATTCTAAGTAAGTTCAATAGACAAAATCTCATTCCAATTTGTTTTTCTTTCTCTAAATTTTCTATTCACTTTTATATATATTTCTTCACGGTTCGATCATCGAAGTCTTGATAGTGACTTCGTTACATGGTATCAGAGCTTTGGTAACATTGTTGAAGAAGGTATTGTTGTTATTCGATATGGAAAGTGGTGGTCAAGTAGCTGGACTCAGTTTGGAGTTGTTAAACCAGTCAAACTACCGGATATGGAAAACCTGTATGGAATCGTACCTGGTTGGGGAAGATTTGTGGGACATCGTTGTAGACGATGATGATGTAACTCCTGAGGATGTTGCTAAAAATGCGGAAGCATCGAAGAAGCGGAAGAGACTCAACGCGAAAACAAAATTTGTGTTGAAGAGGTCAATCTCCCACAATCTGTTTGAGCACATCATCGGTTGTGGATCTGCTCGTGAGATCTGGGAAACGCTTGATCATCTTTTCAATAAGAAGAACGAGGCTCGTCTCCAGATGCTTGAAAACAAGTTGGCAGCCACAAAGAAAATCAGATTTGTCTTAGAGTTCTTTCTTAAGGTAAAGAATATATGCTCATAAATTTTTTTATTGAACCTAGATGAGAAAATCTTAGAGGCTCGAACAAAGAGGTATATTGTTCGAGGACTTCGACCCGAATATACACCATTCATCACATCGATTCATGGTTGGGCTTAACAACCTTCACTCGAGGAGTTTGAAAATCTCTTGTCATCTCAAGAGTCGTTGGCCGCACAAATGGCTGGAACGAGTATAAATGAGGAGTTGAACAACGCGTTATTCGTGAAGAAATCGATCTGGAAAAAGAAAAAGTCAAAGAAGGAAGAAACAGGTTAGGATTCTTCAAATATTCCTAAAAAGTCCCTTAAGTGTTTCAGGTGCGGCAAGACTGGACACTTCAAGAGAGACTGTCGAGTAAATTTGAATAGAAATTTTGTTAGTTCAAATCTCGGAGAAAAGTCTAACTAGCGTGTTGAGGAGGACTGGGACAAGACTTTTCATGTCGATGTGACAACTTCAAAAGAAAAGAAAACAGAGGCGTCTCATGATAAACAGGAAATCGATCAAAGGTGGATCGTTGATTTAGGGTGCGGACATCATGTTACTGGAGATGATTTTATGTTCTCGTCGAGTCGAGTTCATAATGGGGGCAGTGGCATTGTCACGACAGATAACTTGATTCACGATATTAAAAAGGAAGGATCGGTTGTCATTGAAAGCGATAAAGGAGAATCTATTACTCTGAAGAATGTCTACCATGTTCCAGGAATTCGGAAGAACCTTTTATCAGTCGCAAATGTTGTAGACGCCGGAAACCTTGTGTTGTTCGGTCCAAATGATGTGAAGTTCTTAAGGAACGTGAAAGAAATCAAGGCGGATGTGGTCCATACTAGAACTCGGGTAAATGATCTCTTTGTCCTTTCAACTTCAAATTCGTACATAGAAAATGTGAACGACAAAAACACCTCTTTTATATGGCATGCAAGACTTGGGCATGTCAATATGAGTAAGCTCAGTGTTATGTCTCAAAAGAAACTTGTCGAAGGTTTACCTGAAGATCTGAGAATTGAGGAGGGCAGTGTGTGTGAAGGATGTCAATATGGGAAGGCTCATCGACTTCCATTCGACAACTCTGTATCGATAAGTAAGGGTCCTTTGGATCGAGTTCATAGTGACTTGATGGGACCAACTCGAACTACCTCATACTCAGGAAGTAAATATATGTTGTTGTTCGTGGATGATTTTCCCCCGGTTCACTTGGGTGTACTTTGTGAAAGAGAAGTCTGAAGTGTTCTCTAAATTTCTCGAGTTCAAGGAGACGGTAGAAGGAGAACAAGAAAGGAACATTCGAGTATTGTGGACAGATAATGGTGAGAAATTTTGCTCAAAAGAGTTTGAATTGTTTTGTAGGAAAATGGAATAAAAAGAGAACTCTCCTGTCCTGAGACCCCACAATAGAATGAGATAGCCGAAAGGAAGATTCGATACCTTACAGAGACTTGTAAGTCTTGACTACATATGAAGAATATACCTAGGCAATTATGGGCAGAAGGCATGAGTTGTGCTACTCATGTTATCAATCGAGTTCCGCTTAGCCCTATTGAGTTTAAATCTCCATTCGAGATGCTTTTTGGTTTTAAGCCAAATGTTAAACATTTTTGAGTTTTTGGATCTACTTGTTATGTCCATATTCCAGACTCGAGAAGGAGCAAATTGGATGCGAAGGCAGTCAAATGCGTGTTTGTCGGCTATGACCAGAGAAGGAAAGGGTGGCGGTGTATGGATCCATCGACCCACAAATGCACTGTGTCGAGAGATGTTGTTTTCGACGAAATTTCTTCGTACCATATGAAGGATGTTGAAGAAACTATTCAGACTGATCTTCCCATTCCCATGTCTACGAGAAGCTAATGTAGTAGTAACAATAGTGACAGGGGAGCCCTGACTTAGCTCAAGATACTTCAGTCGATGAAGGAGCCAAAGGTGAAAGGTTACCAGGAAGTCCACATCATGAAGAATCAAGTCAACAACAGAATGGGGAATCTCGACCAAAAAGGAACATTGTAAGGCCCTATCGATTCAGGGATGATAATTTTGTAATAACCTTTTCTTGTTTCTTGGGAAACGCAATAGACGACAAGGAACTCACTTCTTATAATGAAGCAAAAAATATCAAGGAATGGGTGGCAGCAATGGAGGAGGAAATGCGTGCTCTCAAGAAGAATGAAACATGGTACGTTGTTCCGAAACCTCCTGATACTCAAGTAGTCACATGTAAGTGGGTGTATCGAATCAAGCGAAAGGCTGATGGAAGCATAGATCGATACAAAGCTAGATTGGTTGCTCGAGGATTGTCACAGAAGTATGGAGAAGATTACAAGGAGACATTCAACCCAGTTGCGAAGATGACGTCAATTCGCATTGTGTTGGCCTTAGCAGCAAGTTCTCGATGGAAGTTGTGGCAATTGGATGTCAAGAATGCATTTCTCTACGGAAAACTTGATCGTCCAATATACATGGAACAACCACCCGAATTCGAGAAGACTGATGGTCCTCAGTTGGTCTGTAGACTTAAGAAGACAATATATGGATTAAAGCAAGCCCCGCGTGCTTGGTATGGAAAGATTGCAGAATATCTTCAATTTTGTGGGTATAAAGCTTCAGAATCCGACTCAAGTCTATTTATAAAGAAGAATCATGGACAAATGGTGGTGGTACTTCTTTATGTAGATGACATAATCTTGACGGGCAGTAACTATGATGAGGTTGCTCGTCTACAAGAGGAGTTATCGCTTCGCTTTGAGATGAAGAAGCTTGGTGAACTTGGAACTTTCCTTGGTCTACAAATCTAAAATTTTGATAAAGGTTTATTTGTATCGCAGATCAACTACGCAAAGAAGTTGGTAGAAAAATTCGGTATGACTGATGGAAAAAAGAGCTATACTCCTCTTGACGTAAATCCTAGACTCAGTCGAGACGAAGGAACATGTCTACTAGATCCTCGTCCTTATCGTACTCTTGTGGGAAGTCTGATTTATCTGACTATAACAAGGTCTGACATTGCTTATGTAGTTGGAGTGGTAAGTAGATACATGTAGGAGCCAAGGAAACCACACCTCGAAGAAGCGAAGAAAATTTTGATGTATATTAATACCTCACTAGATATTGGTCTACTATATGAGAAAGATGCGAAATTTGTCTTGCAAGAATATGCAGATGCTGACTTTACTGGAGATCGAGACGATCGAAGGTCCACATATGGGTTTGTTTTTCTTTGTAGAAACACTAGCATATCTTGGATTAGTAGGAAACAATGATCGGTATCCCTGTCTACAACAGAAGCGGAATACAAAGCATCAACTCACGCAGCACATGAGTGCATATGGCTTCATAGACTCTGGGAGGATTTTCATGTCAAGTTTGATCAGCCGATTCCTATCCATGGAGATATTTTGAGTGCTATTAAATTAACTTCAAATCCTGTGTTTCATGCGAGGACAAAACACATTGAGTTGGAGCATCACTTTATTCGTGAAAAAGTATTAGAGGAAATCATTGAGATGGTTGCAGTAAGGAGTGAAGACAATGTTGCTGATATCTTCACAAAAGCACTTCCTAAAGGTCCTTTCGACGATCTACGGTCTAAGTTAGGACTAGTTCATCGGACATCACTTTAAGGGGAGTGTTAGAAATTAAAGTAATAATAATAACAATTAAGGAATTTTTTTGTTATGCAAGACTCTCTTGGATTGTCCAAGCCTCTTGGTCTTATCTCTAGTAAATGAGACTCTTCATGTCTCTTAGTTATGCTTTACTTTATTTAAGTTTTTGTAATCGTGTTATTATTCTAAGTAAGTTCAATAGACAAAATCTCATTCCAATTTGTTTTTCATTCTCTAAATTTTCTATTCATTTATATATATATTTTTTCACGGTTCGATCATTGAAGTCCTGATTGTGACTTCGTTACAGTATTTAAAACTATTCAAAAAACATAAAAAATAGTTTTAAATTATCTGCTAGCTAAAAACAATAGTCAACTCAATGAAAACAAATTAGATTCTTTGGTAAAACAAAATCGAACAATAAAAAATTACTCTAATGTTCTTATTCACAATAAATCTTCATAATGTTTACCATATCATGAAATAAAAATAGAAAAAGATTGACGTGAACGGGGACTGAGGCTGAGAATGCTTCTTAATGCAAATAAAATCAGTCAAAATATTGTAAACCATGGTTGAGTTACACTTTTCATGTAGTTAATTTTTGAGTTCGAGAAGTTGACACGTGTCAACTATCAACCCATTGCCCGTAGGGGCAGCGTCGAACCAACCCATTTACCAAACCACAATTAATTGACTAGTCCAAATCTAAGTTGGTAGTATTTTTCATTGAGAAATGTTATAGAATATTAATATAGATGTCCACAAAATTAGATAAAATCTCAACTTCAAAATCCTAGCGCTCTAAAAAACTGGCCACTCAATAAGATAACATGATTTTATTCATGTCAATGAACAATATTCAAATTTGGTTACTTATCTAATTTTACTTAAATTATGAAATGTTTTATTGAACAATGAAAATATCTAGCTGTATCGTTTTAAAATAAAAGTTAGTGAAACACATATTCAGTTTTTGTTTTTGAGATTTCTCTTAAATATAATCCACAGCCATAATTTCTTCCAAAATGAAACAATTTTCATGCATTTGTGTTTCTATAATAAATGCTCATCCAAATTTGAATTTATGTTACATGCGGAATATCCCCATAAAAAATGACTAACTTTTATTTAAAATATGATATCAAACAATATTATTCATATATTTGTGGGGATGACAGTTACAATAACTTTTTTACTTGGATGAAGCTACTAAAGACACCTGATTGTAATGGAAAAACAAGTAGTTGAATATGATGAATTTTGTGATTCAACTTTATGTGAAAAATAAGCATGTACATAGAGAAAATCGAACTCCAGAATAATGTATATGCAATTTATAATAAAAATTTCATCCACAACCTTTTAATCTTTTTTATCGTGCTGGTGGTAATTGGTAGAAGAAATTTCAAAGACGGAGAGGTTTTTGAAAAAAATTTATTTATTGACACATTATTTAATAATAAAATTATTTAAAAAAGGGATAGTTTAATATTTTATTTAATGAATATAATAATTTAATTATGAAAAAAAAACTAATTGAGTTTTACATCAAATTTTGGAATAATCAAATATTGAACCAACTCTAGTACATTCTGACATAAACTTGTTACATGACATTCGATGGTTTATTGTCCTCTTATTTATTGTGTGAGAAGTTTCAAAAAGAAATGTCTTTTTGTAAGTACAAATATAATAATGAGATCCAAAAAAATTCATATGCATGCGCTGACCAAAGAAAATAATTGAGAGGTGGTGCAAGAAATATGGGTTATTGGGTTCATTCAACACTACCCCTTCGGTGCCCCATTCCATTTAGTAGCTTGACACGTCTATTATTATGCTTAACCTTTAAATCCAATAAAAACTAACTATAGTTCATCTTCTTTTTCAGTTAAATTCAGGTAATTAACTCAGATTTAAACTGTGGTAAATATCAACTATTTACTATGCATCTTTTTCTTCGGTTAACCTTCTGTCTTCCGCTGCTCTCGTCCTTCTTTGCTCTAGAATCGACTTTTTCTTTAGTTATAATATGTCTCTCGCCTGTCGCTATACCAGAAGCGGGATTCAAAATTCTAGAACAGAGGCGTACGAGAGGGTTAACGGAAGAAGATGCATATTTACTTACCTCAGTTTAAACCTGAGTTAATTAGAAGAATATGAACTAAAGTTACTTTTTAAATACATGTGTCACCTCAAATTTTAAAGTGTTATTCTATTTGAGTTGTGAATTTAAATTGTATGAACTGTTTATAATTGAAGAATTTTTTTTGTATATTATTTTTAAAATTTGAACAAGTTTGAATTTTATTATAGAGTTGAATAAGACGAATAAATCAATTAAAATATCTCAAAATAATCTTTGTTAAATATTATAAACTACCATCAAAATTATCTAACTATCCAAAAAAAAAATGTCTTATTAAATGAGAACTCTCAAGATTGGAAGACATATCTACAACTTAGGAAAATATACCTTGAAAAGTGAGAAATAAAATTAATTTACATAACAAAAATTAATAAATACAAACTTTAAACAATCAAAACCATAGTGCTTATTAAATTCTATGACCTATTTGTACTAAATAAAATCTCAATAAAAAAATTAACAATGAAGTAAATTTTGTTATAATCAAAATTTAATTGATTCTAAAAATAAAGTCATTTGAATTGCATAACAATGAGTTATAAACTAGAAAAAGTTAAACAAATCAATCAAATAGATTTAAAAAAGTTATATAAAATATATTTGTAACCACAACTAAAATTATTAGTATGCAAAATATGAAAATATCTTATCAAGTGAGGATTCTCTCCATCTGTAATTAATCTCAATGACTCCTTAATGAACAAATAAAAGACAACTTCAAATATGCCGACTTTATATGTTTTGTTGTTAAGAGGTACACATGCATGGACTCGAGAAAGGATTACAGACATAGAATAGTATAAACAAAAATCGACTTATCAAATATAATTAAAAGTGTTATTTTGATTAAAATTATAAATGACGAGAAATATAATTTAGTTAAACATAATATCGCACCAAACAACTTACTCAATATATAAGAAACAATACGCTCTCTATTATTAGAAAAGCAATGTAAGGGATCAAAAAATAAACTTCTTAATGATTTACTTTTGTAAATAGGGGGAGAAGATATAAAATTATTGTTCAAAAATATGTTAAAAACATGCAAATATATTAAAATGATGAAAATCTTTTAAATAAATTGGTCAAAATATATTAAGTGATAAATTATATTAAATGAATTAATATATGTTAAAAGTATCTTAAGATAAAAATGTCAAAAATATGGAACAACTCAAAATATATTAAACACATCAAAGAATGTTTAATGAAACAATTGTATTCATCAAATTCAAAATATGTTAAATGAATCAAAAATATGTAAATGATCAATAACATTTTTTATTTTTATGAGAAAGATAAATAATACGTTAAACTAGTGAAATTTTGGTTAATCAAGGGAACATATTTTGAACCGAGAAAAAAATATTATTCGGATCAAAATCTGTAAAACGGGTTAAAATAATGTTAAACGGATTAGAAACGGGACAAACAATTTATTAGGTGGGTCGGTGAGGATTTGGGCGTGTTAGGAAGTAATTAGGGTGGATAAAACCCAAACTTGTTGGGTCGGGTCGGGTCAAGAACTTGTTGATTATATTTGTATTGAAATTTGAAACTCTAAAAGTAAAAATAAAGCCAAAGAAAGGTAGTGAACCGATTAACATCCTTACATAAGCACTTGAGAAAAATAGCTTAAAGAAACACTGAAAACAACAAATATTTCAACCAAGTAGAAGAATTGTACCAAGGATTTCATTCTTACCATAACATTTTATTTTAGTTTGCACAACATTAAATGTAACCATGAAACTAACACCAAAACATAAGAAACTGAACACATTAGAATCATGCATGACTAATTAGAATGGATGAATGCCTTTGCCAGAGCCACCCCAAGTGATGGATTTGTGGTGCTAAAGCCTCCATCTAACAACAAGTTCACCCCGCTAACATACTTCGACTCGTCACTCCCTAGAAAAATCGCAGCTTCCCCCACATCGTTCGCCTCAATCATCACCCCTTTTCAGAACAGCCGTCTCTGCCACCAAATGATCTATCATTTCAGAATTCACTGGAATTTGCTTAAAGAGCGGAGTTGGGACAGCATGGGGCGATATGCAGTTCACCCTAATCCCGTGTTGACCCAACTCCGCGCATAGATTCTTCGACATCAACCCCACCACTGCATGCTTGGTCGAGGTATATGTATGAGGTGTTAGTCCGGCTACCTCTGAATTGCACAGCTTGCGGTAAGGATGATGCTTCCCTTTTTTATTGGGAATCATGACCCGGGCAGCGTGTTTAGCGCAGAAGAATGCGCCAAACACGTTGACCGCGAATACATTCTTAAGTTCTTCATAATCTACGGTTAGGATTGTATAGTATGCCTGCGTTGCTAAACATTATGTAGAGCTTTCCGTGCTCAAAGACAACCTTATCGACTAAGGTTTTGAAATTTTCATCTTTGGTAGCGAAATGGGTTGGTTCAATGCTGCAGCTTCCTCCACGAGGGAGCGGCCTAGATCGTCTTGGATATCGGCCGCTATAACTTTGGCGCCATATTGTCCGAATAACATAGCGGTGGCTCTTCCAATGCCACTAGCACCGCCAGTAATTATTGCTACCTTCCCTAGTAGCCTAGCTTTTAGGAGTTGAAGTATGCAAAGAAGAGACTTCTTCCATGTTTATGGAAAAGATAGATATATGTTTTATGAAGTTGGTCTCAAATCTTGTTTAAATACTTGAACAGACACATGAATCCTTAAGTGTTCTGCGGACGGCTATGGTTTCTAATTATTTAATATTTTCATTCTCTTGATAGATACCATTCACCTAACCATAAATAGAATAACATCTCAATTTTAAAAGGGTAAAAATACATATTTGATTATGAAGTTGTCAAATTTAAAGAAAAAAAAATGGTGTTATTTTTACTCGTAGCATTTTTTTTTCTATTTAAATATTTACTAAATAAATACCTATTAGTAAATAATAATAAATTAGAATTATATATATATATATATATATATATATATATATATATATATATATATATATATATATATATATATATATGAATTTTTATTTTTATTTAAACTTTTAAAATAAATTATTATTTACATATATTTTATTTTAAATTAGTATTAATTTTAAAATATATATATATATATATATTAGAATGATTAATCTTATTAAAATATTTAAAATAAAATCATAATTTATAATATATATATATATATATATATATATATATGGAAAAAAGCTCACTTAGACATATGTACTTGTACAACTAGCTCACTTAAACGTATGTACTAATAAAAGGTCATTTAAACGTACGTATTATCAAAAATTGGCCCATTTGGCCTCTTTTTATAACCATGGTTAACTTTTAATTTTAAATTTATATATTTATTAATTAAATATTAATATATTTTCTCTCTCTTTCCTTTTCATTTATCATTTCATTTATTACTAATAAATGAACCCTTTATTTTTATTTTTTTTATAATTTTTTATTATTTCTATGAGTATTTATGATTAATTATTTTAATTTTATTTTATATATATATATGAACATTCATCATTAATTATTTTAGCTCTATATTTCTTCTTCTTTTTTATATATATTTTTTTATATTCACATTAATTATTAATTATTTTAAAATTGTTTAATCCCAATAATTGAATAAAACAATGAAAATTCTTTTAGCAATGAAAATCCTTCAACACAAAAATAAATTAATTAAGAATTAAGAATTGAATAATAATAAAAACTCATTCATCAAACACTAAAAAAGTAATAATCAAAAACAAAACAATTCCTTTACTACTAATATAAGTCGTGAATAAAAATTAAATAAAAAATTATTAATTTCATTTTTATTTATATTAAACTAAATAAGAAAAAACCCCTTTTTTATTTTTATTATATTAAATTAAATAAGAAAAAACCCTTCAAAAAAATATTAAGTAAAACATAAAATTCATAAATAAGTTTTAAATTTAAAAAAATTAAAAATTTAAGAAATATGAGAAATAAAAACTAATAAAAAAAAAGATGAAATATAAAAGAGAAATTAATATTAAAATAATAAAAAATTTAAGAATAAAATAAATTACCTAGTTTAATTAATGAGAAAGAAGGAGAGAGAAAATATATTAATATTTAATTAATAAATATATAAATTTAAAAATAAAAATTAACCATGGTTATTAAAAGAGGCTAAATGAGCCATTTTTTGATAGTACATATGTTTAAATGACCTTTTATTAGTACATACGTCTAAGTGAGCTAGTTGTACGTCTAAATGAGCTTTTTTCCTATATATATATATATATATATATATATATATATATATATATATATATATATATTTGAGTAACTACATGTCATTTAAGTAACACTTGTTATATGGTATTAGTTATATAGGTATTAATTTAAAAGGTATAAGTTGTAAAAGAATATTAAGAGGTATAAATTATATATGTTATTTGTATTTGGTTAAAATTATAAGAGAGTTATAAATTGTATAGATTTTATAATTTCGTGTTTGGTTGGTAGTGTAAAAATATTGTATAAAATATAAAAGACATTTTTACCCTTTATATTTATATAAATTTAGTTTATTTTTTTTTTCATTTATGTGTTTTTTTTATTATTACATATAATTTGTAAACATATTTTGTGTTAGGTTATAAAATATTATTAATAAATGTTGATGTATGTTTATGTTGAATATTGAATATTTGTTTCTCACTTTTAATTCTTTTATTTTTTTTGTTTATGGAAAATTTTACTCTTTAGATCTAATTTAGTTATCAAGTTTCTTACCACTATATTAAATCATCACAATAATAAGTAATTTTTATTTACCTTATTTAAGATTATCACGTTATATTAAAATTTATCACAATATATTAAATTATCTTATATATTTTATAGCACTAATAATTTATTTAAATTTTTATTTTTTTATTTATTATTTAATATTATATATATATTTAAATAGAATCTAAATATAATATTTTTTTTAATAATATTAACATTTTTAAAATTGAGGAAGTAAATGAACACTATATTAACTTTTTATATATTTAGTAAACTGTAATTAAAAAAAATGTAAATAACATATCAAATAGGAAGGAAAAAAAATAAAATATAAAGATAAATATGAAAATAGGGTTTTCAAAGAAAAGAAATAATAAAAGTATAAGTGTAAATAACATATCATAGGAAGGAAAAAAAATAATTAAAATATAAAGGTAAATATGAAAATAAGGTTTTCAAAGAAAAGAAATAATAAAAGTATAAAGGTAAAACTGAAAGATATTTTTTTATATAAACTCATAACTTGTTCTACTGTGTATAAATTTGTACCTAATTTAAAGTATAAATGATATGTCTTTTAAATACTGTTTATATAAAATAAAACACTTAAGTAAATTTACTATTAGTATTATTATTATATCTCTACCGTTTAATACTGCATATCAAACACAACCTAAATATAAATATAAATATAAAGAGCTGTTGCATGTTGTATAATTGGTTTATGGGAAAGCTTAAAATAACATTTTAATCAGTTAATTAATTTTTATATTTTAATTCAACCAAATATTATAATCCATATAAATTTTAAACTTGCAAAATATATAATATATATATATATAACTCTAATAAACTAAACTTTTATTATTATTTTATTTTTCAATTTAAGTTCAATAAGACCAAATATATTTGATCAAGTTATTTTCACATTTGAACAAAAAATAATATATATATATATAAAATATACTAATTTATATTTTGTTTTATAATTTAACTAGCGAGTATTGCTCCATACGGGTTAAAGTTTACTTATGCTAAATGATACCTGAATTTGAAGGCTTTGTTTCAAATTGATTTTGTTTTAGTCGATTATCTTATTGTCAATTAAATCATTAGATATTTTAGTCATATATTTTAAATAATAAATTGTGATTCTTTCAATTTTGTTTTGATTTTTTTAGACTATTCTTGAATGCTGTGAAGAAGGCTAAGACATCAGGCCTTAAGATGATGAGCCAATATTTTACTACCGTTTAATATTTATAAACTAATGAGAATTATTCATAACTCAGTTATCATGATAATGGTCGATACTGTTGGAAAAAACCCTGACAAAAACACAAAAGAAAAAAATAACTGAAAGAACAAACTAATAAAATTTGATAACGGAGTTCAGCCAAAATGTTGATTATGTCTCCGAACACTAAGGCTATCAATTAAGAAAGAATAAGAGATACAAATATTGGGTGCCATAAATTAAAGAGGGGAGAGTTTCTTTTATACACTAAGAAACTTCCTCAACTCCCATCATCTTCCAATGTGGGATTTATTCTAATTATGAATATAGTTTTTTTATATACTAAGAAACTCTTCACTCCCATCATTTTCTGATGTGGGATTCTAATTGTGCAAAAAACAACAAATCTCCACCTTGGCACAATATCCAAATATTAATCTTCAATATTAAAAATAGCTCTTCAGTGCTTCCAATTGGCACTCTTTAGCGCCGACTCAAACGCGGAATATGTTTACCAAATCTGAACAAGGTTCAAATTTGATTTTTCCCATGTCTTTCATCTCCAACTCTTTACCCAATTGGGCCTTCAATTTGTCAATTTCATATTGGCTCTTTGATGCTATCAACATATCATCAACGTACAAGAGTAAATAGATATAAGACTCATCTTGTAGTTTGCGCAAATACACACATAAACTGAATCTGCTTCTTGTGTACTTGTGCTCAATCATAAACTTGTCAAGTCGCTTGTACCATTGTCTCGACGATTGCTTCAACATGTACAATGATCTGTTCAACTTGCAAACCCAATTTTCTTTATCAGCAACTTTGAATCTATCTGGTTGATAAATGTAGATTTCTTCGTTCAAATGACAGTGTATGTCTGCGGTCTTCACATCTGGTTGAGCTAGCTCCAAATTCATCTGCGCTACCAAGGTCAACAAAATTCCAATGGAAGAGTGTTTAATAATAGGAGAAAGTACCTCATTATAATCACCTCATTCCTTCTGAAGTAGTCTTTAGCTAACAATTTTGCCTTTAGCGAACATCAAATTTTTCGGGAAATCTTTCTTTTTTAGCAAAGATCCATTTACAACCAATAACATTCTTCCATTTTCGTAGATGTGTCAACTTGCATGTCTCATTCTTCTGAATAGATTGCATCTCATCTTCCATAATACCTCTCCTTTTTCCATTTTTAGTACTTCGACTGACATCTGAAAAAGTGGATGGAACATCATCTACGACTAGAAGTGCATAGGCCGTCATGTCAACAAACCGACCTGGTTTTTGAATAACTCGTTTTGGCCTATTCACATCAATTGATTCACATTGTTCTGAAGGTTCTTAGGTCGGAACCTCTTCCTCATTTAACTCTTCGTCTATCGTCAGAGAGTCACTTATAGTTGGGCTTATCTTTATACGTCTTGAATTGCTAAAAAAGACACAAGCGTATTCATTTTATCACATAGTACCTCGAGTATAATAAGATCTCTCTTTCTTTCTTTCTTTCCTTCTTTCTTTTTTTTCTTTTTTTAAATTAAAGAGAAATAGCATAACACTCCACAACCATGCCCCCACTTTAACTCAAAGCGCTTCTAGTTGGAATTAAACTCGTGACATTTTGGTCTCTTAAGCCGACTCTTACCATTGAGTTACCTTGGTGGGTTATAACAAAATATCTCTTAAACCAAGAATGATGAAAATTCTCTAAACTAAGAAATAAGTAAATAAAGGAAGCGAAATAAAATACTTTTTTACATACATGCATCAAATCACCGCTTTGATTATCTCTTTAACTCGGATAACTAGCATAGTAGACTTGTATCCCTTGTTGGGCTAAAATGAATGAGCCGTATCTTTTATACCTTTGTTTCATATTTTACTTCAACCACCCTATTAAGGGCGAATCTACGTTAGGACTCAAGTGGGCTTTAGCCCACTCTGAATTTTTTTTATGAATAGTAATGTGACATGACCTCTTAATTTCTTAATTTTTTCAATTTAATTTCTTAATTTTTTCAATTTAATTTACTATTTGTTTATTTAATTCTCAAGAAAATGGTAAAATTCACGTTCAACAACTTATTTCATTCATAATATTTTCTTTATGTCCCCAACTCTAATTTCTAAATATGTTTGTACACCTTATAACTATTGTCAACTCTTGTACCTCGTACCTGATCATACCATAAACAGTTAAAAAGTATAATGCGTAGTCATAAAGTACCAAGATATTTGAACTCTAAAATCTCCTCTACGAGTCCATAGTATTTTACATCATTAGCATGTACACAAACACTATTTTTCATAGTTGATTTATTTGATCCAAAATCTTTGAAACGTCACACAAATTCATTAACGAAGTATATTGTAATTGGTGTCTCCAACCAATAAAATAAATAATGCAATAATCCCTTCATAACATTATGTATTCACTATGTTCTTGGACACTTTGTTAAATAATAATATTATATAAATAAAATAAGTGTACAAATTTATAGTTAATGCACACTAGTTATTTCTGTTTGATGATCTGATCGGTTCAAACACAAGAAAATCGTCCGGTTATTTCTGTCTGATTGATTTACTAACTCATTTCCCTATAAATTTATGCAAGAGATGTTTTATAAAAGTATGCTATAAAATCAGTTTTATAGAGACAATTTCTCCCTAAATTCATGCATGGTATTTTTATAAAGACAAATGCAATAAAAGTATTTTTAAGAGAAAAAGGTTCTCCCTAAATTTATGCATGCCGTGTTTTTAGAAAATTTAGTTAAGGTCTAGAAGACACAAAATATTTCTAAAGTAGGAAAACTTAGTCTCTAGGAGTGGTTTGATGAAAATGTCGGCCACTTGTTGATCTGATGACACGTATTCCAACCGGATATGCTTCTATGCCACATGATCTCGAATGAAGTGGTGCTTAATGTTTATGTTCCTAGTCCTCGAATGCGACATCGTATTGTAGGTTAAGGTTATGGCGCTGGTGTTGTCACAGAAGATGGGCGACTCCTCAACTTGGATACCGAAGTCTTTCAGTTGTTGTTGAATCCACAACAACTGAGCACAGTAACTCCCATCAGCTAGATATTCCGCTTCAGCTGTTGAGGTTGCTATAGAAGTATGTTTCTTACTATTTCCGGTCATATGCCTTAAGAATCTACTATCCAAGTATCATTCTGAATCCTCCAAGCAGTTGACCTGTTTAACCTACGAATGAAACTATTTACAACCTTTGATACCCACATTTAATTGGGTCCACGGTTAATCAGTCCTATGGGGATCTATACTTCTGTTACTTTGATGAATCTCCTAGTGTTTATCTTAATAATTTTACTTGCATTAGGCTTGACATCTCTTTGTCTTCCTTTAGATGAGTCATAATGTTTTGAGGATGAATTTTGATGAGTTTTTCTTGGCCGCTTGTCATGTTTACGTCCAGCCGACCGACTGGCTTTCCATCTCTCAAGATTAAGTCATCATGACTTGTTAGTTGGCTCCACATATTTTAGTTCCTTTTTAGTCATTGACTCATCTACATCGTGGTTTGCTTGAGTGTTAGTTGGAGTACTCTTTACAAAACTTATAGAAGGAAGGTTACCTTTTGTGGGTTTCAACTTCTTGTATGACTTGTCTAGGTTGTTGTTGTAATAGCCTATACCAAATTTGCATTTGGAAGGCCTTAGTTGACTTTTCATTTGATTTACTGCATCCTCTGACTTCGTCCATGCAGCAATCACATAATTAGCTCTCTCGTTCTCTTTGGTCAACAGTTGGACTATCTCCTTGAACTTCTCATTCTTAGAGGATAGTTCATTTGTTTTACCGTTTATTTATTCTAGTTGAGTTGAAATGAGATTAGACAATTTCTTGTATTCAATGACCATGTCATTGAGTGCATTAATCAGGTCCTCTCGAGTGAATCTTCAGAGGCAAAGTCAAACGCCTCTTCATCATTAGCCATGAAGCACTTGATTTCTTCATCAGCAACAGTGGTGGATGAGCTAGCCTTGTATATCTTTATCGGACCATTCGTAATTACGTACCACATGTCGTCCTCTTGGGAGGCCAAATGCACTTGCATGTGAATCTTTCAATCATCATACTCTTCATTGTTGAACATGGGAGACTTGTTAACGAAATACATTATGATATCTGATTGCTTGAGAATAGAAAACCTTGTTCTGATACCATTTGTTAGGAAATGAGTCAACAATAGTAGGAGGTTGACCAAGTATTGTTAACCGCAAAAACCTTCACTTCGATATTAACTATATTAGAAGTTAATATTTTTTTCTATTCTTTACAAGTCTTCCCAAACTCTTGAACGAAGTCAAGTGCGGAACTGTTTGTTTAGACTTGAAGCGGCAGATAAAGAGTTGGAAGATTTAGAATGTAAATAATATAAGACACAAAGTTTATTTATGGATGTTTCGAGTAAATTCTCCTACGTCACTCTTTCTTCTCAACCTTGAGAAGGATATTTACAAGAAGATTTGGTTTGAATACAACAATTACACAAACCCAGTCGAACAACTAGGACTTAAACAATGCATGTTTCTGAACTTCTAGCACACAACACTCTATTGAACAGATTCTGTCAATTTACAATACTAAAATCTCACACATAAAGAACAGTGAATGTAATACAACTTTATGATCTAGCAAACTTGTAAACTCTTAAAACTTGAGATCTTGATCGCTTGATAGAAGGTTCACACAAAATGCTTAAGACTGGTGAAAGTAGTAAAACCAATGTTAGAATCGGAAAACCGAGAGGTCCAAACTGTCCTCCAACTTCTTCTTAAATAGGCATTTGACAAAGGACAAATTTGTTTCAGTTGACACGTGTCCTATTTCGGTTGGATGTGTGTCAGGGTATTACATCAGAGAATATGTTTTTGATCAAGGTTTTAAAATACGCGGTCGGACCGCCGGTTCAACCGGTCCGACCGCAAAACGGTTGAGAGGACGGTCCGGTTTTTTACCTTAATGCGGTCACCTTTCGAACCGGTCCAACCGGACGGTTCAACCGAAAAAACGAACCGGAAATATCCGGTCCAAAAGGTCAATATTAAATCTCTAGACATTTCTTCTTTATCTCTCAGTTGATCTACCTCTTCTTCTCTTCTCTACTAGATCTACTTTATCAATCCAAACCCAGTGATCATCGGCCTTTCAAGAAGCTCTCGGCTGGTTGGATCTATCTCTTCTTCTCTCTCTACTGAATCTACTTTATCAACCCAAACTCAGTGATCATCGGCCCTTCAAGAAGCTCTCAGCTGGATCTTTATCTTCTTCTCTCTCTACTAGATTTAGTTTATGCCCTTCAAGAAGCTCTCAGCTGGATCCTTTTAAGAAGCTCTCGGCTGGCTGGATCTATCTCTTCTTCTTTCTCTACTGAATCTACTTTATCAACCCAAACCCAGTGATCATCGGCCCTTCAAGAAGCTCTCAGTTGGATCTTTATCTTCTTCTCTCTCTACTAGATTTAGTTAATGCCCCTCAAGAAGCTCTCAGCTGGATCTTTATCTTCTTCTCTCTCTACTAGATTTAGTTTATCAACCCAAACTTAGTGATCATAGGCCCATTCATGAATGAGACATCACACCACCATTAAAGTAGCAGGTCAAGACATATGCCTACATTCGATGAAATCTTGAAGGAGCTGCTTCTCCTTTGGAATTCTGGTGAACCCACTGACAAGAAAACTTAAATTTAATGAATTTAAAATTCGGTCCAACCAATGGTTGAACCGGTTGGACCGGTTAAACCGGAGTTCGCCTAGAAAACCGGGTCGGTAACCGGAACGTTTTTAAAACCTTGTTTTTGATTGTGGATGTACTAGATGAAGATAATGCACCAATTATTCTTAAAAGAAATTGTGGTGTACTAGGAACGTACATCACATGAAATTTGAATTAGTTTGGCACGTGGCAGCCTTCTATAGGTTTAGCTCAGCTGTTGTGTCAGACTGCCAATAACGGATACTTGATCAAATACCAAATTTGATCAAATACCGGAAACGCTTCTAAAATACCGAATTGGTTAAATACGGAAACACCTTGTATAAAACTAAACTGGTTAAATACCGGAAACGCTTTGTATAAAACAGAACTAGTTAAATACCGGTAGCGCCTTGTATAAAACCGAACTGGTTAAATACTAGAAGCGCCTCACCAAAAACCGATCTTGATCAAATACCGAATTTGATCAAATATTAAAGTTAACATAAAACCAGAAACACTTCTCCAAAAACCGATCTTGATCAAATACCAAATTTGATCAAATACCGGAGTTCTGGAAAAACTGGAAGCGCTTCATAGAAGCCGAGCCAATCAGAATACTAGAAGCGCTTCTCCAAGAACCGAGTCGATCAAACTACTAGACACGCTTGTCCAAGAACCAAACCGATTAAACTACCGGACGCGCATCATCAAAAACCGAAGTGAACATAAAACCGGAAGCGCTTCTCCAAAAACTGATTTGGATAAAATATCGAACGCGCTTCATGCAAAAACCGAAGTGAGCATAAAATTAGAAGCGCTTCTCCAAAAATCGATTTGGACAAAATACCGGACGTGCTTAATGCAAAAACTGAAGTGAACATAAAACTGGAAGCGCTTCTCCAAAAATCGATTTGGACAAAATACCGGACGTGCTTCATGCAAAAACCGAAGTGAACATAAAACCGGAAGCGCTTCTCCAAAAACTGATTTGGACAAAATACCGGATGCGCTTTATGCAAAAACCGAAGTTAATCAAATATCGAACTAGATCAACTACCGGACTTGATTCCCATTTCGGTTTTCTTCACTTTTTGACCCTACACATAATCAATAACACAACTCAGTCTTATTGATACACTTAAAATTAATGAGAGACTTTAACCTAATAATTTCTCCATTTTTGATTATTTAAACTAAATTATCAAAACCTGGTAGAGTCATTATAATAAGTGTCCTATATTAATTTAATCTAACAATTTCTCCCTTTTTTATTATTTAAAATAAATTATCAAAACCGGTAATTTTATAACGTTGATTTATTATCCTAAGTTAATTAGTGACTTTAATTTAAAATTTTCTCCCTCTTTGATTATTTAGAATAAATTATCAAATTCAGTGATATATACATATATAGTAATTTCTCCCTTTTTGATTGTTTATCCTAAAAATGATTAAAACCAGTAATTGATTATATCTTAAACATGTATCAGTCAATTTTCCCTGTTTGGTAACCAAGTCAAGAAATGCAATCAATTAGTAGCACATAGTTCAACAAAATTAAGATTGTTTGTAACATAAAAAAACATAAGATGAAAGGAGTTCAAGAGCCCTCCCTGTTTGATCTGTCTTCGATGTCCTTCAACAGTTTAATAATAAGGTTTCCTCCAATAAGACCACCAGAATCACGTCCACGTCCTCTTCCACTTGGAGCTCGAGAGCCACCTCCTCAGGGAGTAAGACCGGACCTGTTATGAGCAACCATCTAACCGCTTGAATAGGGCTTACGTCTGGAACGAGAACTACAAGGGTGAAGATTCCCTTGGTTTGCCATTTCTTTCAAATTAATATCATCGGGGTCATCAACTTCAGAAGAATATTTAGCAGCCTCAGCAGCTGCATTCTCCTCATCTTGAAATTTGCTCGCAACTGCATCAGCTTCTTCAATTCTTTTCGCTTCAGTAGCCTTGAGAGATTTATCCATTTCCATCATTTGAGAAGAAAAAAGATCAACTGAAGATTTAGTCTCGCCTTGAAGAGTGAGATTCGTGTCGAAAAGGGATTCCATCATGGTTAGTTGTTTTCTAATCCTGTATAGCTCTTGCGTGTTGGCCACAACTAGCTCAGCATGTGCATCCAATGATGATGCAGACAAGATCTCTTTGTGGTCCAACCTTTAGCTAAAGGATTGAAAGGCCTCCTGCCACGGAGCCAGAGCCTCCATGACAATTTGGCGGATGTCCACTGTTCTCGGAGATTCCTCTTCTGAATGAGAATGGACAGAGAGGTGAAAGCCAACATGAATAGAACAAAGAAGTGTGGGACGAGAACTTACCTAAATAAATAACTCTAGTTCTGCGTATTGGGGTGGAAGTTGAGTATGAGGTGCATAAATTATTGCTTGAGGACCGACCTCATTGCTTAGTTTATGGATACTACCCGAAATTTATTTGGAGTTGATAAACATACCGTGAAGAGAGTTAGCAGGAGTCAGCTTCTTGGACTTTTGAGTTTCAGACAACTTCTCTTTAGCCGCCTGCTCTTCTGGAGGAGATGAAACAACACATATCGGGGGAGTATTTTCAATTTGAGGAGAAGAAGAGGGAACTTCGTCAACTGCGGACGATGATTTTGAACATGCTTGATCACCCTTAACTTCTTTCTCACTTTCGTTGGACTTAAAAAGAGTAACACATGTTGACACCTTCTCATCAGAAAATAGCTCCTCTTCCCGCACAGAGTTCCAATGACGCTCTATCTCTTCCTTAGACAAATGAAACTGCTCTTTAATATATGATCGCGAATGATCACAAAAGTGAAACATTTGAAAGTGGTGTTCCACTACAGAAGACCTCTCATGCTCGTTTAGATACTTTTTCGACGTTTCTTCACCTCCCTCGAAGATCTGTTCAAATCTGAAGATAAAACGAACATTTTCTTGAGGGGTTGTCATTTTGTCAAAGAAATCAATTGGCTCGTCCTCATCATAATAGTTTAAATTTGTTAGAGGAGTAGGAGCCCAAGATTTATCTGAACTTGAGGATTTTGTGCCATGCAAGAATTTAAGAGAAGTTAAACAATACTCCTCCATTAGTCCGCTAAGATGGTTTATCACCTTCGCATCCGTTTTCGCAGTATTGGTAAACGAATTGAAATTTCTTCTGCAGTTGGTATAGAATGGAAAAAGTACACGACCTCTCGCATATGCTTCCACAAGTTCTCTTCTCTTGAGGGCTTTAGAAACATCTTTAGTTTTAGTGAAGGAGAAGATTACCTTTTCCAATCTCAGCAGTTCATTCCATTTTTCATCCTCTTCAACGTCTGGGAGCACTTCACTAAAGCTTGTGCAGAGTCTTGCGCTGAGCCAAATGTTAAATATATCGATTTTAACATTGATGGCAGCTTCAAACTCTTCAATTATTAATAGAGGCTTGAGCTTCATGAGTGACATCAAGAGGAGAGTCGGAGGTTGATTTAGCAATGCCTTTCTCGACCCCTACAACTTGGGAATGTTTCGGATCCTCTACAGGTTCCCTAAACTCAATCCCTCTAGCTCGTCTCATCTGGGCAAAGGAAGAAAAACGTTTTGAGATAGCACCTGTTGAAGAACCCTCCACAACATTTGTGACAACTTCCACTTCCACATCGATAACATCCGAAGAGGGCAAAGCCTTTTGTTGTTGAGGACACCTCAACCGCATGTAGACCTACTAGATAATAGGAATAACAATAGGTTGGTTGACTGCTGCGTCCTATGTCTGATCGGTAGGAAGAACATTCGACCGATCAACAACAAAAGTGTCGATCAAATCGGTTGGAATAGTAGTGGCTACCATTTAAACCTCTAAAACTAGAGGTTCAAATGAAATATCAATATGAGCCACAACCTTCGCTTGGACTGATTCTACTAGAAAGCCTTCTAGCGGAGAAGAAGAGGCAACAAAAAGGGAGCATGAATATTTACCTCAAACCTAGTCTTCTTATGTGATGAGTTGATTTCGCCAGATTCTCCAGGTCTGTCTTTAATAATGATGTTGGAGCTCGTAGTTGATTCAACTACAGATAGTTTGAATCTCTTTGCAGATGTTGCGTGGCTGGAAGTATTAATACGTTTAGATCCGTCCACCGATTTACCACCTGCTAACTTACCACTACTTTATTGTTGTCTGGAGGCTTCAGAGTTAAACTCCTTGCCCTTCTTCGTTCTGTTAATATATCTTGCAACCGAGATGGAAGACAAGACTTTAATTGGATTTAGAGGAGTACCCGAACTGGTGGGCACTCCCAGATGCTTCAAGATCCAATCAATCTAGACTGAAAAGCCCAGACTTCTTTTATTTTGAGGAAGCACCATCTGGCAGAGAATGTTGAATAAGACGGATCCTCAGTTCACGTCTACTCCCCATGTTATTGCAGCCATCATTTCAAACTTGGATTGAGTTATCGAATCAAAATCTCCTCCCCTCCCTTGGAGTGATTTGGTAGAGACGTCGCATAGAATGTGATACTCACATTTTAGATGCTTCTTTCCGATGTAGCTTACGGGACCATCAAGATCAGAAAAGTAGGTTTGCATATCGAGTAATATATCTGAAGGAATCTCTTTAGAAAAATTCCAAGCATTTCGTCGGAAGCTCTAAAATCTCAGCAAATGCGACTTCTGATAGAATAATATCAGTTCCATTCACTGTCACCGAAATGAAATCTTCGATGAACTTCCAGAGTCAAAGTAAAACCGCACATCCTTATCGTAACTAATAAAGGGACCTCCTAGGAATTTTCTGAGACCGGAAGCCTCAAGAGATCGGAAAACAACCTCCATCTCCGGTATCCTAGATTTATAGATGGATTCGAAGTCCACCTGCATATAGGCAGTTGGCAACGGACAAATTTGCTTCAGCTGACACGTGTCCTATTTTTGTTGGATGTGTGTCAGGGTAGTACATCAGAGAATATGCTTTTGATTGTGGATGTACTGGATGAAGATAGTGCACCGAATATTCTTAAAAGAAAGCGTGGTGTACTAGGAACATACATCACATGAAATTTAAATTAGTTTGGCACGTGGTAGTCTTCTATAGGTTTAGCTCAACTGCTGTGTTAGACTGCTGATAACGGATACTTGATCAAATACCAAATTGGATCAAATACCGGAAACACTTCTAAAATACCGAACTAGTTAAATACCGAAAACGCTTTGTATAAAACCGAACTAGTTAAATACTAGAAATGCCTTGTATAAACCCGGACTAGTTAAATATTAGAAACGCCTTGTATAAAACTAAACTAGTTAAATACCGGAAACGCCTTGTATAAACCAAACTAGTTAAATACCGGAAACGCATTGTATAAAACCGAACTAGTTAAATACCGGAAGTGTCTTGTATAAAACTGAACTAGTTAAATACCGGAAGTGCCTCACCAAAAACTGATCTTGATCAAATACCGAATTTGACCAAATACTGAAGTTAACATAAAGTCGGAAGCACTTCTCCAAAAACCGATCTTAATCAATTACCGGACTTAATTCCTATTTCGGTTTTCTTCACTTTTTGACCCTACACATAATCAATAACACAACTCAGTTTTATTGATACACTTAAAATTAATGAGAGACTTTAACCTAATATAAAGAATCACACACTTTAAATCGAACCAATATGCAAATTTATTTATAGAAAATGAAACAAAATCGTGTAAGACATTTAAAAATTCATCCATGCATCCTCATTGAAATGACGATGATTTGTAATTTTACATAAGAAAGTGAAAAGAGAAGTAGAAATATAGGCGCGACGATAATAAAAAGGCTCCATCATGAAATGACGTTGTTTGTGGGTAGGTCAGGTGAAAATATAAGCAACCAAATTTGAAATAAACGTTTACCAATGAAAATATGCAACAAAAATAGACACTTATATATAACAAACATGAAACATAAGTTGCATAAATAGGCTACACATTATATTTTCACATTTATATATATATATATATATATATATATATATATATATATATATATATATAACGGGCCAAAATTACAAATTGAAGCTTCTTATTAAGTGCCAATTGCATATTTGGACCTCCTATTTAAAATCTCAACGATTGGGGTTTCCCATTGTCAATTTGTACAAAATAGGGCCTCTCGCTGACGAACGTTAAAAATAAATTATGTGGAATTTATATTTATAAACAAATAAATACATGTGGCGTACACGTGGCCATTTTTTTAATAATTGTTATTATCATAAAATATTATTTATTAAAATAAAACAAAAAATCTCAAAATCTTTTCTCACACAGCACAACTATCTTCCATCTCTCTCCATCTACTCCATTCTTTCTCAGTAAGTCGTCTGTCGTCGCCTACCGTCGTCGCCCGCCTCCGTCGCGACCATTCCTTTCTTCTAGCATCTGTAAAGGTAAATCCTCGTCTCTTTCTTTCTTTGTTCAATCTTTTAACCGTAAAAGATCACATTAACAAACCCATGTTTAAACCCTAATTCTGTTTTGATAAATTCTCCCCTAATTTTATGATTCATGTTTGATTTTTCTCATTATTTAATGTCTATCTTTGATTAGGTTTTAATGAAAAAATGAGGAAAATATCTGATCGATGAATACAAAATGCTTCCCAAAATCCCATACGGTAAGGAAGAAACGAAGTTATAATTTTTAGATTGTGATTTTGTAGATTAGACGCATTGTGATGCATTCAATTTATTTTACAAAAGAGATTGGATCTCATTCTTCAATGTTTATACAAATTATTACTGAGATCATCCATCTTGATTCATATGATATCATTATTAGTCAAATATAGTTGTTTTGTTCCTCAAATCTCACGGTTTAACAGATTTGATTTTTTTCCCCAAATAGTATTTATGATATGATTAATGCAAACATCACCAAATTGGTCGGAATTATTAAATGAATCTGGGAATTGTTCATTCTTTCTCTAGTTGCATGCTCTAAAACTAATGTTGTGTAAAGATTATACAAATTTAAAGAGGAAGTAAATCTGAAATTGTTTTATCACCTCCATTTTAATCAAGAAATTTAAAGAGGGGTCAAATTTTGGTGCAGGGTATAGTTTATATAGATTTGATATGTATATTTTTTAACCATATTTTGGGACAATTATAAATAAATAAATAAAAAGCATCTTCCCGATTTGCTCTGCCAAAACAATCCAAACAATAATTTTGAGATTGAATAAAGTATTTCGAGATACATATAGTGTTGTAGTAAATAAATTATTAGTTGTATCGTCATAAATTCGGAAAAATAATGTGGTTTCAGAAAGAATATATAGTTAGTCTCTTTATTTTTATTTTTATTTTTATTCCCCATGAGACCATATTCAGAAAGGGTTTCGTTTGATTATTCTCTTTTATTAATTCTGAAATTCTTCTTTTTTAGATATGTGAGATTAATACATTATGGACAAGAAAATGTGATGTCCATTACAGATATTGATGAATTATATTTTAGGGAATTGGTAGAGTTTACTGAATCATTGAGATATAGCGATCGATCTCTCTTTAAGTTCCTCCTCAAGCAACACCAACAAATCCAGGTCCCATGGCTCCTCTTCCTTCTTGGGAAGCACCAGCAAATCGTGGTCGACGTGTTCCTCCTCAGGTAGCACCATCAAATTGTGGTCGACATATTCCTCCTCGGGTAGCACCAGCAAATCCAGGTCCACTTGTTCCTCCTCGGGCAGCACCAGCAAATCCAGGTCCACTTGTTCCTCCTCGGGCAACACCAACAAATCCAGGTCCACTTGTTCCTCCTCCTCGGGAAGCACTAGAAAATTCTATCGCCCGTGTTCCTCCATCTCCCTATAGTTTCAACCAAAAATCAGTATCAATAATAGATAATGTTGCAGGCTCAACCTCTTCTTCAGGCATGTTGAAGATTGGTTCCACTCAACCAGGCCGTGGTGTCAAGCCGTCTGGGTTAATGTACAATGGAAAACAAGCTATAACGAGTGACAAACTATAAGAGACGACCGCAAAAAAGAGATTAAATATTACTAAGAAGAAATCTGTAATTTCTTTTTAAGAGAATAAGGCTTCATGAACTGAAATCTGTTAGGTTATATGGTTTATGTTTTTGGTTTAGTTTGTTTATGGATAACAATGAAATCCGTTTGTTTTATGTTTTTGGTTTAGTTTGGTTATGAATAACAATGAAATCTGTTTGGTTTGTGTGTTTGGTTTATGGATAATGTTTACTATTATGAACAATAAAATCCATTTGGTTTATATTTTTGGTATATGGAGATGATATTAGAACAACTATATGATTGAATTGGAGGAACCATTGAAAATGTTAACATATGTTAATTTTATTCTGTTTTAACCGAATAAAACAGAATATTTTCTCTGTTTATTTTTATTCTGTTTCAACCGTTTATGCAAAATGTGTTATATTTGCAATATTTTGAAATTTGTGTTTGGAATCATTAAGTGCATATGTTTGTTTCCATACATATTAAGTATTTTCCTTCCCAAAAAGAAAAGAAAAAATAATGCTTATACCATGGTCTATTTTATATGTATAATCATCTCTCTCAATTAACTTGTATAATCCTCTCTCAAAAAGCTGCAAAGGTCTTCATCCAATTTAAATATTTTTGCAAATGGAACACAAAATAACAGCAACATACGCACACATTTTTTTTTGTCAATCCACAGCACACAATTTCAACCTGCAAACACAAATACATATAAAAGAGCAAAATAGCAGCAAATCATCATAGATCTTCCATTTCTTCTCTTTTCTTTCTTTGGACTTCATTGCTTCAATCTCTTTTTCTAATTGTTGAATCTTGACAGATTTTTCATTAAAAGAAGCAAGAAGATTGTTATGTATCTTGTGTAAATCTTTTAATTCCTTGAAAAGTTGAAGAGTTCTTTCACTTAATTGAGGTTCCACAAAATCAAAGAAGCGACAACCTCCATTCTAAAAAAATGTAACAATTATTGAAATGAAAAAGGAATAACTGAAAAAACGGAAAATTACCTTGTAATTTGGACGTTTGAAGTTTTTCTCAGGGTTGTCCAAATCGAACATTGTAAGCCACAATAATAATAAACACTCGACATATAACTTTGAAAGGGACCTTGGGAAGAAAACATTATAAATTTGGGAAATTTAAACAATTGATTTGTTAATTTGATCTTTTACTGTTAAAAAATTGAATAAAGGAATAAAGACACAAGGGTTTACCTTTACCGATGCTGTAAGAAAGGAAAGAGGAAAGAATGGAGAGAGATTGAAGACAGTCATGTACTGTTGTGTGAGAGTAGATTTAAGGATTTTTTTGTTTTATTTTAATGAATAATATTTAATGATAATAACAATTATTTTTAAAAAAATAGCCACTTGTATTTATTTGTTTATAAATATAAATGATATAATTTATAAATTGACAATGAAAACCCTCACAAAATTAACAATAGAACCCAATATGAGGTTTTAATAATAAGCTTCAATTTGTAATTTTGACCTATAATAACCTTTAAAATATAATTTATAGGTAATTTCTTCTTCTTAATATATCTTAATTATTTTCTATTTCTTAATATATATATATATATATTTCTCTTTCTTAATTTATCTTTTATAAATAATAATAATAATAATAATAATAATAATAAAATTCTCTTTTATAATTATTACTGATTTATTTCTTATTCTATTATTACTATTTTTTTTCTAACTAATATTTCATTAAAATAATGTATGTATATTCTTTTTCTTCACTATTCTTATATAAACTTATTAATAATATTTATATTCCATCTATAATATATATTTTCTTAATCAATTTTCATTTTTATTTTATATATATATATATATTATAATAATTAATATTTATTTTTTATTCTCTCTCCCTCTCTCTCATATTGAATTTGAATATTTTATCTCTCATATATATATATATATATATATATTAGAGAGAGAGCCGTCAATTTAATTTGGGTTAGGCCCGGTTGGCCCGTCCCGCCAAACAATTTAGACAGACAGGGTTAAAATATTAGCAACTCATTTGGAAGTGGCCTACACGGACCAACCCGCTTGGGTCGCGGGTCAGACTTAAGTTGGCCCGCGAGTTGGTAAAAAGATCTAATCTGATTTATAGCCTTATAGACATATGTCGCATAGTCCTAATTTTTTTTCCTCCCAAGCACTACAGCATTCAATACTCAATAGTCAATACTTCGTCCATCAATCGTCGGCTACTTATTTGTTTCGTCTTTCTTTTTTACGTTCTCGCCTTTAAGGGTTCGTGGATTCAAACTTGGTTCAAACTGCAACAGTCAATATTCAATACTTCGCCTATTGGCCGTTGGCTACTTATTTGTTATGCATTTCTTCTATTCGTTCTTATTTTCAAGGGTTCGTGAATTCAAACTTGGTTTCAGTTTCAAAAGTTTCACACATAAAGTCTATTTATTAATAATTTTTATTTGTATTGAGACAACCCGCGGGCTGGCCCGCCTAACCCGCAACCCACCTTGGGTTGGGTTGGGGATTTTCAGCCCGTCGGGATGGCGGACTAGCCCGCCGTCGACCCGTCAAACAACGGGTTTTGGTGGGTAGGCCTGCTCCCCGCCATGGGTTGGCTTTGACCACTCTACATATATTTTTTAATTAATTTTATATTAATATATATTTATTTGATATTGTAAATATATATATATATATATTCTCTCTTTATATATTAACTCCTATATTTTTATATTTATTAATATATTTTTTAAAATTCTTTTCATATTTATTATTAAATTGTTTATTATTATTAATATAATTTAATTTTATATTTTAATTAATTATTTTATAATCTATATAATTATATATTAATATATAATTAAATATATACATTATTGTTTATATTTATATTAATTATTTTATAATCTATATATTAATCTATTAATAAATAATTATATATATACATAATAATAATAATAATTATATTAATTATTTTTATAATTTATATATATAACCACTTATTTAAAATAAATAGTCAAAAACTTACCCCTCTCTCTCTCTCTATATATATATATATATTCTAGCCATCAAAGTGTTCACATCTCATGTATAAGATCATGGGTTCGAATCTCTCTTAATGCGAATTTGAAAATGGGTATCACAATGGTGGTGGTATATTTGAGATTAAAATATGTTGGTATTAGACGAAAATGACAATGGTCATTATGGTGGTATATATACGGGGATGAAGAAATTGAAGGAGAAAATATGGTGATATAAGACTAAAATGAGTATGAGAATGGTGTTGATATGTATGAGATTAAAGATATATTGGTATAATACTAAAATGACAATGGTCATTGGTGGTGGTATATATATGGGGATGAAGAAATTAAAGGAGGAGATATATAATATAAGACTAAAATGATAATAGTGGTTGTATACGAGAATTTGATAAAATGTGTTGTTGCTTAGAAAAATCATGAAACAAAAAAGAATTTTGATCAAATTATTTTTATTTGGTCTTCCTCTTCAATTTGTTCATAAAGTAGTTTTGTTTAATTTGTTGTTGAATTCAAATTATTCCCGGTTCACTTAAATAAAATCTAATTATTTGGAGGTGGCCATCACGCCATTCACGCGTTATCGAGTAGGATGGATCTACGTAGTTCGTTTATATTTCACTATAAATTTAAAACTTTGATTAGTTTTTCTTAAACACAGATAGTGTACTAGTGGTTTCGAGAGAAACAACCATGAAAGTTACCCGTACCAGAACATTGACTACCAAACAAGTCAACATATAGGTGATATTGGCAGTTGAAGTCCATATCAAAACAAAAAAAGTGTGATTTTCTGAATGGAGCGGTACATGTTCAAGTGATTTGTTTCTTTTTAGATGAAGACTAGGGTTTATTAGGTGTTACTACTATCCGAGTTGAGAGAGAGAAGCAACCATGGTTACCAAATATGCCGGCATCCACTTGAAGTCCATCTCAGAACAAAAAACTACGATTTACAGATAGAGCGATACATTCCAACGTCGCAACGACGATAATTATCTTAAATACGTTTTTACATTGTAGATTAAATCTTTTTATTGATGTTGGTATAAATTCATTTATGTTTATAATTCTAGATAGTTATGTTATTAGATCTCTTACTTTATTGCTTATATGAAGAGAGAGTGTAATTAACTTGATTTTGTTTTTATATGAAGAGAGAGTGTAATTAACTGATTTTGTTTGGTTTATGGTTAGATATCTATTTCAGATAGCATTTTCTTTTGTAGACTAAAATGAGATTCAAGTTTTATGAAATTTAGATTTATTTTTATACAATTTTCTAATTGGTTGACTGTCTAATATTGCCTTCATAATTTTCTTGACTTTTCATTTTATATAAATATTTTTTTTTTCATATTGTCTCACAAATATATTTTATACATTTTTTTAATAGAATAAAAGATTATATATATATATATATTTATTTTAAAAATAAATATTTTAAAAACCAATATTAAGTATTTCTCTCACCAAAAATATATATATATATATTAATTTTTTTTCTTAATTAATATTTTTTTATTTTCTCTCTACTTATTTATTTATATATATATATATATATATATATATATATATATATATATATATATATAAAAGAAATGATTGAGAGAGAATTTAGGTGGTTCTTGACTGAAAAAATCAAATAATTTATCTCTCTTCTCTCTTTCCTCTTACTTTTCCCTTTTTTTCAATCGAGATGATGTCAAGTCATTCCCTCCCTCAAATTCTCTCTCTCTCTCTCTCTCTCCCTCTCTCTCTCTCTCTCTCTCTCTCTCTCTCTCTCTCTCTCTCTCTCTCTCTCTCTCTCTCTCTCTCTCTCTCTCTCTCTCTCTCTCTCTCTCTCTCTCTCTCTCTCTCTCTCTCTCTCTCACACATTAATATATTTTTTTTAATTCTTTTCATATTTATTAAATGATTTATTAAATATATACATATTGATTATATTTATATTAATTATTTATAACCTATATAATAATATATTAATAATAATTATATATATATATAATAATAATAATTATATTTATATTAATTATTTTAAAATCAATGATAAAAAATTTACCTGATATATATATATATATTTAGAGGAGGAGGGAATTCTTTTTTTTAGAGAGAATGGGGAGTGAATCGAAAGACTTTCGTTTTCGAGGAGGGAATTTGGTAAGGGAATGACTTTGCATCACTATCACCGGTTGAAAATGTAAAAGTGGGAGAAAAGAGAGAAATTATTTGATTTTTCGAGTGAATAAGATTATGCCAAATCATTCTCTCACCAAATTTCATCACCAAATCATTTCTCATATATTTATATATATATATATATAATTTTAAATTAAAATAAACTATTATAAGTGTTCACATTTCTTATATGAGACCAAAAGTTGGAATCTCTCATAAAAAAATGAGGAGATATGATGATATAAAATTAAAATAATAATAGTGGTTGTATATGAGAATTTGATGAAATATGTTAGATTATAAAAATCATTAATTAAAGAAGAATTTTGATGATTAATTTGATCTTCCACTTCATTGTTTATAAAGTATTAAAAAAAATATTCATGTATTTTTAATTATTTTATTTTTTATAAAGAGATAATTTTATAAAAAAAATAAAAAAAAAAGTTAATGTCCTCTATCTTTGTTTTATAATTACAACTGTTCAAACATAATATCTTAGCTACTTAGAATAGTATGTCTAAAATTCCAATACAACTTCCTCTAGTGCAAAACAAATTCCATTTAATTTTAAAACAATAAAGAATATTATGCTAAACCTATAATCAACTCAATATTTTCTAATTACTTTTGCATATTTTATGTAGAGTTTGACTGCCAACGTTCCTACAATTTTATCCCTCAATTTTTTAATTTTCAAATACGTTATAATTATATGTTTATTAAACATTTACAACCTGCCAATTTAGAAAAATAATATTACAAACAAAATCAAAATTATATGACAGAAGAAAATCTATAAATTATGAAATTTCATATTAGTTACTGACTTTATTTGCATTAATTGTTATATTTTATTTCTATAAAATTTTAAAAAAAAATGTCACTGAAATAAATTTTAAAAATTATTCACTATTTTAATAACATTTTCACTAAAAATTAAAAAAAAAATCATGTAACTTTATTTTAACATTATATTTGTAACTTTTTAAATATTTATCATATTTATTAACTATCTCAAAATAGGCCGATAATTTTGGATTTGACACGAAATTCAAACACCACCCAAACATAATTAATAAAGAAAAATGATAGAGAGCGAGCTACTTGAGACATCGACTGGGAGAGAGATGTTTGGGTTGACAGGTAGAATATTCCCTCTCCTATTATTAATTATTTTCTCTCTTCTATTATTAATTATTTTCTCTCTCTTCTTATTAAATAATTTATATCCTATAAAATAATAAAAAAAAGAAAAAAGAGGCCATAAAAAATAAATAAAAAATATTTGATAAATAAATGAATTGAAAAATCATAAAAATAAAATAAAAATAAAAGAGATAAATTCATAATTCAACTAATCAGTGATATTAATTAGGGTTTAGGGTTTAGAATTTAGAATTTAGTATTTAGGGTTTAGAGTTTAAGGTTTAAGGTTTAGGGTTTAGAGTTTAGGATTTTAGGTTTAGGGTATAAAATTTATTTAAACATATTATTAATATATTTAATGTGAGAGTTTGTTGTAAATTATTGAATTATTTTAACCAAAAATAATAAATATCAAATAAATTAGTAAAATAATAATCGTGAGAATATGGATAAATGAGATAAATTAATTTGTAAAGATAGAGAGAGAAATTATTTAATGAGAGAGAAGAGAAATTAATTAATAAGAGGAGAGAGAATATTCTACAAACACGTCGGCCACGTAGATCATTATCGCTCGAAAAATGATAGAGAGCGCGACTTGAGACAGCGACTGGGAGCGCGATGCCTACGTGGGTTGACAGGTAGAATATTCTCTCTCCTTTTATTAATTATTTTCTCTCTCCTATTATTAATAATTAGTTACTGGAGAGAAAATAATTAATCGTGAAAATAAAAATATTATATAAACATTTATTTATAAGTAATAAAACTAAAAAAATATTAATAAGTCAATATAAAAAAAATAATAAAAAAATAAAAAAAGAGGCCATAAAAAATATTTGATAAATAAAGGAATTGAAAAGTCATAAAAATAAAATAAAAATAAAAGAGATAAATTCATAATTCAACTAATCATTGATATTAATTAGGGTTTAGGGTTTAGAATTTAGTATTTAGGTTTTAGAGTTTAGGATTTGGAGTTTAGGGTTTAAGGTTTAGGGTTTAGAATTTATTTAAACATATTATTAAAATATTTAATGTGAGAATTTGTTGTAAATTATTGATTTATTTTAACCGTTAAACGAGAGATAGTAAATATCAAATAAATGAGTAAAATAATAATCGTGAGAATATGGATAAATGAGATAAATTAATTTGTAGAGATAGAGAGAAAAATTATTTAATAAAAGAATTGAGAAATTAATTAATAATAAGAGAGATAAAATAATTAATAAAAAGAGAATATTCTACCTGTCAACCCACGTAGCACACCACGTAGGCATCGCGCTCCCAGTCGCTGTCTCAGAGTCGCGCTCTCTATCATTCCTCTTATCGCTCTCCCAGTGGCTGTCTATAATAAGAGGAATGATAGAGAGCGCGACTCTGAGACAGCGAGTGGGAGCGCGATGATCTGGCCGACAGGTGGAATTAATAAATAAATAAAAATATAATAATAATTAAAACACGATTGTAGAATATTTTCTCTCTTCTTATTAATTAATTTCCCTCTCCTCTTATTAAATAATTTCTCTATCTATCTCTATAAATTCTCACATTAAATAGTTTAATAATATGTTTAAATAAATTATAAACCTTAAACTCTAAATCTTAAACCCTGAACCATAAACCCTAAACTCTAAACTTTAAATCCTAAATATTAAACCCTAAATCATAAACCATAAACCCTAATTAATATTACTAATTATACTAAACCCTAAATCTTAAACCCTAATTAATATTACTGATTGGTTGAATTATGAATTTATCTCTTTTATTTTTATTTTATTTTTATGACTTTTCAATTCATTTATTTATCAAATATTTTTTATGGTCTCTTTTTTTCTTTTTATTATTATTTTATATGATAGAAATTATTTAATAAGAAGAGAGAGATCTTTTTTCTTTTTTTTATTATTTTATATGATAGAAATTATTTAATAAGAAGAGAGTGAAAATAATTAATAATAGAAGAGAGAAAATAATTAATAATAGGAGAGAGAATATTATTTAATAAGATGAGAGAGAAATTAATTAATAAGAAAAATGAATAAATATGTCAAAATCGGGTCAATCTGAAATTACCCAAATAAAAATGAATAATAGGAGAGAGAAATTATTTAATAAGAGGAGAGAGAAATTAATTAATAAAAAGAGAGAGAATATTCTACGAAACTTGTTTTAATTATTATTATATTTTTATTTATTTATTAATTACACCTGTCAATGTCAACCCACGTAGGCATCGCTCTCTCCCAGTCGTTGTCTCAAAGTCGCGCTCTCTGTCATTTCTCTTACTCAAAATAGACTCAATAAAAACCCAATAACCTGTTTACAATTTTTTTTTTAGTTTTGTATTTTTTCTTTTCACTCATTCACTCATTTTTTTTTTTTGATCTTTTTCAATGTTTTAAAATACACAATTCGACCGGCGGTCCAACCGATCCGACCGCGAAACGGTTTAGTGAGCGGTTCGAATTTTGTCTTCAAAACGGTCACCTTTTGAACTGGACAAAATCAAACCGCTTTTTTCCGATTGAAAAGGTTTCTGCAAATTCTCTTCATCTTTTACCTCTCTTTCTCTCTTTGTATTTCTTTATACTCTGCCCCTCCCTCTCTGTCGGTAATGATTTGCTCGGTTAATAGTTGGACACTTGGATATAATTTTATTTCGACGAAAATCAAGAAGAAAACCCTATACTGCCCGATGACCCAAATAGCATCCCGCGAGTTCTCAAATTCTTGGGTTACAACGTATAGGTCACCTCCATAGGTCTTAAGGTAAGGGGAGATGTCCGGCGACGCTGCTGTCGTTATTTCCGGCAGTGTTTATGAGAATCAGCTGTTTTTTTCTGGTGATTCATCCTATCAAAGACGGTAAATATTCTTACTTTAGATGGAGGGAGTTGTTGTTTATGATCCAATCTTGATATTTTTGTCCAAATTTTGAGGTTTGTACATAAATCTTTATTATCTAGCTTACTTTCATTGATATTGATGAAGAGAGGGAAGAAAATTGTCAAATTTTTATTACTTATTTTTAAAAATAAATATATATTTTATTTTAATATAATAATAAATTATTAAACTGATATCTCTTCTAATTTATGGTTTGACGGTAATAAGTAAATATTAACAAATGCACAGTATATATTTTTATACGTTAAAATATTTAAATTTAAAATTCGGTTCAACTAGTGGTTCGACCGGTTGGAACCGAAGTTTGCACATAAAACCGGGTTGTTGGCCGGAACAGTTTTCAGAACCATGATCGTTTTTTATAAGCGAATTTATAATTTAGCTTCATTTTTGTTTTGTGTTTATATTATTTTAATTTGAACCAGAGATATATAAATTAATTATATAGGGTTAAGTTCGAATTGAGTTAGACAAATCAATTAAATTAAGTCGGGTTTAGGTTAATCACAAATATATATAGATCAGGTTTAAGTATCAAATTATTATTGCTAAACCGAATTTAACACCCTATCTCAAAATAGTCATTAACATTTTACCAATATTAAAAAGAAGATGATAGAATCCGCATCTCTTTCTACATTTTCTGGATAAAAAATAATAATAATAAAAATAAATAAATTAGGGAGTGATTATTATGATGAAAATTTATACAAACTAGCATTTAGGCCGTGCATTTGCACGAGTAATAATATAAAAACCGTGAAAAAAAATTACGGATAACATTTTTTATTTTATTTTTAAACGTTTTAAGTTTATGGGTGAGTCAACCCACAATCCGACCCAATTATCCATTTACTCAACATCATTATATATTAGTTAGTTAAAAAGTTGAACTTATATTAATATTAAAACGTCCCGTGTTTATCAAATTTGGTGTTGAATTTAAAATATAAAGTTTTTATAGCCTAGTTGGTTAAAAAGTTGTACTTGTTTTTGTTAGGTTGCAAGTTCGAAACATACCTCTAGCATTTTTAATTTTATTTTTAACCGTTTTAAATTTAAAAACGGGTCAACCCACAATCCGACCCAAGTATCCAAATTAACCACAACTCTCGACCCGACAATCCAGACACTTTAAAAATTAAGCATCATTATATATATATAGATTAGTTAGTTAAAAAGTTGAACTTATATTAATATTAAAACGTCCCGCGTTTATCAAATTTGGTGTTGAATTTAAAATATAAAGTCTTTGTAGCCTAGTTGGTTAAGGAGTTGTATTTGTTTTGTTAGGTTGCAAGTTCGAAACATACCTCTAGCATTTTTAATTTTATTTTTAACCGTTTTAAATTTAAAAACGGGTCAACCCACAATCCGACCCAAATATCCAAATTAACCACAGCTCTCGACCCGGCAATCCGGACACTTTAAAAATTAAGCATCATTATATATATATATATATATAGATTAGTTAGTTAAAAAGTTGAACTTATATTAATATTAAAATGTCCCGCGTTAATCAAATTTGGTGTTGAATTTAAAATATAAAGTCTTTGTAGTCTTGTTGGTTAAAGAGTTGTACTTGTTTTGTTAGGTTGCAAGTTCGAAACATACCTCTAGCATTTTTAATTTTATTTTTAACCGTTTTAAATTTAAAAACGGGTCAACCCACAATCCGACCCAAGTATCCAAATTAACCACAGCTCTCGACCCGGCAATCCAGACACTTTAAAAATTAAGCATCATTATATATATATAGAAGATTTCATAATAAAATATATTAACTTCAATTAAATCTTAGTTTTAAATTAAAAAAAAATAAAAAGAAGAAGTCGTCTAATTAGTTTTAAATTTATCGAAATAGTTGCCATCTAAATTAAGTATTTTTTTTATAAACTAGCATTTAGGCCGTGCATTTGCACGAGTAATAATATAAAAACCGTGAAAAAAAATTACGGATAACATTTTTTATTTTATTTTTAAACGTTTTAAGTTTATGGGTGAGTCAACCCACAATCCGACCCAATTATTCATTTACTCAACATCATTATATATTAGTTAGTTAAAAAGTTGAACTTATATTAATATTAAAACGTTTCGCGTTTATCAAATTTGGTGTTGAATTTAAAATATAAAGTCTTTATAGCCTAGTTGGTTAAAAAGTTGTACTTGTTTTGTTAGGTTGCAAGTTTGAAACATACCTCTAGCATTTTTAATTTTATTTTTAACCGTTTTAAATTTAAAAACGGGTCAACCCACAATCCGACCCAAGTATCCAAATTAACCACAGCTCTCGACCCGACAATCCGGACACTTTAAAAATTAAACATCATTATATATATATAGATTAGTTAGTTAAAAAGTTGAACTTATATTAATATTAAAACGTCCCGCGTTTATCAAATTTGGTGTTGAATTTAAAATATAAAGTCTTTGTAGCCTAGTTGGTTAAAGAGTTGTACTTGTTTTGTTAGGTTGCAAGTTTGAAACATACCTCTAGCATTTTTAATTTTATTTTTAACCGTTTTAAATTTAAAAACGGGTCAACCCACAATCCGACCCAAATATCCAAATTAACCACAACTCTCGACCCGGCAATTCGGACACTTTAAAAATTAAGCATCATTATATATATATATATATATATATATAGATATGATGTAAGTTTAAATTTTGATACCCATTTTAGGTAGGGATTATTATGATGAAAATTTATATAATATAAAAAAGAATTAGTCTATCGAAAAAATGAGGAGTGATTATTATGATGAAAATTTATACAAATATGATGTAAGTTTAAATTTTGGTACCCATTTTAGGCAGGGATTATTATGATGAAAATTTATATAATATAAAAAAGAATTAGTATATGGAAAAAATGATATATATTGCTATAGTTAAATTATGAATTTTAAAAAATTCAATATATAACATATATACTGCAATACAGAAATAATATTTCTAAATTAATTGGTATGTTATTTATATATTCTGAATTTTGATATATCAATAAATATATGACTTTTTCTATAATAAAATTTTCCTTACAATATAACGTTTAGATAAAACAAAATATAATAACCCATAAGATATTGTGAAATTAAATTTGGTTAGGGGATATAAAAAGTATAATTTGTTTTCGTTTTTAAAAAAAAGTTTTTAAATTTTTTTAAATTAAAATATTATTTAAAACTATTTAAAGTTTTTCATGAGACATTTAGTTTTAAATAAATTATTTTTTTCTTCTAATTAAAAAATAAATAAATTATCAATTAAAAATATTTAAAATAAAATAATAAAAAAAAGAATAATACTTTTAGACACTATTTTGTTGTGAATTATTTAAAAATAAATATTGATGAATAAAAAAGAATTATTTTTATTACAATCAAAATTTAGACAAGGAACCCTCCTCCAACAAGCTTTCGACCTAGTCGCTACGAGCAAGAGGGGGAAATTGGACGAAATGACCCTACAAATAGGCCTATTTGCATCCGTGGTAATGTTTAATAATTTTTGATCTGATGACCACTTATTTTTTTTTTGACTAATTTACCCTTTTCGCGTAACGCGAAGGGAGTTCGCGTTTCGCGAAGTGAAACAGTATTGATATATATACTCAAATTTTTTCATTTCTCTCATTTTCTTTCTCTCTCATGCTTTCTTTCCTCCTGAGTTTGTCGCCGGCGACGTAAACTCCGGCGACGGCGACTACTATGAACTAAATCTACAAGATAAGAAACCTAATCCCCGAATCTATGTTTATATAACAGATTTATGTTATTATTTGTATTTCTTAATGAAACCCTAACCCTAAATATGTTCTTTTTGGTGATATTGGTTAATATTGGTTCATATTGAATCATATTTGTTCATATTGGGTTATATTTGTTCATATATGTTCATATTTGTTCATTTTGGTTTATTAGTTTGTTCATCTTATTGATTGTTCTTTTGGCTGTGATGATATTTGCAGATGATATCGTTTCTGCTAGTTACTTAACGAAGCGTTAAGTACTTAACGAAGCGTTATGTACTTAGCGAAGCGTTAAGTACTTAACGCTTCGTTAAGTACTTAACGCTTCGTTAAGTACATAACGCTTCGTTAAGTACTTAACGCTTCGTTAAGTACTTAACGCTTCTGCACGCGCGCGTAGGAAGACGAAGAGGCGCGCGTATATGCACGCGCCATACCATATATTTTAAAAAATAAAACATTTGGACATTCATTTCTTCCATTTTCCCTCTTCTATCCTCTCGATTCCTCTCTCTCTACAACCGTCACACTGAAGAAGACATTGACAAGGCCGATCTGCCCGTCCCCCTCGTGTCCTCCCTCTCTATCATTGATTCCCCATAAATCTCAGGTTAGTTTTAGTTTGGTTGTTGCATGTCTTTTTTTGGTTATGGGTTTTCATATTTGCATGTTTAGTTTTAGGGGTTTTGGCTGTTTCAGTTTATTGGTTTAATATTGGTTAGGTTTAGCGTTTAATGTTTGTTTCTGGTTATTGATTATTGCATTATATTTGCATGTTTGTTTCTGGTTGTTGGTTATTGTTTCTGGTTTAGGGATTCGTTAAGTACTTAACGAAGCGTTAAGTACTTAACGAAGCGTTAAGTACTTAACGTTTGATGTGGTCTATGTATATGATCTTACATTTTTGTTGTTGTTCCTTTTGTAGATGGCAGAAACCACCGTTCCTGATTTCCCTGGACGGATTTCTTGGAAAAGCGCCCTCTGCCTTAAGAAGATTGTTATGAAGTTTGAGGAAATGGATCTTGTGGAGAAGGTGTACAATACCCAATTCAGATATATAGTCTCTGCGCCAGTGTTGCAGTTCTCAGGAACTATTGTACATCACATGTTGCTTAGGAGGGTAACCTCAACCTCCAAGGAGATTACTTTCAATATCAATGGGAAAGAACTTGTGTTTGGTATGAAAGAGTACGCCTTGGTGACGGGCCTAAACTTCGGAAGGTTTCCTGAGGTGAACGAAGAAGAATGCCGAGGTTGTCCACCTCTGTTGGTAAAATATTTTAAAGGGAAGACGAGTGTAGTAATGCAAGACTTGGAGACTGCTTTTTTGAAATGTAGAGATAAGGAAGATGCCTGGAAGATGGGGCTGGTATGCTTGATTTGCCAGTACCTATTTTCATTTGACCCAAGGAGGGTGGTATTTGCCAAAATCCTCCACATGGTCGAAGACGAGGAAAGTTTCCTCCGATTTCCTTGGGGGAAGGTGACCTTCAGAGCCACCCTCAAGGGTTTGAACAAGAACATGAGACATCTCAGTCACAAATATTATAAGAAGAAGAAGGAAAAGAGTACTGATCCTTATGCTCCTTTTGCTTATAACATTTATGGGTTTGCACTGGCATTTCAAGTGTGGACATATGAGGTCATCAAAGGTTTTGTTCCTAAATTTGCTAGAAAGAATGAGCTTAATGATCCTCTACGCCCAAGGTTGTTAGTCTATCATTCCAACAGGAAGAACACCTTGATCGAGATAAAGACTGCCCTGGAGACAACGGATCTAACTGAGATGGAAGAGTCCTCCATGGAGAAGAGGTTATACAGTGGTGAGGACTTTGAACAAATAGATGAGTCAACTGATGAATTTTTTGAGGGATTTACAGAAGGGAAGTTAGTGAAGGAGGATTATGATGATGAAGAGGAGGGAAGTGAACCTGAGGATGAACATGAAGAACCTACTTCCAAACCAAACACCCGGAAGAGAAAGGCTGCGCTTAATCTCAAAGAAGCCGTAAACCTGAAGAGGAAGCTTGCTTATGAATCTAGTCCTGCCAACATTCCTAGCCCCCCATCCGCTACTAGTCCTGGATTACCTCCAACATCTTCTGTTGGATGTAAATGTGAAGAGCTGAAAGTGGAGGTAAAAGCGCTGAAGGAGGAGCTCATCAAAGAGGTGAAGGAGGAGCTCAAAGAGATGAAAACAGCTTACGAAGAAACTCAAACAAATCACAAGGCTTATATGAAAAAGTTGGTTGTTAGTATGTGCGAACAATTATTAGCCAAATCCAACCAAAGGATGGCCACTTTAATTGTCAAATTAGATAGTATGGAGGAGGAGAGGAAGAAGAAGAAGAAGAAGAGCAAATTGGAAAAGAAGGCCAAGACTGAGGTAAGATGAAGATACTTATCGCTTCGTTAAGTACTTAACGCTTCGTTAAGTACTTAACGCTTCGCTAAGTACTTATCGCTTCGTTAAGTACTTAACGCTTCGTTAAGTACTTAGCGAAGCGTTAAGTACTTAACAAAGCGTTAAGTACTTATCTTTTGTTGTTCTTAACTGACCACACTGTTGTTTTATTTTTGCAGGAAGGGAATGTGGAGGAGATGAAGACGAATGACATGGAGATGAAAGATGGGAAGGTGGAGGAGGAGAGTGAGAAGGTGGAGGATATAACTGAGGTAAGTTTTACTTAGTAAAGTCAAATGTTGTTTCGGGAAGTAAACGCTGACCACACTGTTGTTTTCTTTTTGCAGGATGGGAAGGTGGAGGAGATGATGACGAATGAGATGGAGATGAAGGATGGGAAGGTGGAGGAGGAGAGTGTGAAGGTGGAGGATAAAACTGAGGTAAGTTTTGATTAGCGAAGTCTAATGTTTCGGGAAGTAAACGTTGACCACACTGTTATTCTATTTTTGCAGGATAGGAAGGCGGAGGATAGTGTGGTGAAGGTGGACGAGACTGAGAATAATGTGAAGGTGGATGGTGGGGAGATTGAGACTGATGTGAAGGTGGATTGTGGTGAGACTGAGAATAATGTGAAGGTGGATGGTGGGGAGATTGAGACTGATGTGAAGGTGGATGGTGGTGAGATTGAGAATGATGTAAAGGTGGATGGTGGGGAGATTGAGAATGATGTAAATGTGGATGGTGGGGAGATGTTGCTCTCCGATATGATGCAAGAAATAATTGAGAAAAAGAAGGATAAGGTCAAGGTTGAGAAGGTTGAGAAGAAAGCCAAGGTTGGGAAGGTTAAACTCAAGGTTGGGAAGGTTGAGAAGAAAGTCAAGGTTGAGAAGGATGCCACGGATGGGAAGGATGAGAACGATGGGAAGGATGGGAAGGATTCGAGGGATGGGAATGATGAGAACGATGATGATGATTTCCAATTATACAATACTCCACCTAAAGGAGTAGTTCCCAAAAAAAGAGTGAGGAAGCAGAAGAAAGATGAAGACTACACCAACCCTTCTTTGTCAAAACAGCCAAAGACGAATGATCCATTAACTATCAATCCCCTTCAAAAATTTGATGATGAGTTGTTGGTTCAATTACAGAATTGGTTGAAAGATGAAGCTACCAATGATGAGACAAAGACTGTGTTTACTTGCGAAGCACGAAAGAAGTTGTTTGTTAGAGTTCTAACAAAGTGCACATGGCTTAAAGATCCTGTAAGTCTTGCATTTCATATTAATTCTTTAACTTATGAATAAGGTTTTTGATATATGCTGCCTTTTCCCCCATTTTGTAGGAAATCGACGCAGTCTGCCACTTGTTGCGCAAAAGGATTGAGCAATATCCCAAGACATATAAACATTGTAAAGTATCAATAGGAGATTGCTTATTAGCAGATATGATGAGGCGAGAGTACCCGAACTATAAAAAAGATCCTGAAAAATTTCCAATAGCAGACGTCTTTTCTCAGTACTTCTAGGGAGCGCCTCATAGACATATGCCAGAATGGCCACTAGTAGACGATATTTACGTGCCTTTGAACATTGGCAACAAACATTGGGTATTGTGCGTCGTTCGTGTACAAGATAATCACATTGACGTTTATGACTGCGACTCGAGTATTTATAGGAATCTCGATCCATACATGAGACCTTTGTGTGAGATGTTTCCACGAATATATGCAATGGGAGCCAGTGATGCTGAGCTACAACGGTATCCTAATTTCAATTTCCAGAAACTGACATATAAAAGGTTGCCACACCCAGTCAAAAATGCAGTCGCCAAAAATGGGGAAGTCCCTAGAGCAGCAGAAAGTGGGGATTGTGGTGTATTTATGCTTATGCACATGGAATACTTGACTGCTGGTTTAGGTGTAGAGAAGGTGACTTCCAATGAAATGGAGTTTTTTCGACAAAAGATGGCGGTCCGGTTATTTCATCAAATTACAGAACCTTAGTTTGTATTGTAATCGTTTATTGATTTTTGGATAGAACTTGACTTGTGCTTATGTATTCTGAACTTGTATTACTTTTTGGGTAGAACTTCAACTTAAGTTACATTTCATGTTAAAATATTTGTAGTTTTAATGTAGTCTGGTTGGTTGGTAGTCTGATATTTAAAAACCAAAGAATTGAACATATAAATCAATGTACCAAGTAACTAACTTAAACTCACTTAAACCAAGTTTTACTTAACGAAGCGCTTAACGAAGCGTTAAGTACTTAACGCTTCGTTAAGTACTTAACGCTTCGTTAAGTACTTAACGAAACGATAAGTACTTAACGCTTCGTTAAGTACTTAACGAAACGATAAGTACTCCTTCAGTACACAGATAAACTAGATACAACATACAGATTACAACTTATCCGATTATAACTTATCCGATTACAACTTATCCGAGTACAACTTATCCGAGTACAACTTATCCGAGTACAACTTATCATAATACAACTTATCCAAAACACTTATACAACTTATCCCAATCAATCTAAAGGCTCATATTGTTGAGATGATGGCTCGTGCTGTTGAGAAGAAGAGTCATGATGCTTAGATGATGATGCTTTTGCAGTAGATGGAGCAGGCATGACTGCTTTGCATGTGGCCCTATTATGTCCTAGTCCACCACATGAGCTGCATCGTCTCGGAGCCTTACGTACCTCACCTTGAGATGACCTACGCTTTGTTTGTGGGCGCCCTTTCTTAACCTTGACAGGTGGTTTTAGACATACGCGTTCCTTGATCATTTCGGGAATATCCCAATCGTCTTCATCACCAGCAGGGTAACATGTCTCCGCATATGCATTCATCCAAGATTCAGTTGTGTAATATCTGTAAGAATGGAAAATAAAACGATTAAACAATTGGTTAAATAGATTGAACATGTGAGCTGAATAATACACTCAACAAAAGTCATAACAAACCAAATTGCGGTGACGGGCAGCAGCCATTGCATGAGTACAAGGAAGACCAGAAACTTCAAATACCCTACAAGTGCAGTTCATGTCTTTCAAATTGACTTTAAAATGAGACTCATTGTCATGCACATAAAACTCGAATCGGTTAAGCGATGATACTGTATAGAATCTAGCCTTCTCGAATCCCTCACGTAACCACTTTTCATATGTTGGAGATAACACTTCTTGGTGGTTGGACGCTCTTTCTCTTCTCTCATTAAACCAACCTTGTATTGTCAATCTTAAATACTCGGCCATTGAGGAAATGGGGTACTTTCTGGCTTCCCTGCTCTGACTATTAAAACTCTCAGCATAATTGCTTGTTAGTTGATTGTATCTCTTACCGGGGAAAAATGCTCTACTCCATCTTTGAAATCCAATTTCTTCCAAATAGGCAGCAATCCTATTATCTTTAACCCTTATCTTGTCAAAAAAACGATTGAATTCGTGGACGGTGTACGCACGAGAAGCCATATCAAACTCCATATGACAATTATCAGTTTTGAATTTCGCGTTGATATTCATCTTTATGTTATATGTGCACGCACCGTGGTATGCTTCTGGAAAAACAGCACATAAGGCATTGGCGATGCTTGGGTGTCTATCGGATACGAAGACGAGATCATCAACTAATCCAATTGCTTCTCTCAATTTTTGCATAAAATAAGTCCAAGAGTTATTATTCTCTGAATCAACAACTCCGAATGCGACAGGATATAATTGTTCATTAGCATCTAATGCAATAGCCACCAATAGTTGACCTCCCACCTTGTGCTTAAGAAAACTGGCATCAACACACAATACGGGACGACAAAATGCTTTATAACCCCTAATAGAGAGGCCTAGGGACATGAACATATACTTGAAGTGCCCGACCTCGTCTGTTTGGATGTCTGTTATGGTACCAGGATTATGCTTCTCCAACATGTATAGGTATGAGGGTAATTTTTCATATGAATCCTCAACCGTTCCTCGCACCGCCACTAATGCCATTTCCCTAGCCCTCCATGCCTTATTATAAGTCAAATTTACCCCATAAGTTGCCTGCATGTCTTCAATTATTTTCTTAGGCAAGTGATTATGGTGATGGTCCATATACTTACTCTTCACGCACTGCCCAATAACCCATGCTGGTGTTTGCATTTTTTCTCTAGCCTAGATAGAACTGAGCATGAGTGTTGTTGGTCGAATTTCCGGATCTCAAACATCTCAGATAATTTACCTTTCACGGCACGCAATCTCCACTTGCATTTCTCATCCAAACATTTCACATACCAAAGATGTTTTCTTGACTTCTCCACCTTGAATTCAAAATGATTAGCCATTGCATATTTATATAGCATCAGTTGTAGTTCTTTTTTATTTTCAAACAAGGCACCGACTTCCAATACAGTTTCAGTAGTTAACGCCAACGCAAATGAGGGGTCTGTCGGTGATATGTCTGTCGGTGATATGTCTGTCGGTGATATGTCTGTCGGTGATATGTCTGTCGATGGTGTACCAAATGATGATCTTCTTGCACTACATGGTGTACCCAATGATGATCTTCTTGCACTAGTAGGTGTACCCGTTGATGCTCTTCTCGCACTACGTGGTGTAGGTATCGATGCATGCAAGTCCTGAGTAAGTGGGATGTGAGGCAAAGAGTTATCTCCGGCTTCATTACTTTCAACAAAGACCTCCGAGGGTAAAGCTTCTGGTACAATTTTCTGAGTAAATTGTGGGAGAATACTTTCTTGAGTTGGGTAGGTAAGTAGTGGTATCTTTTCTTTAGTAAATTGTGACTTCTCTACTACAGACACACACAATGGTGACACAGTTCTACCCAAAATCAAGCGTGATAAATATATGTTCAGATCCTCATCATCTTCAATAAAAACGGGTTTAGGATTTGTGATATTCGGAATATCATACTTCACTTGCAGCACTAAATCATAGGTAGATTTCTGCACTTGAAGTCTTTCATGGAGTTTATCAATTAATTCAGCATAACGAGTACTTTGGGGTAAATCCAATGTTTTGATTGAAGAGGCATCAAAAAACCATATTCCATTAGCATCAACTTTCCACTCTCCATTATAGAAAACGAAAACTTCGGCTGCAAGAAAAATTGGAAACGGGATAATTAATACTGTGAAATGGAAACCCTTCGCGAAACGGGAAGTACTTAACGAAACGGGAAGTACTTAGCGAAACGAGAAGTACTTAGCGAAACGGGAAGTACTTAGCGAAACGGGAAGTACTTAGCGAAACGGGAAGTATCATCAGATGAAACCCTAAACAACACAGTGATTCGAAAATGCATAAATGAACAACAATAAACTTGAAATACATAAACTTACCAATTGTTACAGTGCTTGTGCTCGTCGTGGAGCTCATTAAGTGCCGCCGTTGAACTCCGTCGCCGACGAGATTAGAGAGAAGGAGGAGAAAAGCGGAAGGGAAAAAAGAGAAGGGAAGAAAAGAAATGAAAAAAGATGGCCAGATTTTATTATATAGTAAGGGTATTTTGGACTTTTCACAGCGTCTCACTTCGCGAAACGCGAAGTCCCTTCGCGTTACGCGAAAAGGGTAATTTCGTCCAAAAAAAATTAAGTGGTCACCAGATCAATTTCAATTATCTGGTGACCACGGAGGCAATTTCCCTTATTTGTAGGGTCATTTCGTCCAATTTCCCGCAAGAAAGCCCGTGAAAAAGACTTTGTCAGTCTCGCTACGCTACACTTCCTAAGGAGACAATGGAAACAATGGAGATTGAAAGGACAAATACATTAAAAATACCGATTGTCGAAGAAATCATTGAAAAATTAAAAAGCAACAATTTGAATGAGTACGAGTATCTGTGGAGATATGCAGAAGAACTTAAATCTAGCAATCCCGGATCAACAGTTGAGATTATGGTGACAAGAGGTGAAAAGAAGAGGGAACTAATTAATTTTCCAAAGATTCTACCTTTGTTTTGATGCTTGCAAGAAGGGTTGGTTGGTTGGCTGGATGTAGACCTATCTTTGGAATCGATGGATGTCTTCTGAAAACAGGGGAGTTGTTAACTGCGGTCGGTATAGATGGCAACAACCAAAAGTACCCCATTGCATGGGCTGTTGTAGAATCTGAGAGTACAGACTCATGGATATGGTTTTTTGACCTCTTATTGAAAGACATTGGTTTCTCTGATGGTTTTGGTTTAACCATTATTTCAGACATGCAGAAGGTATTTTTTATTTGATACAACTTGTTGTTGTTGTTGTAATGAAAACCTGTGTTTTATTCTTTGGAGAAAGTTAGCAGGACCATCAATTCCAAGGTACTTATGTTTCTTATTATTGTAGGGACTAGTAGAAGCAGTTGGACTTGTTTTTCCTGAGGCTGAGCATAGGTTATGTGCGAGGCACTGGTATAATAATTGGTCCACAAAATGCAAAGGTGATGCTCTAAGAAATCAGTTTTGGAATTGTGCAAACACTACTTATCCTGAAAAACTAGACTTAAATATTCCAAAGCTTGATACCATTATGGACGGTGCTGCCAAAAGAGCTATTTCTATACCCGTACAAAAATGGACTAAGGCCTTTATTAATGCGACACCCAAATGCGATATAATTGAAAATAACACGTGTGAGAGTTTTATTTCGTCAATCTTGAGTTTGAGTGCGATGGAGGAATCTATTATTACTTTGCTAGAATTGATAAGGGTGATGATTATGAAAAGGATAGCTTGTGCTAGAAGATTCGTAAAGAAATGGCATCAGAATATATCACCTAATGCTAAAAGATTACTTGAATTGCGAAAATCTGAATGCCATGAATGGCACACGGTTTTCAATGGAGGGTATGGTTATGAAGTAAGCTTTGGTGATAGTGGTTTTAGAAATAGACAAGCAATTGATATTAGGGATAGTTGCTCATGTAGACTTTGGAACATAAGTGGCATTCCTTGTACACATGTTCTTTGTGCAATCTATTATTCTCACCTTAATTTGGAGGATTATATTTCTCATTGGTATAAGAAAGATACTTATGTAAAAGCATATCAGTTTGGAATACAAAATTTGAGAGGCATTGAGTCTTGGGTCAGCGATAATCAGTACAAAGTTTTACCGCCAAATGTGGGAAGACCACCTCTTGGTAGGCCAAAGATTGTTCGAAGAGAAGTGAGGGAATAACCAAAATCACATGGAAAGATGTCTAGAAGAGGAACAATTATATCGTGTAGTCTTTGTGGAAAAGAGGGTCACAACAAGAAAGGATGCATTCCAGGAATAGTATTTTCTCCTACAAGAGAACTCGATGGTGCAAGCACATCTAGAGAATACGGTAATTATGATATTTCATGTCTATATATTGCTTTGATTTTAATGTCTAAAAATCTTTTTGGGTATTTAGAAAACAAATCATTTGGCTGAAAATGTGTAATCTAATCTGAAACACAATCTGAACATTTTACAAATTTTCACATATTTTAATACTAAAAAAGTTTAATTTACTTTTCATACCAAATGCAAACAAAATAGCTTCCACTTTAACAATTTTCAGAAGTGATAGAAGTGATTGTAAAAGGCCAAATATTTTCTGTGTAAATATTGTTTTGATTTCAGTGTTGAAAGTATAGTTTCGTGTTTAACAAATGAAAGTGTTTCAGATGAGGATGCATGCACATCTGGAAGGACATGGCAAAGAAGAAGGTAATTATATTGTTTCATGTCTAAATATTGATTTAGTTTTAATGTCTAAAATGCACTTGTAGGTTCAACAAATGAATGTGTTTTGAGTAGAGGATGACACATCTAGAGGAAGAGGAACTATTCAAATTGGTGCAACAAAAGTCCAACATAGTATAAGCTATTATGCTTAATATGTATGAATGAATATAGATGTTGTAATGATTAGAAAATGACAAGAGATTAAATATGCAACTACAAAAACTAACCTTTTGTAGTTGTGGTATAAATTTTATTGTTATTTTATTGTTTTGAGGCAAAACACAAAATATGCAGCAGCTAGACCAGTTTACTAATTTTTCAACTGCTTATGTGCCATTGTACAGTTTGTCCTTGCCTAGCTGTAATATAACATTTCTTCTGCTTGTGGCTTGTTTAGTTTTAAAACATAATTTTAAATGTTTGTCATTTTGCTCAATGAAGTTATTCGTTTCTGCCTTTTTAATCAAGACGATCTATAGGCTGAGTTGGAAGTTTTATTCTTTACTAGCTACAAGAATTGTCCACAACTAACTAAAACCAGACATTCCAAATTCTGATCAAAAACTAAAACAAACAATTTAGACAGTCTGAAATTTAGACAGTGTATACGCTGCTATTGACTGTCATATTCAAACCAAAACCTGATAATTTGAAACAAAATAAGAAATTCTGAAATTGATTATAATATACAATTCAACACACATAAAAATGAAATGTAAAGGAAATGTTACTTATTGTCATACACAAACCAGAGATTCGGAAATTGAGACATAATGGTCTACATGTGATGTCATCTCCATCCAACTGATGAAACAATTTAGAATCTTTAGATAATTGATCATTAATTGTCGTCCAAGTGTCATTTGACTTTTTTTTTCTTTTGGAATTGAATTTGGTCCATCACATCAAAAGTTGATATTTTTCAAATGTTGGCAAGAATATTCAATGACCACACGAAACTACTTCATTTCACCATGCGTCTCGCACTCTAAAGGAGGGCCAAAACAACATTATTTTGAGTCCTCATGCGTCCTCCTGAACTCATATCGCCCCGGGCGTGTTTGCTACAAGGTGGCTCGACTCTTGGTGTTGAGCCATGATTGTCACACGAGTGTTGGTTATCTTATCTCGTAACTATTACACGTAAATAATATACGAATACAATATAATGATAATAGAACAGATACAATATATTATTTAAGAGATGAAGAAAAAATCTTCTCGTTTGCTCTGAGGCTGTGGAAACACAGTTCCCTTAAAACAGTTTCACTGTCTCCCGTTTGTGCTGGAGAGTTTTGTCGGTGGCTGATTCCTAGGGTACAACGGAACCTGCAATGATTTAGCACAGAAAACCACTACAACAACGAACTAGACAAAAGTACCTGAATCACAATCACCGAGTTTCGCAAAGAAATGATCGAGTCAAGAAACTCGAAGAAAACTCACAAGAACACTCACAAGAATACTTACAAGAACAAGGAACGACTTTTAGAATTTTAGAGTGAGAAGTGATAAAATAATGTGTGGAGAGGAATACAACGTGAAAGAATATTTATAGTTGAAAATTAAACTCATAATCAATTCTTTAATCCAACGACCACTAATCCATCATTAATTCATTCAACGATTATCCCTGCTTGCCTTTTCATCATCCTTGCAAATTACATCCAATCATAAGTATTTTGTAGTTACAATAGCAATTAACATCATTTGTTAATTACCACGTTCAAGGCATTAATGTTAATTGTAATAATTAACAAATTTAATTCCCAATGAATTTGATGTGAATTTCATTTGGATGAAATTTCACCTTAATTTACATTTAAATTTAATGTGAATCTCATTCAGATTAATTTCACTTTAATTCACATTTGAATTTAATTTGGATTAATTTCACACTTAATTCACATTTGAATTTCATTTGGATTAATTTCACACTTAATTCACATTTGGATTTGGTGTTAAGAAGTGATAGAGGAGGTGAATATGAATCACCTTTTGCCGAGCTATGTGCTCAACATGGTATAATCAATGAGACGACAACACCTTATTCTCCTCAACAAAACGGCACGGTTGAGAGAAAAATAGAACATTAAAAGAAATGATGTATTCACTTCTATTAAGTTCTGGTCTACCACAGAACATGTGGGGAGAATCTATTTTGACGACTAATTATCTTTTAAATAAGGTTCCACGAAAAAAACTAGATAAAAGTTCATATGAGTTGTGGCATGAAAGAAAACCATCATATGAATACTTACGAATGTGGGGGTGTCTAGCTAAGGTAGCCATACCATTACCTAAAAAGATAAAAAGTTGGATCAAAAACTGTTGGTTGTATATTTATTAGATATGCACATAACAGTAGTGTTTATCGTTTTCTTGTGTTTAAATCAGACATTCCGGATATTCATAAGAATACGATAATGGAATCGAGAAATGCATCATTCTTTGAACATCTACTTCCATATAAGTTTAATGAAGAACAACATTCTCCAAAAAGATTTCTTGAACTAGATGAACAAGAAAAGGAGAATGAAGTTGTGGTTGAACTTAGAAAAATAAACGAGCTTGAACCAAAAAATCATTTGGTCCATATTTTATTACTTTCATGATGAAAAGTGAACCTCAAACGTATAATGAGACAATTACCTCGTCTGAAGGGCCTCAATGGAAAGAGACAATTAATAGTGAGATAAAATCTATCTTGCAAAACCATACATGGGAACTAGTGGATCTGCCTCCAGGAAATAAACCACTAGGTTGCCGATGGATTTTCAAAAGGAAAACGAAAGTTGATGGATCAATTGATAAATATAAGGCAAGACTGGTGGTAAAAGGATATCGCCAACGAGAAGGTCATGATTATTTTAATACATATTCTCCAGTTACGAGAATAACTTCTATTCGATTGATTTTTGCGATTGTTTATTTGCGCAATCTAGAAGTTCATCAAATGGACGTAAAATAAATGGAGACTTGGAATAAGAAATTTACATAGATCAACCTCAAGGGTTTTCTTCTCAAGGGCAAGAAAATAAAGTTTGTAAATTGGTTAAGTCATTGTATGGCTTAAAACAAGCTCCAAAACAATGACATGAGAAATTTAATCATGCTATGATCTCAAAGGATTTAAGATCAATGAATGTGATAAATGTATTTATATTAAAGGCATAAAAAATGGTTACGTCATTTTATGTCTTTATGTAGATGACATACTTATCATTGGAAGCAATGATAAAATGGTTAAATCCATTAAAGATATGTTAAATTCAAAATTTGACATGAAAGATATGGAATTGGCTAATGTGATTCTTGGAATCAAATTAATTAGAACATCGGAATGGATAGTTCTAAGTCAATCACATTATGTGGATAAAATCCTTGAAAATTTTAACAAGGATGATTCTGCATTGGCTAAGACTCCGATAGATACGAGTTAACATCTATCTAAAAATTGTAGAGAGAGTGTTTCTCAATTAGAATATTCTCGAATAATTGGGAGTCTAATATACTTAATGAGTTGTACAAGACCAGATATACTTTATACAGTAAGAAAACTAAGTAAATACACGAGTAATTTGGGTAATAATCATTGGAAAGTCATTGTACGATTACTTAGGTATTTAAGAAATACTTGTGATTATGGTCTGCACTACACGAGACATTCTGCTATTACCGAAAGGTACACTGATGCTAATTGGATTTCAGATATGAAAGACTCTAAGTCAACAAGTGGATATGTATTTACACTTTGAGATGCAACTATATCTTGAAAATCTTCTAAACAAACTGTTATTGCTAGATTCATGATGGAATCTAAATTTATAGCTCTTGACAAAGTTGGTGAAGAAGATGAATGGCTACGTCTATTCTTAGAAGATATTTCAATATGGTCTAAGCTCGTACCAGCAATTTATATTCATTGTAATAGTAAATCTGCGATCGGACGAGTTAAGAGTCATATGTATAATGGTAAGTCTAGACATATATGTCGTAGACATAATATCATTAGACAATTACTCTCTATTGGAATTGTCTCAATTGATTACGTAAAACAAAAGATAATATTGCGGATCCGCTAACCAAAGGGTTAAACAGAGAGTTGGTGTTAAAGTCCTCACAAGGAATGAGACTTAAGCCTACAATAAGTTAGTATGAAGGGAAACCCAACCTATGATGACTAGAGATCCCAAGAACTAGGTTCAATGGGACAACCTAATTGTACTAAACTTGGTAGATTGCTATGGGTAAAAAATTCTACGATAAAATAGCATTTCGGGAAAGAATAAGCACACAAGTTTTTAATGATTTTTTGTGAACAAATAGATCACATATGTGAGAGAGAAGTGGGGCCGTTTTGAAAGAATTGCACGGCTCAAATCTAGACCATCTCACTGAACCAGGCGAGTGTTCATGGCAAAAACGAACACAATCATGAGAACTGCCATGTATCAGGAAGAATTCTATGTGAAAGTGTGTAATCGTTTACACAAAAGGCAGAATAGTTCAATGACATTGAGTCTACTAATCGGCTAGTAAATTTATATACTTTCATATGGGAAGGTTCAAAGGGTTACACCTATTATCCTATGTAGAATTCAGCTTGTTGAACTTTTCATTAATTAAATGGAATTAAACTAATTCCATTAATTAAATAGAAATGATATTTGGGCTAATGAAATTCACACCAAATCCAAATGTGAATTAAGTGTGAAATTAATCTAAACGAAATTCACATGAAATTAATGGAATTAATTTAATTCCAACAACAAGTCTGGTGGCCCGGTGTGGCTTCCAACTCGCCTTGTTCCCAAGCTGAGGATGTCGCATGAGCCGTTGGCTTTTCTGGTGGCTTGGGCTATAGTAGGCCTTCTAATGGTCGTTCTGCAGCGACTCAGGTGACCTCTCACGATAGTTCTTGAACTAGCATGACACCACACAGTCATGCCCCCGTTTAAACTTAAAACGCTTTCAGATGGAATCAAACTCATAACTCTTTGGTCTCATAAGACAATTCTTACCACTGACCTTGGTATGTTCTCTAGTTTCAAACTTGCAAGATAAACACCAGCATGATTAATTTTAGATTTCAATTCTATCTAGTCTATTTATTTATCTATTTATTCCATTTAGGTTTATTATGACTTTCTAATATTTAATTAATTTGAAATCTTATTGATACCATGTTAGTTGTAAACTAATTATTTGTTTTAAACTCGTGTATTGAGTGCATGTAAAAAATAATGGGAAGAATGTGAATTTTACACACCAAGTTGTAGGAAGGTGTCAAATTTACTTATTAAGTATCAAAATTCTATTTATATGTATGAACTTGTCAAAAAGTGTCAAATATATTTAAAATAACAGAAATGTTAAACGGTGTTAAAATTTTTGCCACATGTAATATCCACATATTTTTTATTTTTTTAAATTGACATTACTTTAATTATTTTTCCATTTAAACAAAACTTATTTTTACTTTCTCTCTCATCCCTTCACAACTCTCCATTTTTTCTAATTTTTCTCTCTTTGATTAACTCAAGTTCTTTTGGATTTTTACCTTCTTCCAACCTCCAAGTGCTCCCTAACTGAACTTTAAATAGTCATCATCGTTGGTAGAAGTTTTTGTTGGCCGATTCCTAAATCATAGACGTTGTGGCCAAAATCTTCATTAGTCGAACCCTAAATCATTGTCGCCATTAGAGGACAATGCCGAATCAAGGTAAAATCTCCCTTAATCGACTTGTTTTAATTTTAGTTTTCATAATACTCACCCTGTTAAACTTTATTAGCTCTCAGACGTAACCCCCAAATCCAAGTCTTTCTCAGTTAAACCTTACACTATCATCATCATTGGTTGAAACATTCATTGATCGAATCCTAAATTGTCAATGTTGTGGTGAAGTCTTTGTTGGCCGAATCCTAAATTGTCAGTGCTGTGGCGAAGTCTTAATAACTCGTTACTTTTTAGAACAATTTTTATAATTAATCAATTAAGTATTATTATTAATAATAAAATTACTCATAGATGGAGAAATGAAGAGAGAAATATTTAAAGAAAATGGTAAGTTGTGAGGGTAAAGAAAGAGAAAATAAATAAGAAAAGATTTTAATGTTTTGTTTGAATAAAAAATAATTAAAGTAATGTCAATTTAAAAAAATAAAAAATATGTGATATTACATGTGACAAAATTTTTAACACGTTATTTTAAATATATTTGACACTTTTTGACAAGTTCATACATATAAATAGAATTTTAATACTTAATAAGTAAATTTGACACTTTCTTACAACTTGGTGTGTAAAATTGGCATTCTTCCCAAAAAATAATATATAAAATGGTTTGTCGTTTGAAATTATTTAAAATTATAAATTATGATGTAAAAAATGAGTATTTACAAATGAGATTAAATTTAGAATTAATTTTAATTAATCAGGCATGTTTTAAATACAAATCTAAATATAAATATAAATAATTAAATAGGACATGTATATGGAGAAATATCATAAGTAACCAAGTTTGTATTTTGTTTTGCTGCCTTTAAAAAACAAAGTCAACAATTAAAAAAAAAGGTCAACGTCGAATGAAGCCTTAAGATGTAGACCGCGATTTCTCTTCCAATTTCAGTTTGTTTTTTTTTTCAATTATGCTAACTTTTGATCAAGACCACCAATTCGATAACGGGTTATGGCTATTTGTTCATTGGACGATGAAGATCATTTCCTCTAAATAATCAACCATTTTTATCAAGTCAAAAATGAGGAATTTATCCCTAGAGGTTCAATAACACAAAAGGAAAATCTAAAATTCTCCTTCGAATCTCAACCAATTCCGTTGGGGTTTATTGTATTAGTTTTCTAGTGTTATATAGAGAGTATATATTGAGAGTTCGAGGGAACAACGCAGGAAGAATCGAAAGTTGTCATTGTTGGGTTTAAAATCTTTAGAGATTTGAGCGTTTTCAATTTGGGGCCATGCTGCGTGTTGGGGTTGGTTCAATTCTGTTCTTGGGCTGATTGATGAAGTATTCTATATCATTTAAGCATTTGACACTTTAATATTATATAAAACCGATTTGGGTATATTTTTCTAATTCTAGTGTATTGTCATTCCTTTTTTCAATTGATGATCTAGATTATTTATATATACTTCATTAATCAAAATTCAACTCTTAAAACAATACAGATTGATTAAATTAAAAAACCCCCAATTTTAAAATCAAGAAAAGTGTTAAAATCAAATTTGTATTTCTTGTTTCATTATTGTCTTCATTTGAATGCTTACTATTTATTAATATATCATATAAAACAACAATGATTCATCTAAATTGATTACATACTTCAATTTATAATTTAGTGTTTTAAAATTTTGGTTTAAGTTATGTTTTCAAATATTCCTTCAAATGTAACTTTAATTGGCATGTGTAAAGGTCTAAAATGAAGTCTAAGAGTTATGTAATGTGGTGATGTTGCCAATTTCGGACTTTGAAGGTGTCTATAGAAGTTTTTTTCTGGTTTTGATTATATGCTAAATATTTGTAAAGATTCAATTGTGAATTTATTTAACTCCATTGTTTCTAATATTTAATAGGACATAAATGACCTATATTTATATTTATATTTATATATAAATAAATAGTATATATTTATTTAATGTCTACAGACTAAATATTAATGTAAGGATAAGTATCATCATACAGATATCATAAGAAATATATTATAATATATGTTTTATTTTTAAAATTAAATGTATTAAAATTAAAGCTACATAAATTTGTTCGCTTCTCATTTAATTTTTTTTATCCTCGATACTTAAGTTAATTTGTATGAATTAAAGTTGTGTAAAAGAATACGTGGTATTTATATGACCGTGTATGCGTTTAAAAACTTAGCACCGAAAATGTGACACATAATAATAAGTCTATTTCTCACATGTAACTAAACACCCGACTATAAAACAAAATATCAATATTTTTTTCTAGTTTTCAAGGAAGCAAATTAGGTGACGACTCAAAATTGAGCAATTATAATCAACTTAACAAAAAACAATGAATTCTTGTCGAGCCTACCATTTTGATTCATAATCTCATTTAAGATTCGAGAGGAATGTAAGGTTATGGCTATTATCCAAAATTTGAACGCCCTTTTTCAAAAAAAAATAATATGGTCGATTTTAGGCATGTCAAATGTAGTGTTTGGTAAAATTGAAAATTAAAATCTGAATATATAACATTGAATTCTAAATATTTAATTATTTAAATATCATAAAAATTGAATTAATCAAACAAAAATATCTGAATTATAAATTTTAAGTACTCATTATTTGAATTAGATTTATAATATCAAAAACTAATATCTAAAAAATATATCAATAATATTATACTTTATATATTAATTAATTATATTGAATGGTATAATTTGATATATTAAATAAAAAAATACTAATTTTTAAAAAAAATATTTAATTTATAAATGATAGTGTTATAATATATTTATTTATCATTTTTATTTTTTATTTTATAATTAATTTAAATAAAATCACCTTCTTATTTTTTAAATAGTATTTGGAATTAATCTCTTAACATTAAGAATATGATGAATTATGATTAAAGAGAATAATAAGAATCTTTTATTTATTAAATTTAGAAAGATAAAGTTAATTTTTTAGAAATTAATGTGTTTTGTTTTGTTGATTTAATTTATTAAATTTAGAATGATAAAGTTATTTTTTTTTAGAAATTAATGTGTTTTGTTTGGTTGCATTTTTAAAATAAGTTTGACATTTTTATTTTTATCACATTTTTACTTAAATTTATAAAATTAAGGGATTATAAATATACGTTAATTATTAAATAATTTATATTAAACAGGTTGTTAATTTATTAAAGTAAAAGAATTTAGTTATAACATAGGATTATTCTTATTAAAATTCTATAAATTTGTAACACATTGCCTAGTTACTATGAAAATTATGTACCACTAATATTGATTTTCTTAACATGAGTTAAAAAAACTAGGACCTTGAAATCCTAAAAAAATTGATGCTTTATGTTTTATTGTCTTGCTTTCTAGTTACCCTCCAGTCATAACTTATGTAAATTATTGTTAAAGAGAAAATGAAAAATCTAATTTTAATTGAATCATACAAGTCGATCTTTACCCAACCAAAAACCAATAGAATTGTCCAAACTTAAAATCCTTGTTCCCTCCAAAATGATTTTCTAACTATCCAAATCGAACCGGCTACTATATTAAAATTGATAGTTTAATTTTTTTTTCAAACGTCCTCTAACGGTTTGGTGTGCATAAACAGCTTAAATCTCACTTGTATCTCTAATATTCTCAACTAGTTTTATGCATGGCGGCCCAGGGGTAAGTCCGGTCACTCCTTAGGGTAGCCCATTTGTTAAAAATATCAAAATATTTAATTATATTTATTGTAATTTTAAACGTAAAGGGTTGTAGCTTGGTGGTTCAAAATATTCATTTAAAGTTTTAATGTAGTTATGGTTTAAATCTCACTAAAAATAATTTTTTTTATCAGTTTTTAAAACTAGTAAAACTAGACTTAGGGCAACAAAAAGTATATCGAACTTTTTCTACCGAGGATAGGGCAGTACAAACCTCGAGGCCAGCTCTGGTTTTATGGTATGATTCGATTAGAAGTACAATATTTGGTTTAATAAAGAAAATAAACGAGGTTTAAATTTATATCCTTATCCAAACTTATAATTTATGATATATAAAATTCCAACTAGTGTTATGAACTCTTATTTTTATCTCTCTTAATTTTTACTTGTCAACTATATCCTTTACTAATATTATTATATTCAGAACTTACTATTACAAATAAAAAAATTTAGTGTTATTTATATTACATTATTGTATATCTTTTTTAAATATAATTTTATACTTCATTTTAATATTATACTATTTTTAAAGAAATTATTTTAATTATATCATAATTAAAAGAATGTTTATTATCAACTCTAAAAACAATTTTTTTTGATTCCACAAAATTTGTGACATACTTTATACATCAAACAAAATTAACATCTTTATTATAGAGATTTAATTTTTGGACTTGAGGTAAGATCAACTAGATAGGCGTCTAGGCCCTTTAGGGTCACCCTTCCAAAAATCACTGTCCAACTATGTTATTTTTTTTATGAGTAATGATAGAGAGCGAAAAATATATTGACAGGAATGTATAGGGAATGATGTGTCATCCCTTAATTGGATTGGAAGTCTAATAGGAGAGAGAGTTTTTAGATTTTCAATCCAATCAATGGATGACACATCATTCCCTACACTTTCTTGTCAATATATTTTTCGCTCTCTATCATTACTTTTTTTTTTATTTTATTTTGAATGATAATACAAAATTATTATATTTAATCAACCGAACATAAAATATATTTAATAAAATAAAAATAAGAAAAAATTTATATTTCACACTTATAACAATATCCCAAATTTCAAGATTTTTAGTGAAAATTAAAGAATTTTTAATGAAAAACAAACTTAAATTTTGTTATAGATAAGATTCTTATAACTTGTATTGTATGATAGATTAATTTACTTTATTAACATTGAAATGTAATATACTATATTATTATTATTTAAATTATAAATATTAATTTATATATAATCAATTAAATCATTCAAACTAATTAAAATAATTTATATTTTAACTAATATCATTTTATCTTTATATTACTTTGCTATATTTTATACCAAACATAAAATTTATAATATATATAAATTTCAAACAAAATAATATTAAGCTATATGACTTAAGCTCTTTATACATATTTATGGTTTATACTTGTAATATATTATTGTCCTTCATATCAAATGGGCCCAATTTATAAAAACTATTCTTCTAAAAAGTAATAACATAATTGATAATGAAGATGTAATAATCTGTGGTCCCAATTTATGTAAATATTTATTTTTCACATATATGTTATTAGAGATATAGGAAGTGGGATTAGACGTGGAAAGCATTAGAAGACGGAAATAAACTTTGGCCAACCTCATCCCAATTTTACTTTTTCTCTCCTTCATCATAAAATGGAAATCTTGCCACTTATAATAACTTTTTTTTAAATCTTCCAAATTACATTAATTATTAAATTACAGGATATGGTCCCCAAAAATCCTTAGCGGGATTGCCAACGATATGTTCTAAAAAAAATGTAGAGACAATAATACTCTTTTAAGAAAGTTCAATATTTGTTACTCAAATTACTATAACTTATCAATGTATTTTTAGAAATGATGAATTTTGTGTTCTTAATTTTTTTTGTAATGATTTTGTCGATTATAAGATGTTTCATTTGCTTTACACAACTTATTACTCAATAATTATTTATTGATAGTGGATAGATATAACAATGAAACATGATTCAAATTAAGATGACAATGTTGGGACAACGAGGACAATGCATTATAAAATGGGCACTATTAGATTGTTTTTAAGCGACTATTTTCTAGAAATGTAATTTTTTTTAAACAAATTAAAAAATTAAATAAAGTTATATATGCTTAATAAAAATTAAAAATAAAACACAAAGTTATCAAAATAAAAAATAAAAAATAAAAAATTTACTTAAAATCATTGTAAGTTATAAACTCTTCAAATCCACGTTCACATCAACTCCTTAAAGTTTATTTAAAATAATATTATTATTATTTTATATATATATATATATAATTAAATATTTTTATACACCATTATTTTCAAATATATATATATATATATATATAATTAAGTATATATTTAATTAAAAAATAATAATAAGTAAATAATACTATAAAAAAAAATATTTCTAAAAGTAATTGTATTAATACATTTGTTTGATAAATAATAATTTTTTGAATTTATGAATATATATTTATTTAAATTTATATGATGGTATAAAATCGTAAAATCAAAATATTTTATAAATTCATAAAATCTTACAATTTTAAAATCGCAAATTTAAAATCATAAAAATTTACTTAGTTTAAGAATTTACCTAAATTAGACCAATAATCTTTCTAAAATTATGGAATTTTTGTATTTTAAAAATAATTCAAGATCTTAACAATATGAATTTAATTTCAAAACTAACCCCCCACCTCACTTCAGTTTTAAGCTATGCACCCACCTCATTGATACTCATTAGGAAACTAAATCTGTTATGGATTGATAGTTAAACAATTTTGGATTTTCATTTCTTCCCAATACAATTACAAATTACTTTTCCAAATTAATTCTAAATTAATGTTTTTAAAACTTATTTATTATTTTTATCGTGACTTCTCTATTTCCATGCATAGGGCTGGTTTGATTTTGGGTTCTTTAAAAAATAATTGTTATATAATTAGTATGAAAAAAGAATAAAGTTTTTAAGTTAAATTATTAAAATATATTTTTATATTAAATTTGTATACTATAAAATATATATTTTTTGTTTTATAATTTAAGTGCTTTAACATTTAAAAAGAAATATATGTGACTTATTGAGGAGTTCTTAAATTAATGAGTAAGAACTTATTTAATCTTGAGTTATTTTTAGAATTGTTTATAAGAAAATTAATTGATCTATTATAATACTATTATTTAATCATTTAATCGTTTAATTTATTAATGAAAATATTTTATTTTATTTTTATTAAATTTAAATATAAAAAATATTTTATCTTAAACAAATTTCTAATAATCCATCTCTCCATGCAAAGATTTTCTAGATAAAAAACAATTTGTTTGATCTTGATTTTTTTTTATGATTTTAATTTAAATTTTGTTCAAAACCCTTATTTCATAAAAAAAAAGTTATTTTAATTTTTAACTGGTTTAATTACTAAAATATTTTCTAGTATATAAAATTAAATTTAATAAAAATAAAATAAAAATATTTTAATATTTTAGTGAATAAATAAGTTATTTGATAGTTACAGTATAACAAATGTTACAATATATTTTTTTTAAAATAAGGATAAAAACAACTTATAAAATCACATCAAACAGCCTCTAAGTGATTAAAATGATTTAATGAATTTGATTAAATAAATTAAAATGAACATACAAAATTAAATATAAAATATAAAATTAAAACAATTAAGGTTATATTCTTTTAGGAGTATGCTTTGGTTCATACGAAAATTGGAATCAAATCTGAAATGTTTCTTTTGATAATTTAAACTGAAATGGAAGGTTAAATTATGATTTTTCTAAATATAATAATTAAATTATAATAATACTATATAATTCGTATAAAGTTTAATTTTTAGTTTTTAAGTATAGTAATAAAATTAATTGAAATTATAAAGCATATGAATGAAATTAAAAATTAAATAAAATTTATTTGAAATTAAATAAAATTATAATTGAAACTATGTATGTCCTAGAAAACAAAAAATACAAAAAGTTGAAAATAAAATTCAAGTAAGGAAAAACAAAAGAGAGTTTAAATGTATTCTAAAATTAAATTTCATTAAACTATATATAATATATAGAAAAATAAAATAATTAACAGAAAAAAAAGACAATCCAAATTAAAAAGAAAAAAAAAAAGAAAAAAAGAAACTCAGAAGGGATGGAGATTAGCAAACAGTCCTACTAGATCCTTCCTGTACGGAAGATATGACGCCCTCTTTTCTCCATCTTTCATCGCTTTTCTTCTCAGAATAACCGCTTTCTCCGGCGACAACACCGCCGGCGCCGCATCGCCGGCGTCCCCTTTCTTCCTTGGAGGAACAAACACCAACATATCCTTGCCGTCGCCGTCGCTGCTATTGCTCCGGTGAAGTAAGTTACGAAACTTCCACCGTTTCGACGACGATCCAACCGAGTTACTCTTCTTGCACTTTCCTTCGTCTACCTCTTCCTCTTCCTCCTCTGTCGAATTCTTCGGTTTCCACAAACAGTATATTTCCGCCGGAACTCCATCGAGTTCGTCGGCCTCAGATGAAGAGCATGACGGAGGATCTCGATCCTCTCTCAAAAGCTTCGCCAAAGGAATCCTAACTCGAGGATGAGGAGGAGGAGGAATCGGAATCGGTTTTTCAAAATCAGATCCACCATGAACAAATCCAAAACCATCGAAATACAGATTTCTATTGAAAACAGGATAAATCGGTCTGATTTGGCCGTTGCAGAAGATCTCGTCAGCGGAAATTGGCGAGTCTCTTCCAGCAACGACGAACTCAAAATCATCGTCATCATCATCATTCATCAGTTGATAATCATCATCGGCATGGTTTTGGAGCTCATTTCTCGGATAATTCGATTCACCTTCATAAGTGAATTCGAAAACGCCGTCGTGATCGGAATCGGCTGTAAGTTCTTGAACAACTCTTGCAGCGATCTCGGCTAGATTGTCAGAGGAATGGCTACTACTGAGATTGGTGGAAAGCATCGTCTCCTTCAACAACCGCACAAGAGAGAGAAAATGGTGGAAGAGGACGGGACGGGACGGGAGTGTGGGGGCGTTCGTTTGTTTGGTTTTCTGGGCCTTTTTATATTAATGGAATAAAATATATTACCTTCATTTTATGAGCTGGTCACAATGCAAATAATTATTATCATATTAATTACAATTAATATTAAAACATGCAATACTTTTATTTTATTTCTTTTTCTTCGTATCTAAATTTCTTTAATTCACTTATTCCCTTTTTTACACATTTTTTTCATACATATCTATTATATGTTTTCAATTTCTATATAAAAAAAATAAAAGAAAACTTAGAAATTTATATTTCACTTAAATGAAGATGAATTGAAATACTTATCTGATTTTCATATTACTCACTACATGAGTCAATTGAGATTTGTTCATAAATTGAAGTCTTCGTGTAAGGCGACAATAATGCATATCCGGATGTCACGTTTCAACATTAGTTGACGTTTCATCATTGATGAAACGGTTAGTTGGTAAAAGATGATTTTGTCGGCATCTCAATTCAATATAAAGATAATTGTTAATAATTGTGTTCTATTTTGCGACATTTAAATTTGGTGTAGGAATCAATCATTTTTTGTTTGAAGTAAGAATAATTACAATGTTTCTAACAAAAAAAAAATTATAATAATATAAAAAGATAAATAGTAAAAATGATACTAAACTAACTTAGAAATGCTTAAATAATGGTGTATTTTTTTAAACATGTTGGAATAATTTAATGTGGTTGAAGATATTACTTGTTTTATTTATTTATTTTGCTTATAACTTGGATTTTAATTGATTATAATTTCTATTATGAAAAAAAGAAAGAAAGAAAGAAAGAAGGGAACATAGAAAGGGACGGTTTTCTAAAGAGAAAAAGTAAAGTAGAGATGACAAAATTGGACACTTGGAGGCTTCGCGTATGCTAGTCTATTTTTATATGTTTTTTTTTCTTTCTATTTTGTCAAGTAAATTATTAAAATAGTATTCTACAATTATAAATTATTATTATTATTTTAATTTAGGTCCTACTTTAACTTAACATATTATTAATGAAAATAGAACATGTGATTATATTGTTTTAGGCACAACTAGGTAATTTTAACTAGTTTAAGTAAATTTTTAACAATTTTTTTCTCAATTTAACATTAAGTTTTCTCTAAAAACTATCCCATATGATAATTTCTAAACATTTTTTCACCTTTATCTTTAGTGGAAGAAAAATCATGTGATGTAATATGTCAGTTTTGTTTCATGAGTTTACTTTTTTCATTTTTTTAATCTTTGGGATACCTTTTTCATCTGTATTGATGGTTTTATTCCTAAATAACTTGCTTTGTTTTGGAAAATAATTGACAGTTGTTATCTATATTTTTTTCCAATTCCTATCATTTTTGAAATTAAGGCTTCTCATCTCATTTGTTACCCGGACAAAATGGTTGGTTTTAAGAAGAATGATTGGAGTTGAGAAGATATAGACTAGTTTATTTTAATGTTAAAAATTGAATAATTTTTTTTTATAAACGCAGTAAAAAGAACAAGAGAGTACGGACAAAGCGACAAATAAAAACAATAACAACCACCGCAATCTAACCCAAACAATAGACATAAGTACAAAAGTGGTAAAGAACAAACACAACAATGATATTTGTCGTTATTTCAGGGCTGGTGACAGTTGGAGTTGGAACACGACTTTTGTGTAGACTCTGGACAACGGAAACATTGATGTTTCGTTGATTGGGGTAGGACCGATGCACGGCGACAAAAGATATTTCATCCAATTTAGAGTAAATAACTTAGAAACTAGTAATAAGAGACATTTGCATCTTCTAAGTTAAGATAGAATATGGAAATCATGTGTGTTTGCTTTGTTGTAATAGCCGGTAGATGATTTTAAAGAAGGTGATTGAAATGCACAAATTGTTAGACAATCATTGTGTGGTTTTAGAGGTGGTTGACTATTAGGGGATGCATTGTCTTCTTTCTTCTTCCGTCTTAGTAGACTTGAATATTTGAGTTTTTTTAATGGGCCAACTCAATTATATATTTGTTAGGATTGTATATCGGTTATGAGTCTATATCAGATTCTATATATATTAGGATTCTATATATGTTGAGATTTTATATATGTTCGGATTCTATATCTGTTAGGGTTCCATATTTGTTGAAACTTATTTAAATGTGTAATCGAATATTTTAAAAGTTGAAGTATTGTCTTGAGATATCTCTTTTGGCCTAATTCTGTATTTGTTAAGGTTTCGGAGACCAAGTGTTACATAAACTCATGTCATAATCCTAAACTGTTATTTTATTATCTCTGTTCTGTTTTCCTCAATAATATTATCTTTTATGGGTGGACGTAACCAAGTTTTATCTTGGTGAACCACGTTAAATTTGTGTCATAACCCTAGACTATTATTGTTTACGTCATCATATTTTACAATAAGTTCTAACAACTAGTATAGAGCTTCATTTTGTCGATTGTTTGTTTTTCGATTTAGAGATGACAACAGTCAGCATTAAGATTGACAAGTTCACGGGGTTGCGGGATCTACTTAAACAACATGATTTATGAGGGTAAGTTGTCGAAATGAGCATAAATAACTGCTAAGACGGAAATTTTAGAGAATAAACACATTCAATAATTATGTTGTGTCTTCAGATGATGAATTCATCGAGGTCTCAAAGGAGGAGAAATATGTTTGGTTATGGTTGAAAACAAGTTGTTTCTGAAGGAACGTCTATTCACTCTACGAAGGTAGAAAGTAAGTCTAAAAGACATTAAGTCTGCCCTTTATTCGATGGATCTACACTATAATGCGATTATTACTATTGTAGACAGTCAAGTTTCGGGATTGTATACCAGTGGAGACAATGGGAAAAAGAAAATGAATAAGTACAACAAATAGTCTACTTCAAAGGGTCTTAAGTCGAATGATATTTATAGTTACTGCAAGGAGTTTTGTTCGTTTGAGTTTAATTAGTTCTGTAAAAATGGAGGGATTGCTCGACATCACATAATGATGAATACATCGCAACAGAATATTGTAGCTAAAATGATTAATCAAACATTACTAGAGATAGTGAGGTGAATGTTCTCTACTATAAAACTGGATAAAAGGTCATTGGCAATGGTAGTCACTACAACATGCTATTTGCTAAATAGTGGGTCTCACACCGAGATTAACTGTAAACACACCTTACGAGGTGTGGTTTGGTTATGTTGATTATTTAGGTTTGAAAATTTTGGAGGCATAATTTATTATAATGTTAAAAGATAAACTAGAGCAAAAAACAAAGAAGAGAGTATTTGTGGACTATGGAGATGGTGTCAAGGAATACATAGTATTGTTTTCATCTGAGAGAAGAATTATTCTGAGTAAAAATGCCATTTTTAATGAGAATTCTACACTTGATTCTCTAAGATGGTTCAAGAGATATAGAGTATGGTTTTCATTTGAGAGGAAAAATATTTATAAAAAGAGAAAAGTCACTATATTGAGGCTGAGCTGGAAGAGTATGAACCATTAGATTCTCAACCACTTGAAGTTTTCATCATAGTGTAGTTAAAGGTTAGATAAGAAGATTTTCATCTTGAAATTGAATAATTTATTTAGGTCATCTTGGCATTGACTAATGTATTTGGATCATTTAGGCATTGAATAATTTGTCTAACCATTTAGGCATTGACTAATGTATATGGGTCATCTCGACATTGACTAATGTATTTGGGTAATCTTAACATTGACTAATACATCTGGACCATTTTGGCATTAATTTATGCATCTTGGGAATCTAGAATTTATTAATACATCAAGACTATCTAGGCATTAACTAATGTATCTAGAACATCTAGGAGAAGAGGATAAAAAAATTAGAACTTGTTAACAATCCTACTAATATGTTCACCAAACTAATTCCTCATAGCAAGTTTCAAGCATTGTTTAGACCTGCTTAATGTTAAAAGATGATAGGTTGATCTAGGGCAACTCTTCATCACAAAGAGTAGATAGAATATTTAGGCATTGACTAATGTATCTGGGTCATCTAGATATTAACTAATGCATCCAAGCCATTTAAGCATGGACTAATGCATATGGGCAATCTCGACATTAACTAATTCAATTGGGTCATCTTAGTATTAACTATTGAGTCATCTAGACATTGACTAATGTATCTGGAATATCTCAACATTTACTAATGCATCTAGGTCATCTTGGCATTAACTAATGAATTTAGGTTATATAGGCATTGAATAATGCATCTAGGTCATTTCAGCATTGACTAATTCATTTGGGTCATCTCGGTATTGACTAATGCATATGGGCCATCTATGCATTGACTAATGTATGTGGGCCATCTAGGCATTGATTATTTAATTTAGGTCATCTAGGTATTAACTAATGAATGTGGGTCATCCAGACATTGACTAATGCATCTAGACCATCTAGGTTTTGACTAATGCATCTGGGTCATCTAGGCATTAACTAATGCATCTAGACCACATGGCATTGATTAATGAATACGGGCCATCTCAACATTGATTAATGCATCTCGACTAATGCATATGGGTCATTTCAGCATTACCTAATGCATTTAGGTCATCTCGACATTGACTAATGCATCTAGGTCATCTAGGCATTAACTAATGCATTTGAACCATCTATGCATTGACTAGTGCATCTAGACAATATCGACATTTATTAATGTATATGGATAATTTGAGCATTTACTAATATATTTGGGTTATCTCGACATTGACTAATGCATTTGAGACATTTGAAAGAATTCAAGTCAAAGTTCAAAGTGGAGATTTGTTGAGTAAACTTGAATATTTGAGTTTTCTTAATTGACCGACATAATTCTATCTTTGTTAGGATTCTATATCTGTTATGATTAAGGGTGTTTATCGATTCAATTTTCGGATTATTCGAGTTTCTCGGTTCGAGTTCTTTGAATTATTTTTTAGTCAATTCGAAAATCGAACCAAATTTGATTTTTTAATATATTATATAATAAATTATATATAGTTATTGAATTATTGTAATAAAATATATAATTAAAATAAATAATAATAAATGAATTCGGTTTTCGAGTTGAAACCCCAACTCGAAAATCAAATCAAAAGCCGTATTTGAATTTGAATTGCTGTAAAATTCTATTCAAAAAATTGAAAATGAAATTCGAATTCAGTTTATTCAAATTATGTGAATTCGAATTTAGTCGGATATTCAGTTCAGGCCAAAAATTGAACACCCGTAGTAAGAATTTTGTATGTTGAGGCTTATTTAAATATGCAACCAGGCACTTTAAAAAGTTGAAGTATTTTGTTTTAAGAATATCACTTTCGGTCTAGTTTTGTATTTATTAGGGTTTTAAAGACCGAGTGTTGTATAAACTCGTGTCATAACTAGGGTTGCAAATGAGACGAGCCAAACTCAAACCAGCTTGAGCTTGAGCTCGAGCTCGACTCGATATAGTATTTATTAGCTTGACTCGAGCTCGAATGAGTTTTTAAATTTGAAATCGAGCTTGACTCGACTATTTACCTACAAGCCCGACTTGACTCGAAAAGTTTGAACTAAAACAAAATTTTCAAACTCGAGCTCGAACTCAAGCCAAATTTATTTTTAAAATAAAAATATCAAACTTTCATACTTATTCAACATTTAAAACATATATTTCAAAATAAAAATATGAAACAATCATAACTATTCAAAATTCTAAAAATGATAGTCTAAAATATCGAACCACCATTACTAATCAAAATTCTAAAACATAAAATTTCAAAATCAAAGTATAAAACTATAAATTGTTTGAACATTCAATATATTAATCTTTTTTAACTTATGTTCTTCGATCATAGCAAATGTACAACTACATACATTCAATAATATGAAATGTTTAAGGTTAAAAATAAATAATATAAATAATACATGTTAAAACAAATAACTAAAATTTGATTTACTTATACAGATAAAAAAAAATCTTGGTATGTTTTATCTTTCTGAAAAAGTAAAAAATAAATTAAATAAGTGATAAAATTTAGAATCATAACAAATTAATAATGAAAACTTACTTTAGTCTTCTTTACTTTTATTATATATAATACATTAACATTTTTATCTCTTTCAATATTATATTATTATATATAATATACTAATTATTATATCATAATATCTATTTTTATTATATATAATATATTATCTTTTTTTTTATTACTTTCAATATTATATTTAATATACTTTTATTTTATATAATATATTAACTTTTTTTTTATCTCTTTCAATATTATATATAATATACTAATTATTATATTCTTAATATTATTCGCCTTTTTCATCATCAATCAACCCTGTTTTAATAGAAATTAAAAATATTATATATAATAGTGTTTTTATATATTCATCAACCCTATCTATATAAGTATAAGTTTCTCATAATAAATAAGAAAGCGTGAACAAAACTTACCGATGAGTAACCAACAAAAGAGTTTTTCCTTCTTTGTCGCTAGATTTCGTTAAAATAAAAAGAAATTAAAGTTATTTAAAAGCAAAAACAATAACTATAGTAGAAGTGAAAATATATTTTGATTACTTGTAAGCCTCTTTTGAATGAATGAGAGAAAAAAATTGTGAAGACTAAAGAAGAAGAAGAAGAAGAAGAGAATAAGAGTGAAAGAAATGATAAAGACTGAAAAAGAAGAGATGAAGAATCACGTAGAATATTATGATATATTAGAATTACGGTTTTAGTTTAGGACAATAAAATATAATAATATGGACATTCATATTCATATGGGTTTTGAAGAAAGAGGAAAAAAATATTGTTTTAAAATTTTATGTTAAATAAATAAATAAAAATATATTATATATTATCAGGCCCGAAAAAGCTCAAAAACCATCGAGCAAACATTATATGAGTTCGAGTTCGATTCGAATATAAACGAGTCGGCTTGAGCTCGACTCGAACTCGGTCAAAGTCAAGCTCAAGTCAAGCTTTGACCGAGCAGCTCGCGAGCGGCTCAAGAGTGATTTGGCTTATTTGTCGTCATAGTCATAAACCTAGATTGATACTTTGTTATCTTTGTTCTAATATGCTCAATAATATCATATTTTTTGGGTGGACATAACCAAAATTTATCTTGGTAGACTACATTAAATTCGTGTATTTCTTTATTTTTATGTCATCATTCGGAATCCATTCTCACAGAGAAAATTTCAAAAAAATCAAGTATTTATATATGAAACAATTGGTCACCTCAAGCAAAAATAGATTGGAATCGCGTGTTGCTTGTTACCGAACTAATTGGAGCAAGATCTGGTTGAAGAAAGATGGTGGTGATGACCAATTTTACAAATTTCAGGTCTGGAAGATTTGAAGAAGATTTGTTATCAGAAAAGAATATCCCTAAATGTTCTTTTGAATTTGTTATATGTGATTTTCTTGAATTTTTCAATTTTGAAGATAAGTATTAGGAGTGGACAAACCCATTGATCCGATCCGATCCGGTATTTTGGATTGGATATTCGTCTATATTTTTTTAAAAAAAATTGCGATTCGTTTCTGATCCGGTATCCAACCACTATTCGATCCGAAAACATCAGATTAGATCGGATCGGCCAGCCGGATACCCGTCGATCCAATTTTTTTCATATTTCTAATTTTTGTTTGATAATTAATTATTTAATAATATTTTTGTTTGTGTAAACAGAAAATTATTTTAATTTATGGATGTTGGTTGAAAATTATCAAAATACTATTTTAGACAAATAATAAAAATAAACTAATTATTGTTTAAGCCATTAGTTTTTATATTTTTAATAGATATATTATTTTATTTTTAAAATTTAAAACTCACCGGATCGGCTTCGGATATCTGAATTTTTTTTGTCCTATCCGTATCCCATCTGAAAATCCGGTAAAAATATCGGATCGGATCGATATTCGAATTCGATCCATCGGATTCAGATTTTTTTAGATTTGATCGGTCGGATCAACGGATTGAGTCTTTTGAATCGGATTTTTTGGCCACCCTTAATAAGTACGTTGAATTAGTAAGTGATGTATTTTAGAAAGATTATGATTATAATATTTGTATCATATATTTCCTTATCTCTTTTAACTATGATGAATAAACAATTTAGCTTAGTTGATTCATGAGGTAATTTACTAATAAGAAAGTAATTAAATATATATTTTTTATTACTTAAACTATTTTTTTTTATAAGCAAAAGACATATAAGTAGTAGAATGTCCTAAATAGGTGGATATCTCCAGCCTTAAGGGATCAAAATAAGTACACACAACTAAACTCCTAAATAAGGATAAGATTATAGTCATTTGTAAGAAAGTTTTAATGAGCTTAGAAAATTATGTTACTTTTTAAGAAAATTTTAAGGTTGAATTTTCGACTCATATTTTATTAGAGTTTATATATTGTAATGGACTTTAAATTTTAGTCTTTATGTCTTTTGATGTACTTATATAAATTGAGGTATTGTAACATAGGGTTACTTGACCATTAATTCATGGAAAATTGATAGAATGGACGACTCTCCGAGGATGTAGGCATTTATTGGTCAAACCTCGTTATATCTTGTGTTTTTTATTTCTATATCTTCTTTTATCGTGTTGTTTATATTAAACATTTTCTTGACAAGTGGTATTAGAGCATGTTTTGATATTATTTAACATGAACTATTTTAGAAGATATGACAGAAACCCTAGTCACCATTGAAGAAGTTGTTGCAAATTTATGTTTTTATTAAAGATTGTTGGTTGTTTGAGAAAACGACATTAACTGCGAAATTATTAGCAGTTGTGAAGATTTGACTTGAAATCTTTAGATGATAAGGGGATGTCAACGATCGTTAAAATATTGATTAGTTTGGGGTGATAATGTCTTGAAAATAAGACGATGTGTCTTTTGTTTTCTCGAATGCGCCAATAGGCATAGGTGACGGAAAGTCGTCGTGTGGACAGCGACACCGGAACAAAAAAATAGTGTTTATTCTTTTAACCTACTTAATTTGGGGCTAAGACTTTTTCTTTAAGTCTCATTTGTTTTCACAAAATGGGTTTAAGACCTATTTGATTCCAATTTTCACAAGTAAAGCCTTGTTTAATTTTTATCAAGTTTCTTAATACTTTGTTTGGCTTTGATCTTGTATTTTCTTGATATGTATTGAAGCTTGATTGACTTGAATTTCTCAAAGATGTAGATTTATGATTTATCTCATAAAAGATTCGATATTGGTCAATGTGGAGATTAAAAAATAGAGTTGAAAAAGAAGGTGGAGTGCTTATTCTATATTGTAGATTATGAAAGACAATTTATGCCACATGTAAAGGGTTTTCTAATTAAAGCGGGTGACTTTAAGGTTTGTTTGAAAGAGTGTAGTTTTGATATGTGTGTATAAGGATCGGATTTAGATTTGCATCAAAACTTGTGAGTATGTTTTGTTTAACAATCTTTGGTAAGTGTTAGTGTGAAGTTGTTAAGTGAGTGGTTATACCTTAATGGCTCTACCAAGACCAATAATTTCTAAGGTATGAGTTGAGGGTGCACTAATCATATACATGGTCTGTTAGATTATTTATATTTATGATTTGGCTAGAAGATTGTAGATAATAAACGATACATCTCCATGTTTGTAGAAAATTAGTTGGAGGTTTTTATAATTGACTGTTGTCTTGGCATACATGAGTGACATTATTTGAAGTTATCTTATTGACATACTCTCAGAGATAGTAAAAAGTAGCAAAAGTTTTTACTATGTTGAGGGTTTTGACTTGAAGAAATCCTCGGCTAAAATAAGTTTGGAGAGATTTTCTTTGGAAAAGGGTTATTGAAGAAGTTAATCAAGATGAAGATAGTGGTGAGATTATGTGATTTACACTTGACAAAAAAATGACCGAATATGGAAAGTTGCTATCAAAAAAGTGTTTACCGATGACAACATTGTCGATATGTTGACAAAACAATCCTTTGGGCCAAATTGCAAGATTGCATTGAATTGATTGAGTTGGCAGGTGATTAAAGATTGACTTAGTAAACACATAATATAAATGAAACCCCAATGAGAGTAAGACTAGTGAAAAACTCTTATAAGTTGAGGTGGAAACATTTTGAGAGAAACACTCAAACGAACCAAGAAGAAATCATTGTATTATCTTCTAATGTGAGAAGATAAATAAGACCTTTAATGAATTTTCTAGTCATGAAAAATGGGCTAGATGAGATGCTCAATCAATTAATAGGTGAATGATTTTTGCGTCCTCTTTTGGAGAAACTATAGATGATTATTTGAAGCATGGCTAAAACAATTGAAGATAGTTAATGAAACTTGAAATGATATTATTGAATTGCTAGTCGTTTTGGATTCAAAAACTAGCCGATTGCAAGCTAATTTGTTCAAGGAGAAGTATGAGGTTCAAGTTGGTTGAGTGTGCAAAGATTAAGGCAAGATGAGTGACAAATATTTTGCTAGATCTTGAGCTTGAGAAAAAAAGATGTCGAAATATACATAATTATTTGTTATGAAATAGACGATAAAAGTTTGTCTTGTGTTTTCTCGGCTTTTGATCGATATCTTATTTTGATGAAGTAGACAATGAAAGTTCATCTTGGTATCCTTGGTTTTCGATATATATCTTATTTTAAAAGAATATGATGAAAGTTTGTCTTGGGTCTCATCGTTTTTTGGTTTCAGTCAGTTGTTAGACTTGAAAAATAAAACACTCAAATTGTGGCAAACAATGATAAAAGTTATATTAATATAATAAAGAATTGTTAATTCTAGTTTCCGCATATGTCAACGAGTATGAACAAAGATTGAGAAGAGTTATTGAATATCTCTAGTCGTTGAAATATGTGTTGGAATTAAACTAATTCCATTAATTAAATGGAAATGATATTTGGGCTAATGAAATTCACACCAAATTCAAATGTGAAATTAATCCAAATGAAATTCACATGAAATTCAAATGTGAATTAAAATGAAATTAATCCAAATGAAATTCACATTAAATTCAAATCTGAATTAAAGTGAAATTAATTCAAATGAAATTCACATGAAATTCAAATGTGAATTAAGGTGGAATTTCATCCAAATGAAATTCACATCAAATTCATTGTGAATTAAATTTGTTAATTGTTACAATTAACATAAATGTCTTGAATGAGGCAATTAACAAATGGTGTTAATTGCTATTGTAACTACAAAATATTTATTGTATGATGTAACTTGCAAAGATGATGAAAAGGCAAGCAACAATAACCGTTGGATGAATGGATGAGGGATTAGTGACCGTTGGATTAAAGAATTGATTATGAGTTTAATTTTCAACTATAAATATCCCTTCACATTGTATTCCTATCCACATATGATCTTATCACTTCTCACTCTAGAATTCTAAAAATCTTTCCTTGTTCTTGTGAGTGTTCTTGTGAGTGTTCTTCGAGTTTCTTGACTCGACCATTTCTGTGCGAAACCTAGTGATTGTGATTCAGGTACTTTTGTCTAGTTCGCTGTTGTAGTGGTTTTCCCGTGCTAAATCATTGCAGGTTCCGTTGTACCCTAGGAAGTAGCCACCGACGAAACTCTCCAGCACAAACGGGAGACGGTGAAACTGTTTTAAGGGAACTATGATTTCACAGCCTCGGAGCAAACGAGAAGACATTTATTCATCTCATTACATAATCTATTTTATCTGTTCTATTATCATTTTATTGTACTCATATATTATTTATGTTACCAACAATCTTAAAACAGTCTCAAGTATTACTTATCTCAGATTCTTATGCGTTTCTGGTTTTGTTTCAGAAATGACTACCGAAACACCTACTTCTAACATGAGGATGTCGGTTCCAGCTAACCATCTGGATAAGCCAGAAAATTTTGATGGTTCAAACTTTAAGAGATGACAACATAAGATGTTCTTCTACCTCACGACCCTGAGTCTTGCGCGATTCCTCACGGAGGATCCTCCCACTCCCAAAATCGATGAGCCAAACCGTTGCTTCATCGTCGGATGCAAACGTGCATCCGAAAGTTGATGTGCAAGCGGCTTCGAACATTGATGCTTGGCACCATTCAGATTTCTTATGTAGAAATTATGTGTTGAATGGTTTGTCAGATTCATTGTACAATGTGTACAGTGAAAATAATACGACCAAAGAACTATGGAAATCTCTTGAATGTAAGTACAAAACAGAAGATGCGGGCACAAAAAAGTTTATGATAGGTCGATTTTTGGACTACAAAATGGTAGATTCAAGACCGGTCATTAAACAAGTTCAAGAGATCCAAGTTATTTTGCACGAAATTCATGCTGAGGGCATGAATTTGGGAGAAACTTTCCAAGTGGCTGCTATTATTGAGAACTTGTCACCGTCTTGGAATGATTTCAAGAACTACCTTAAGCACAAGCGAAAGGAGATGAACGTAGAAGAATTGGTGATTCGTCTACGCATTGAAGAAGAAAATAAAAGCGCCTCAAAGAAATACTTTAGTCAACATGTGGCTAAAGCAAATGTGGTTGAGCATGGTAAAGACAAGAAGAAACGCAATTCTTTTGTCAAAAAACCGGAGCCTTAATCCTAAAGGAGGAATCTCTAAGAAGTTCACGGGCAAGTGTTTCAATTGCAATGACATGGGCCATAGATCTTCCGATTGCAAGAAGCCGAGAAGAGTTCGAGAGGCTAACTTGACTCAAGGATTATCGGACATGGATCTATGTGCGATGATATCTGAGGTTAACTTGGTGAGGTCTAATCCACGAGAGTGGTGGGTTGACACAGGAGCTACAAGACATGTTTTCTCTAACAAAGAAGTATTTTCAAGCCTCGAAGAATGGAAGAATGGTGAAAACCTGTTCATGGGGAATTCTGCCACTTCTGACATACAAGGTGAAGGAAAAGTGGTGATAAGGTTGTCTTTAGGGAAAGATTTTAACATTGACTAATGTGTTGTATGTTCCAGAGATTCAGAAAAATTTGATATTCAGATCTCTTCTAAGTAAGCATGGTTTTAGAATTGTAATTGAGTCGGATAAAATTATTTTATCCAAAGGTGGAATGTTTGTAGGTAGAGGTTATGCTACTAATGGGATTTTTAAGCTAAATGTAATGGCAGTTAAGCCAAGTATGAATTAAAAGAATAAGTCTTCTATTTATTTATTGGAGTCTTCCATTTTATGGCATGGTAGACTAGGTCATATTAATTATGATTCGATGCATCGATTAATAAAACTGAATAGTATACCTACATTCGAAATTAATAAGAAACACAAGTGTGAAATTTGTGTTGAAGCGAAATTGACGATATCATCCTTTCGAAACGTTGAAAGAAGTAATAGACCGCTTGATTTAATTCATACAGATGTGTGATTTAAAAGGAACACCAACACGTGGTGGAGGAAAACACTTCATTACTTTTATTGATGATAACACAAAATATTGTTATGTGTATATTCTTAAAAGTAAAGATGAAGTCATAGAGAAATTCACTCTCTATAAAAATGAGGTTGAAACAAACTTGGTAAAAAGATCAAAGTGTTAAGAAGTGATAGAGAAGGTGAATATGAATCACCTTTTGCCGAGCTATGTGCTCAACATGGTATAATCCATGAGAGGACAGCACCTTATTCTCCTCAGCAAAACGGTACGGCTGAGAGAAAAAATAGAACATTAAAAGAAATGATGAATTCACTTCTATTAAGTTCTAGTCTACCACAAAACATGTGGGGAGAAGCTATTTTGATGGCTAATTACCTTTTAAATAAGGTTCCACGTAAGAAGCTAGATAAGAGTCCATTTGAGTTGTGGCATGAAAGAAAACCATCATATGAATACTTACGAATGTGGGGGTGTCTAGTTAAGGTAGCCATACCATTACCTAAAAAGGTAAAAGTTGGACCAAAAACAGTTGATTGTATATTTATTGGATATGCACATAATAGTAGTGCTTATCGTTTTCTTGTGTTTAAATCGGACATTCCGGATATTCATAAGAATACGATAATGGAATCGAGAAATGCATCGTTCTTTGAGCATATATTTCCATATAAGTCTAATGAAGAACAACATTCTCCAAAAAGATTTCTTGAACTAGATGAACAAGAAAAGGAGAATGAAATTGAGGTTGAACTTAGACGAAGTAAACGAGCTAGAACTGAAAAATCATTTGGTCCAGATTTTATTACTTTCATGATGGAAAGTGAACCTCAAACGTATAATGAAGCAATTACCTCATCTGAAGGGCCTCAATGGAAAGAGGTAATTAATAGTGAGATATAATCTATCTTACAAAACCATACATGGGAACTAGTGGATCTGCCTCCGGGAAATAAACCACTAAGTTGCCGATGGATTTTCAAAAGGAAAATGAAAGTTGATGGATCAATTGATAAATATAAGGAAAGACTGGTGGTAAAAGGATATCGCCAACGAGAAGTTTTGATTATTTTGATACATATTCTCCAGTTACGAGAATAACTTCTATTAGATTGATTATTGCGATTGCTTCTTTGCGCAATCTAGAAGTTCATCAAATGGACGTAAAAACAGCCTTCTTAAATGGAGACTTGGAAGAAGAAATTTATATAGATCAACCTCAAGGGTTTTCTTCTCAAGGGCAAGAAAATAAAGTTTGTAAATTGGTTAAGTCATTGTATGGCTTAAAACAAACTTCAAAACAATGGCATGAGAAATTTGATCATGCTATGATCTCAAGTGGATTTAAGATCAATGAATGTGATAAATGTATTTATATTAAAGACACAACAAATGGTTACGTCATTTTATGTATTTATGTAGATGACATACTTATCATTGGAAGTAATGATAAAATGGTTAAATCCACTAAAGATATGTTAAATTCAAAATTTGACCTGAAAGATATGGGATTGGTTGATGTGATTCTTGGAATCAAAGTGATTAGAACATCGGAAGGGATAGTTCTAAGTCAATTATATTATGTGGATAAGATCCTTGAAAAATTTAACAAGGATGATTCTGCATTGGCTAAGACTCCGATAGATACGAGTCAATATTTATCTAAAAATCGCGGAGAGAGTGTTTCTCAATTAGAATATTCTCGAATAATTGGGAGTCTAATGTGCTTAATGAGTTGTACAAGACCAGATATAGCCTATGCAGTAAGCAAACTAAGTAGATTCACGAGTAATCCGGGTAATAATCATTGGAAAGCCATTGTACGATTACTTAGGTATTTAAGAAATACTCGTGATTATGGCCTGCACTACACGAGACATCCTGCTGTTATCGAAGGGTACACTGATGCTAATTGGATTTCAGATATGAAAGACTCTAAGTCAACAAGTGGATATGTATTTACACTTGGAGGTGCAACTATATCTTGGAAATCTTCTAAACAAACTATTATTGCTAGATCCACGATGGAATCTGAATTTATAACTCTTGACAAATGTGGTGAAGAAGCTGAATGGCTACGTCTATTCTTAGAAGATATTCCAATATGGTCTAAGCCCGTAACCGTAATTTCTATTCATTGTGATAGTCAATCTTCGATTGGACGAGCTAAAGAGTCATATGTATAATGGTAAGTCTAGACATATACGTCGTAGACATAATAGCATAAGACAATTACTCTCTACTGGAATTATCTCAATTGATTACGTAAAATCAAAAGATAATATTGCGGATCCGCTAACCAAAGGGTTAAACAGAGAGTTGGTGTTAAAGTCCTCACAAGGAATGTGAGTTAAGCCTATAATAAGTTAGTATGAATGGAAACCTAACCTATGATGACTGGAGATCCCAAGAACTAGGTTCAATAGGACAACCTAATTGTACTAAACTTGGTAGATTGCTATGGGTAAAAAATCCTACGATAAAATAGCAATTCGGGAAAGGATAAGCACACAGGATTTTAATGATTCTTTATGAATAAAGAGATCACATATGGGAGAGAGAAGTGGGGCCGCTTCGAAAGAATTGCACGGCTCAATTCTAGACCCTCTCATTGAACCAGGCGAGTGTTCATGGCCAAAACGAACACAATCATGAGAACTAACATGTATTAGGAAGAATTCTATGTGAAAGTGTGTAATCGTTTACACAAAAGGCAGAATAGTTCAAGGACATCGAGTCTACTAATCGGCTAGTAAAGTTATATACTTTTATAAGAGAAGGTTCAAAGGGTTACACCTAACTATCCTATGTAGAATTTAACTGTTAAACCTTTCACCATGTTAATCTTTCAATTTCCATTAATGTGGGGGTTGTTGGAATTAAACTAATTCCATTAATTAAATGGAAATGATATTTTGGATAATGAAATTCACACCAAATTCTAATGTGAATTAAGTGTGAAATTAATCCAAATGAAATTCACATGAAACTCAAATGTGAATTAAAGTGAAATTAATCCAAATGAAATTCACATGAAATTCAAATGTGAATTAAAGTGAAATTAATCCAAATGAAATTCACATGAAATTCAAATGTGAATTAAGGTGAAATTTCATCCAAATGAAATTCACATCAAATTCATTGTGAATTAAATTTGTTAATTGTTACAATTAACATAAATGTCTTGAATGAGGCAATTAAGAAATGGTGTTAATTGCTATTGTAACTACAAAATATTTATTGTATGATGTAACTTGCAAAGATGATGAAAGGCAAGCAACGATAACCGTTGGATGAATGGATGATGGATTAGTGACCATTGGATTAAAGAATTGATTATGAGTTTAATTTTCAACTATAAATATCCATTCACATTGTATTCCTCTCCACATATGATCTTATCACTTCTCACTCTAGAATTCTAAAAATATTTCCTTGTTCTTGTGAGTACTTTTTGTGAGTGTTCTTGTTAGTGTTCTTCGAGTTTCTTGACTCGACCATTTCTGTGCGAAACCCGGTGATTGTGATTCAGGTACTTTTGTCTAGTTCGCTGTTGTAGTAGTTTTTCTGTGCTAAATCATTGCAGGGTCCGTTGTACCCTGGGAAGAAGCCACCGACGAAACTCTCTAGCATAAACGGGAGACGGTGAAACTATTTTAAGGGAACTGTGATTTCACAAGCCTCGGAGCAAACGAGAAGACATTTCTTCATCTCATTACATAATCTATTGTATCTGTTCTATTATCATTTTATTGTATTCATATATTATTTACGTGTAATTTTTTACGAGATAAGATTACCAACAATATGGTGGTTGCCCAAATTTACTTGGTGTTATAAACTCTAGAATTTTATCTTCAAAGAGTTTTTGAGCGAAAGTGAAGGTATAATGATTTATCTCATAAATGGCTCGAGTAGTGAAGATTGATATATGACTCATCACTTTTTGATGGCACGGTATACATGATGATAGAGCTTATTATTCTTCTAAGGGATCTTAAGTGAAAGTGGAGGTATGGAAGTTATCTCATTAATGACTCGAGCAAATGTGAAGATTGAAGTATCGAACCCACTTATTTCTTGATGGCTTGAGTTTTGTCAAGGTTGAGATTAATGGGTACGACTCATGTATTTCCTAAGGGACGTGAAATAAGGTGGAGATTGTTAAAATTTTAACTTATTATCACATCTCATTATGCGCGGTATTCACCCAAGGTGTAGATTGTTGAGTTTTGAACTCATGTTTTATTAGAGTTTATATATTGTAATGAGTTTTAAATATCTAATTGGTTTAAGAGTAGTAGTTTAATTTTTATGGCTTTTGAAATACTTCTATAAATAGAGATATTGTAACATATGGTTACTTTGACCATTATTTCATAGAAAAATTATAAAATTGACGACTCCATGAGGATGTAGGCATTTGTTGACCAAACATCGTTATATTTTATGTTTTTTATTATTGTTTACCATTATAATTATTCCGTAAAGAGCTTAGCAAATTATGTTACTTATTTAGTTCATTTAATCCATCTTAGACCTCTTTAGCTATATCAAATCTCTCTTGCTTCTACTAGTTATCTTATTTTATTTTATTTTATAGTGGATTTCATAAATAAACAACTCTTATATTTCCGTCTTAATCTTTGTTTGACCCAAAAATGAGAAAGTTAGGAATTCTATTTAAAAGTTAAGAGGCAAATTACAATTTTAAATATAATGGCAGTAAATGTAGAAATTCGGGAGAGTTGGTCTACCTAAATTAGGCAGTAATTGAACATTTTATATATACTTAATGATTTGTTTGGAGTCAAACGGCCCAAACTTCATAACATCTCTTGACCTACACAGAATTAAAACTGGAATGAAATTAAACTAAAATTTCAATTCCTAACATTTTAAGAATTATAATGGAATATATTTAAAATTCCATTTCTCAAAACATACTTAGAATTTGAGATAAAAGAAAATATATAAGTTCGAATTTCAATTTTAATATAGAGTAGTCATCTATAAAAAAAAATTAAGCATAATCTTAAGCAAATTGAATTTGAAACTGTGGTTATAATTTCAAAATTGAACAATAGTCAAGAGTAACTAAATTCGATAGAGCAAATACTCCAGATAAATCAGAAACATAATCATTTTCTCTTTTAACAAAGCTTACTATATTCATTCCAAGAAAATTATTTAATCAAAACGATAAAAAAAAATTAATAGAAGAACAAAATGAGCATAAAAAATGAAAACAAACCAAGCAAGGCAGGGAACAAGAGAAAACAAAAGACAAAAGTGTACAGGTAATTGTAGGGTTTATGTATAAAAATTGAATATTGAGTCTATAATTTTAAAGTGTACAGGTAATTGTAGGGTTTATGTACAAAAGTTAAGGTCGTGTTCTATTTGGGTTTTTTAAAAAACTCAATAAAAATTAATTTTTCAATTAATCACCTCTCAATAATCAAATCACTCATTTCATTAACCAAAATACTACAATACCCTTTATTTTAAATTATTATTATTTATTTTATTCATATATATCAATACCCTTTAAATTTTTTTACTAAAAATAATCATCACCTCCTCAAAATCATCACCAATCATTATTTTTTTTCTTCTAAATTTTAAAAAAAAAATCCAAACAAGATCTACGTGTACATTGTACCTAAGAGCATCCCCATCGGTGGGTGGAAATCTGATGTGGAGACAAATTGTACTTGGGTACATAATGAAAGTATGGGTATAATTGTGGAGAGAGAAATGAGAGGAGATATTTACTACCGGTACAAATGAAGAAAAACAAGCCAAAAAGTGGTCCCCGCCTGACATGTTGTTTACTTTTTGATTAATTATGTAAAATTGTTGTTTTTTAATTTTTGTTAATTGACCGTTTTATTACAGTTTTTTTATACATATGATCATGTATTTTTTTATTTAGATAAAATCTATAAATAGATGCTCACACACTATCTAATTTCATCTCATATTCTCTTCAAAATTGTATCTACTTGAAATCTGAAAAAAAAAATAGAAAATAATTCTTCTCAAGATTCATAAATCCGTTCCCAAATTTTCACTTCCTCTCCTCAAAATTCCAATGTTCGACCCTAAAATCCAAACATTCATGCCCACAATTTATTATTTCATCCGAGCCATCAAATGAGTCCTCATATATTCACCCCTCCTTACATGTATTCTGCCGAAATGTATCAACATCCATATATGCCATCTCCGATCTATGGAATGAGTCCTCCTAGAGCACCTGGGATAACTTCCAAATCGTCCAGAAAAACTAGTATTGGTGGAACTAGCACAAACAAAGAGTGTGAAACATCATCTTCTAGTCAAAATTCTCCATTTCATCCATATCCGTCTCCACCGGGTATTGATGCAATTAATTTAGACGCGAGTGAAGATACTGATGATGGAGAAAATGTGTCGGGCCCAAAGAGTCGTACTTATGATGCAAGGTACACAGGTCTAGAAAATGAGATCCTTGCACAAAGTTGGGTGAATGTCAGCAAAGATGCAGAAATCGGTAATGCTTAGAGATTGGATGCCATGTGGAAGAGGATTGCCAATGATTATAATAAAAATCGACCTGCAAACTGTCTAGTGAGACGTTGGGACCTTTTAAAAACGCATTTTTACACGCTGCAAAGGTTTGTGAGTGCATTTAACGGATTGTACAATCAGATGAAGAGGGATTGGGGAAGTGGGCAAAGTGATGTTGATATACTCATTCATGCAATGAAAGAGTGGGCACAAAGGCACAACAACAATGCGTTTACTCACTTGAGCATGTGGAATATACTTAAGGAAAGTCCTAAATAGATTAACCAGCAAGAACATGATCATTGCGGCAGGAAGAAGACATAAACATCTTCTCAAGGAGGATACATGTCTTCTTCTAATCCGGAAGATGCCAATGAAGAACGCGTACGTCCGATCGGTCAGAAAGCAGCGAAGAGGAAGGGTAAGATGAATCATCCCTCGAAGGATATCATGTACGAGGAGATGAAACAAAGCATCGACAAAAACATGGAGGAATACAAAACGATAGCAAATGAGAAATTGAAGGAACAAATAAAATACAACAAAAAATGGGAGTATGATGTTATCATGAAGGATACCACGGGGATGTCGCCAATGCAATTAGCAGTACATCTCAAACTTTGTGACGAAATTGTAAAGAATTGGAGTGTTTGAAATTCTGTTGTAGTATTTGAAATTTTCTTGTAGGGTTTGAAATTATGTTGTAGTATTTGAAATTTCGTTGTAGTGAAATTTCGTTACAAACTAGCCGTTATAAACTAGCCATTTGAAACTAGCTGTTGTAAACTAGGCGTTGATGTATCATTATATATTAGAGTAGTTATCTCACATTTCTTCACAATACTTAAATCAATCTTCTTATACCATTTTTTCCTCATAGTAAAGACCACCCCAAACACAATGACTTCAAATCCCAACCACAATGCCAACACGAATGTTGATAGTGATGAAGAGTTGTGGAATGAAGACTCAGATGATGATTTTCAAAATTCTTCAACAACAACAAATGCTTCTTCAGCACATAGGGAGCTCTTCCAGTGCAACAACAAGAAGAAAAAGAAGAGTCGTAGAGCGTGATCGTGAAGGAGGCCATAGTCGTCTTGTTGCTGACTATTTCTCCGAAAATCCAACATATCCGAGTGATATTTTCCGTCGTCGTTTTCGAATGAGAAGAGGCCTTTTCACACGCATAGTCGATGCCTTATCTTGTGATGACTATTTTAAATGGAGAGTCGACGCAACTGGAATGCAAAGTTTCTCACCACTTCAAAAATGCACTATTGCCATCCGCCAATTGGCGTACGGAGGACCCGAAGATCAATTCGATGAGTACCTACGTATTGCTGAAACTATCGCCATTGAATCATTGTTTAATTTTTGTCGTTGTGTAATCGTCATTTTCGGCGAAAGATACTTGAGAAAGCCAACTACTGCTGATTGCGAACGTTTGCTCCTTATGCATGAGCATAGGCACGGCTTCCCCGGAATGTTGGGTAGTCTCGATTGTATGCATTGAGAATGGAAGAACTGTATAGTCGCAAGGAAAGGACAGTTTACTAGAGGTGATCATGGAACACCAATAATAATGCTTGAAGCGGTAGCATCTGCCGATTTATGGATATGGCATGCCTTTTTTGAAGTCGTGGGGTCCAACAATGACATCAATGTGCTTAATCAAAGCCCCCTCTTCGGCGATGTTTTAAAAGGAAAGAGCCTAGAGATCGACTTTGAAGTGAATGATAGACAATATACTAGAGGGTACTATCTTACAAATGGAATCTATCCTGAATAAGCTACTTTCGTCAAGAGTTTTCAGTGCCCTCGTGATCCCAAGAAAGCATTGTTTAAGGAAATGCAAGAAAGGATTTCGAGCGGGCATTTGGTGTCTTACAAGCTCGTTGGGCGATGATTAGAGGATCCCGAGGCGTTTTTGGTACCAGAGTAACTTGAAGGATATCATGTATAAATGTATTATTTTGCATAACATGATAATTGAGGATGAAGGGAATACAACATTCAACTGGTCGGAGGAACCCGATGACAACAATACAATTCCAGAGATATTTTAAGGTCCCGTCGAAGCATTTAATGAGTATAGCAAGAGACGGGCTGCACTACATGACAAGTAAATGCGTCAACAACTTCGATCGGACTTGATTGAGCATGTTTGGGTGCGTTACCAGAATTAGTAACAAAATATGATTTAGTAGTGTATTTTTTTCATGTATTATTGTGATTTAGTTTAACATTGTACTCGTTTTTTATTTCTTCATTAAAATTTTTTATTTTTTAAAATTTTGTAAACAAATTATTGACAATTTAATGTCCTAAATTATTTTTTAAAATTGTTGATTTTTTAAATTTTTAACATAATTTATAAATATTAGTTTTATTTATTTAAACAAATTAATATAATTAAAAATGAAATAAGATTTACTTGAATTATTGAATTAAAAAATATTATATGAATTAGATGATGTGGATGGTGGGCTTCTGAAATAATAACAATTGTACCTGATATGATTGGGAGAATAGAGGTATAAATTGATAGGTATAATTTACTTTTGATGTGGTAGCTGATATGACACATATTTATACCTATGTATGGGTATAGGGATGGGGATGCTCTAAATAAGTCTCGAGATACAATTCCTTGTGTACCAGATTTTAAACAATTTTTTTTTATAATACTCACAATTTTATTCACATTCTCTCTAAACTTATTAATAATGTACTAATTACTCTTTTCTATCTAAGCCTATTAATTATCCAATTCTATTTTTAAAATCATTAATTACTTTATTTTATAAATATAAAATATTTATAATTAAAATTAAAATTAATTAAATAATTAAAATAAAATAAATTTAAATATTATATATTAAAATAAAATAAAATATATTAAAATAATACACATAATTTATTTTTACTTAATTTTATAAATATTATATATATAATTAAAACTAATAATATTAAATTAAATCATTCAAATATATATAATAAATTAAAATAAAATATTATACACTAAAATAAAAAAAAAAATACATTACATTCAAATAAAATATATTACTAATATATATAATAAATAATAAATAAAACATATACAAATTAAAACAAAATATATTATATAAAAAATAATTTATTTTATAGAAATTTGTATTCTTAAAAAATTAAAGTACATATAATTTTTCACATTTTACATATTGTGATAGTTTATTTGACATTCTACCTAAATTAAAAACATATATTGAATCATGCTATAAATTTGGAAGAGAAATAATAGGGAGAAAGAATTTGAAAGATGGAATTAGAAGGAATGACTAAGCATTCTAAGTGAGTAGTCGAAAAACAATTTTTTATCTTTTTACTCTTCATTTTTTTTTATCTTTTTTCAGCCAATTATGTGTTATACATAATTCCATACTCATTCTCTCTCCCAATTTTTTTCCTATCATTTCTCAATTTGAAAATACGAGTTTAACTCAATTCTTAATAAACATATTGAGCGTTTCAACTCATAAATAAGGAAATGTATGGTGTTTTTATTGTTGATAAAGACATGAAGAAGAAAAAAAACTCATAAATAATTAGGAAATGTATGGTGTTTTTATCGGTGATAAAGACATGAAGAAAAAAAAACATGGTGAAATGAGTTAAAGTTTGAGTATTTGAATTGAATTGGACAACACTCAAAAAGTAAGAGTTCGTAGACAAGGACATACAACTTATAAGGACATACAACTTATGAGACGGAGTTTGTACATATATAATTATTATATATTTTATTTTTTATATAATGTATTTTTATTTTAATGTTTATGTATTTTTATTTGTGTATATTATTTTATTTTAGTTTATAATATTTATTTGAATAATTTAATTTAGTATGTTTAATTTTAATTATATATATTATGGTAGCGTTTGTTACTACAAATTATATATGGTATAAGCTATATAAAAGTATAAATTGTAACGATGTATAAATAATGTTATAGAAGTATAAATTTTAACTATGTATAAATAATATAGGGTAGTATAAGTTGTATAAGTTATTAATGTTTGGTATGTATTATAAGAAATTGTAGAAGTTATATATAATTTATAATTTTGTGTTTGGTATATAGTATAATATTATTATAAGTTGTATAAATATTAATATTATTATTATTATTTTATATTTTTATTTATACTATAAATAATATTGTTTATTATTATAAGTTATTGCAGTTGTTATTATTTAATAATTAATGTAATTTTAATTAAAATAAAAAATTAATTATAATATAAACGATAAATTATGTTTATTTAATTTAAATATTATTAATAATTGTAATAAAATAAAATAAACTAAAATAAAAATATTATTTATACTATAAATAAATATATAAAATAATAATTAATAAAATAAAAATAAATAAATATTTTTAATTAAAATATTGAACTATTTAAAATATATATATTAAAATTAATTATATATAATATAATAATAAATTATATATAGTATTAATAAAGAGTATAATAAGAAATTAAAAATTAAATGATATAAGAATAGTGTTTTATTTAAGGAGATTAGTTATTATTTTAAACCAAATATGAGGTATATATTATATAAGGGTATAAATTTATATTAATAGTAAAAGTGTAAAAAATATCTTATTAAAACATTATTGGTATAGTTTACTAATAGTGGAATAACCTTTTGTACCACTTACCAAACATATATAAATTAAGTAAGTACGTGTATTATTTTAATATTTATATAATATATTTTATTTTAATATATAATATTTTTATTTTATTTTATTTTAATTATTTAATTAAGTATTATTAATTTTAATTATATATATTTTATATCTATAAAATAAATTAATTAATAAGTTTAAAGAGACATAATTAATAAGTTTATAGAGAAAACGTAATTAGGGAGATTATTAATAAGTTTAAAAAGAAAATATAGGTATTTTAGGAAAATAAATATAAAATTGGATATTATGGGAAAAAATGTTTAAAACATGGTAGATAAGGAATTGCCCCTTGATTTTAGGGTGGAAGAGATTGTTGTATTTTTTACCTTAAAATTTGTACATTATAAAAAGTAAATAGACACGATCTCAAATTTATCCCTCCAGAAAAGAAAGAGGTTTATTCCAAACCCTAACTATGAGTCTAAATCGGTACCTTCAAATAAGATATACAATGATCCACATTTTATCCCCAAGGGGAGACAATGCAAATTTATATTTTGTGGCATATAAAATTAAAATAAATTTAATAATGATACATTTTATAAAAAAAAAATTAAATATATAACAATATTAACTAATATAAAAAAAATATTTTTAAATATATATATCAAAAATATTAATATAATAAGTTGTAAACCATAATAATTTATCAATTAACTAGTATTCCAATTCAACAAAAATACTCTTTCTTACATTTTTTAGGCAAAATTTTTAATTAAATCATTATACTCTAACTGTCTAAACATTCTTTTTCAGTTAATATCATAGCTAATTCATGATATATTGTGTATGATGATCCTATAATGAAATAAAAATATGATAAGATATTTTAAAATGAGAAGAAATTATGAAGATAAACATAAGAATAAGAACAAATAAAAAAAATTAATTAAAGAGCATTAAAATGTAATCTAAAAGACTATTTTCACAATTATGATTGGATTTATGATAAAAAAAAATTAAATTATTAAAGATGGAAAGCTGCTAAAATATAAACAATATAGTTAAAGTTAGTGATATAAAAGGGCTACAATAAGAATAAATAAAATGGCTAATATTAAAGATAAAAAATAATAAAATCGTTTACTAGAAAAAAAAATTAATATATTATTATATTAGATATAAGAGGAGTAACAGGGGACAGAATTTGAAGGAGGAATGAGAGAGGGAATGACTTGGCATCATCTCAGGGAAAAGTTGAAGGAAATAAAGAAAAAAGAGAAATTATTTGATTTTTTCAGCCAATTATTGTGACACGGCATTCTCTCTTATTCACTTACCCAAATTTTCTCTACAATCATTTCTTTAGATATAATATGGAGAGAGAGAAATATTATATTATTATATTATATATATTATTATATAACATGGAGAGATATAAAAGGAATAAATAAATATAAAAGAAATAATATAGAGAGAAAAATTAACGTATTATAAGTATTATAAGAAAATAAATATAAAAGTAATAAATGAATATAAAATAATATGATATTATACAATAAAATATCTAAAAAATGGTGCCTTATACAAATGTATTAGTTGCATTGCCTTTAAAGTCAGGTCCAGGTCAGATTATAGACCGAATATATCATCATCCTAGATTGATCATTATGTTACTAATGGTAACTAAGCAGTAATGGGACCACGTTTATTTTATTTGTATGTTGGTTTGCTATTTTTCTATTTTGTATTCGAGTTTATTTCCCTTTGAACGAGGTTTGTAATCAATTATGGTGGGAATATAAATGTTTAAGGTTAGATTCCCGACATGGAGTGTTATTAAATCAGTTAAACGATTATACTCAACTTAAATCTTATTTCATCCCATTGACTTATTTTTGACAAAAATTGGAAAATATTGACCTATTAGTCTTTGCAATATATCATATTATACCTTTTTTAAACACCTAGTCAACATTATGAAATATGTAATAAGTCGAAGAGAAAAACATGACTATTTGCTTCAAACTAAATATCTCTAAAGCATTTGATCGCTTTGATTGGTTCTTTCTAAAACATTCCATGAGAGCCATGTGTTTCAATGAAGAATTTGTTCACCTAATTCATGTCTTTATCTGATCTCAATCCTTTTGTTTGTTATTAATGGAGCACCTTTGACATGAACTACAAAGAAGTGACTTGTTGTCATCATACATACTCTTCATTGATGTGGAATCCTTAGGTTATAAGACATGTATCTAATGTTGAACAAGAAAGAAACATTATACATAAATATAGAATCTTTAGGTACATATCTCTAATGTTGAACAAGTAAGAAACATTGAGAATATTTCCATTACTAAAAAGTGGAGACTTTTGACAAAATCATTACTAGTCAGACATACATGTTTTTTTAAGTTGGGATGAGATTTGACTTATACTTAACCAAAAAGCTTAAGTTAGAATGTTGGTACACTCATATTTATTGTTGTGGACCAACTGGAAACATTTTATGGAGCAGGAACATCTAAATGAAATACTGTCATAAAATTAAATGCAGGCATTTGCCCTTCAAATCAGATCCAACTAAAGTGTTTAAAAAATAATCACTTTTATAGTTGAAATGAAGTGCAGGTAGATCTATTAACTAAAAGACTCCTTTGAAGAAAGCAAAATATATAACACCAAAAAAGATGATTCCAACAACATGACAAAAGATGAACTACAAATCATCAGGTCCAAGATTATTTTAAGATGTCATAGGCATCCACAACAATTAAAAGTTACATTGATAAAAGAGTAATAGTCTATTTTGCAGCACTAGTGGCACCAACAGCCATGTCCCGACTTTAAAGCAACCATAAAAAATTCAAACATAGAACGAAATCACCAAAAGATCAAAGCCACCATGTTATTATGTATGTACATACAATCATCAATCCCCTCACAGAACTTCATATAATCTTATCAAGCAGTTGTCGCCTTTTCTGGAGCAACTCTTCCATCGCTCAAGCCTGATTTTGCACGCTTAGATTCATAATCTTTAACAGCAGCTTTTATGGCATCCTCTGCAAGCATACTGCAGTGTAGTTTCACTGGCGGTAGGGAAAGATGCTTCGCTATTTCACTGTAATTTAAAACCCACCATATTAACTGTTACAGTTTATTCATGTCTTGTCAACTCAACAATGATACCATATCAATATTCATACTTCTTCATTAAAAATTAAAATTATCCATTAACAAAAACACTAAGTGGTTGTTTGATTTGGAAAATAAATCCAGATTATGAATTAAAAAGCTTGTTTGATGAAAAAGTGGAATGTCCGGGTTCAATTAATAAAATATCATTTTGTATTTAATACTTATTGATAATTTGAATAATTTTATCAATGAAGTGGCTGACGATGGAATAAGGGGTTATTTAGGGAAAAAGCTAAATCACCTCACATCAAACAAGCTCTAAAAGGAAGATAGAAAATTTTCATAATCTTAATAGAAGTAAAAGCTGCACATCCATAAATCTGAAACATATTCTTTAAAGGGAACTAATCAATACATATGTGCTAGAGGCAGAAGACAAGACGAAAGACTTACGTATTCTTGATAGTCAAAACTTCATCCATTTGCTTTCCCTTCACCCATTCAGTAGCTGCAGGAACAGAAGATCAATTGTCATAACAACATTCTTGCTAAAACTTATTTCTTCCAAACAATGTACACAGCTACTGACTTCCTACACTCCTCAATCCTCATTAACAAAAGGAACCCCATTTGGAAACACTTATTGTTCATGAACACGTCGTTTGGAAAGAAATTTAGTCCGAGACAGATTCAAAATTTTATTTTTGTTTCTGTATCTGAAAACGGATCCAGATACAGAAAATGGGATATATTTTGCTAAAATCGTACTCAGAGAACAAATAGGGACAGACATACAAGGAACAAGTAAACCATTGAAGAAATATACAAACTATTTTGCATTCGCCCTGTATCTGGGATCCTCTGGCCCAATTTCAAAGCCCTGTTTGTTTGTGAATCCAGAGAGTCAACCAAATAATACAATTTGTGAAATATATAAATTAATAAACTATTGTATGCATATTATAAAAGTTAATGTAAGAAATATTCAATGAATCTTCTAAATAATTGTCAAACTACATTATGAAGTGTTTCATAATAATTCAACAAGGTAGGTAAATTTGGAAGTGTATTTGTGTACTGTTTCCTTATAGATAGTTCAATTTCACAAGCAGCTCACGTGACAAACAGATTTATAACCTGAAGAAGCTTTTGATAGAGAAGCAGCTTCTAATCAGGCCATTACTGTCTTATGCAGGAAATCGAATGATCTGATAACCAAACTACATGAAGCAGTCAACAATATGATATGCTTAAACATCTGTCATTCAGAACATAATCGAGATGATTGTTGAGAGGACCAGTCAATTAATAGGAAGATCAAGGATAAGCTTCTTCTTTTAAAAGAGAACAAATAATACAGATTAGTTCATATCCCAGCATGTCACCAAGTCTACAAGTTTACTTTTTCAAATAAAACAGGAATATGAGCAACCTATTGGTGCAAATCCAGACATGAAGTATTTCTTTCAATTAACTGTCCCTTGGTTGGGTAAGATTTGAACCATATATCTTGGCCATTTACCCCTGTAAGCACTTGTCATTCAAAACCTTTCATGAAAAGAACACAACAAGCACCCATTGATTCATATATAAGGAGCAGGAATGCAGATTCTCTTGCACCCGATTTAGGGTTTTCAATCATAGACTATATAATCCGGGTATTTCATAAGGAAATAAATCAAACAAACTAATGAGCAAAGGATAACAACACCAACCATTCTCTCAACTCAAAACTAAACCCAAACTGAACATAACAATTGACGGAAAATCCAGACAAGGAAGTTTTTTTCTCAACCTACCCTCCTCCTTACTTAGGCTGTTCATCTAGAAAATTCATGGAATTGACATAAAATTGAACATAGTTGAAGATAGAGGCAGAAGAGGAAACAAACCTACGGAAGAGGAAGCAATAGCTGAGCCGCAACCGAATGTCTTAAAGCACGCATCGACAATCTTTCCAGTCTTTTCATCGACCTTGATCTGTAGCTTCATAACATCGCCACAAGCTGGAGCACCAACGAGCCCCGTTCCGACATCTGGGTCGGTCTTATCAAAAGATCCAACATTGCGGGGGTTATCGTAATGGTCGACGACCCTTTCATGGTAAAGCCGCGCCGGAAGAATCCGAGCGGCAACAGAGGGAGATTGCACTTGCTTGAAACCTAATCCTAGAATCTTCTTCATCGTGTGATTCATCATTCTTACGGACGGCTCTTTCAAATATCAAAAGAACGAACCCTTAACGAGTTGCGAGGATGATATGTATACCGCCGACCTGCTGAGACGGTTTCGAGAGGATAGGGAATGGAACTGCCACGAGACACCCTTATTATTATTATTGGACCAATCTTTTGTAATAAAGATAAGAAAAAATATCTTAACCTAATTTTAATATAAATAAAGATATCATAAACCCATACCATTTCGGATTATATTTTAAAATTTTTAATTATTATCCAAAAATAACATTATATTAAATAAAATATTTTTTTAATTTATTGATTTTTCAATTATGTCATCATTTTTATTCTTCTTCTAAAAATGGTAAAATACAAATTACTTCAAACATAAATATTTGATAAGAGAAATTTGAAAGAGATGTCTTATTTGATTTTTTTTACCGGCGCATAAAATTAAATGCGTTGTCGACACCTTTTATTTTTTGGACAAAAATGTCCCCGTTGCGAGACGCAACTGAGTGCATTGTGAAAAGTCTACAACCCGAGACGCAACCGGCATTCGCGAGACAAAAACAAAAAATATTAAAAAAAATATCGTCTCGCAACCAGGATTGCGTCTCGCGATTGTGGACTTTTCACATGACATCCGGTTGCGTCTCACAACGGGGCGAGACGTTCAAAAAAATAAAAAGTGTCAACAGCGCATTAAAATTTATGTGCGATCTTTAAGGTCATTAAGTCAAATTTCCCTCTTATAAACTAGTATGTTTTTCTTTTATTTAAATCTTTAGTTATAATATTAAATTTATGAAAAAAATAATTATTTTTTTAATTTTAACATTAAAATATTATATATCTATATATTATTTTAAAAAATTATTAAAACTAAGTTAACAAAAATAAAAATGGGATAAGTTACAAAAAAAAAAATATTCCTTAAATTACACCCAAAACATGCAATCAAACAAAGTGTATTTAACCTTTTTTTTTTTTGAACAATAAAAAAAAATTAAAAATCCAAACATAATAAAATTGTTATGACCACCAAACTAATTTGATTACCACCAATAAGAACAATAATCCATAAGAAACTGGTTAGAGGAAAAATCAAATCACCCTTGTCCCCACAAAACCGAAGAAATAAAAACCAATTACTAAAACATCGATAAAAAATGGTTTGTATGTCAAAAATTGTTTGTCATCGTGCCCAATGCCTTAGAGAGAAACTGAATTAAAGCACAATTGCAAATAGCACCAACAAAACCTAATCACTCAACCAATGATGCCAAAAACAAATGCTCATGACCAACGCCTATTAGCTTCCACAAGCCAGAACTCCACACAATTTAGAATCTACTATTAGAAAGAATCTTAATTTTGAAATTTGAAAATACTTTATTTAACAAACAAACTTCAGCATTCAAATATAAACTAAATCCAATTTAAATATCAACTATTCTTCCAAAGCCAGATTAGAGATCTAATAGGATTAAAATGATCAATTATGATCTTAATAGAAATTGTTGTTTAATAAGACCTCAACCAACAAAACAGTCACTTAAATTTTTTTGCAACATACAAGAGAAAAAAGATAAATTTCAAATTCCCAGATCCTTTTTTTTCTTCAAAAAACCGACAAAACCTTTAACTGCCCGGGCCGGGCAGTATTACAGGATCAATCTTAAGCAGTCTTGGGCTTAATACGCTTCACCCTTGAGTAGAGGAAAACTCCAGCCAAAGCTATTCCTGTGCCTGTTGTTGTACAAACAAACATACATACATTTTAAATACCAAACCAAAACAAACTCATCATTATTCTTAAGTCACAAACATACCAAGAGAGTTGATAGGCGAAACGGGTGTTCTGAAGACAAACACAGAGGACACAATCACAACCACCCTCTTCACACAATTGCCCACTGAATGGGTAACAGGGGATACCCTCTGCAGAATCATGTATGAAACCTGCACCAAACAAATAAAAGAAACACAAAATTAATGCTTCTGAAAGTGAACAACGTAGACTTTACATGTGATAATATTAGAAACTTAAATGGGGTAGGAGATGAAGATCAAGGTGAAACATGCTTAGTAATGAGAATTCTCAAGTTGTTTCAGAATTAGAGATGTATAGAACAATGAGATGTGATGATGGTTGATTAGGAAATGCTTTTTGATTCTTTGTAATCTGAGTGCTTATTGACTATAACCTGATGACAAGACTTTCCTAGTCCCAATTCCTCTTTATTTTACTTTTCCTTGTTGTTGTATTGAAAGGCTTCACTACAAGTATTTTAATAGACTTGATTTTTCAGAAGAAGAAAAAAAGAGTCTAGTCCCTTGTTTGATCTGTGGTTATTTGAATAAACAAGTGATTCCAAGTAACCTTGTTTAATGTAGCTTATAATAAAAACCAAGTTATTTTAGGGTTTATTTTAGTAAAAAAACATGAGGGGTATAAATAGATATAATGAATCATTTTTAAAAAGAAATAGAGGTATTTAATATTTTGGTTGATGAATTGAATGATTGATTTATGAATAGATTGTTGATTTGGGCTATTTGAAAATAATCCAAATAACCCACATCAAACCAAACAACCCTCAAGTAAAAATTCAATTCAGGAACAAAAGGAATTAAAGAACTTCACCAGTGATGCCTAATCCATCGAAAAACACGAAGATCCTAGTTCAGACATCATTAGGATATTTTTAATATACAATTTGAACCATCATGCAGCTCATACAAAGAGAATTTGACCAATAAATTATTAATTTAATGAATAGAATTGAAGATACAAATCCAAACCTGCTGATAGGCATGGAAGCAAAGTGCGGCAATGAATGACCTAATGTACAACTGTTTCACATTTAACCCCTGGGAAGAAAGAAGCACAATCATTAGGTATGATCAATGAGACATGACCTTTAACTAGTTAACGATGTAACTAAAATTAGTATTCAATTTAAAATTACTTACAGCGGATTGCATATATGCAGGAGTGACCTTAACACCCTCCGTAAAAAAGGTAACCGGAGCCAACAAGATGAAGGACATGATTGTAATGATAGAGAATAGAGTTATGTTGTCCAATGATTCCTGTTTAAAACAAATATAAGTATAACAATCTTCATCCCTTGAGGTTATGGAGATGTAGAATGACGAAAACATATCAAAGAATGGGATAGGTAGGACTATTTTCCTATTTATGTTAAAAATGGTTTCTCTGATATTCAGCTCACTTGGATTCTGCCAAAATTGAATTGTGCAAAATTGAATCCAGATGAGCAGTCACAAGAAAAATAAATTGTGTTACAGCTTCATGGAGAACCAAACAAGGTGAAATGGCCCCATTTATACACACTTATTTTTTTTGTTTTTGGACAAGTCTTCAAATACAAAAAAAACATTTGGAAACTAACTTTAGTCGGAGACAGACTGATACACAATTTTATTTTTGTTTATATATCTAGAAACGGTTTCAAATACAGAAACAAAAACAACAAGAGTTTGTTTGATGTGGGGTTGTATATAAATAATTTGAATTATATGGAAATAATCTGGGTTGTTTGATAGAAAAGTATATTATTTGGGTAAATGACTAAAATATCATTTGTATTTAACATTTTAAATGTTATAAAAAATAAAGGCGGGTATTTTAGTACTGTAGTCCATGATTTGCTAAAAATGGGATTGATGATGGAAAACCCCATTCATCAAACAAGGCCTAAGTGTTTCCAATGGGAAAATAATTGAGTATGCCCCTTATGCACTACCTCTTTTTTCACCATGAACTTTTTGCTAAGAACATTACGAGATTGATTGGTCACGTTAGAGGCCATCGCACTCCAAAATCCTGCCCTGTAACAAATAAATAGCAGAGAATTCCAAGTGACAACGTAAGATAACATAATGATCATCAATACATGACATGCTTAAATTCCCAATAACTTTTCCCTTCTTAGGTTGGAGTGTTAATAATTAATATAATGATCGAAGCAAATATAGTCTTCCCCTTACCAATTAAAAGAGGCTTCTGTCATTGATGCCAATGCAACTCCTCCAACAATAGGTAAAAGTGAAGCAACAATCCAAGGGGAAGGCATCTGAATGACCAGTTCAAGAAAGAGATGTTACTATTAGCAAAAAGAAGGAAAAGAAAAAAGAAAGAAATTGTTACAGAAACTCTTACACCCAGTATTATCATCCCACATTACATATGGTATATTATCATCAACAATCGAAACAGGAAATTCTTTTTACCAAGGACATAGAGGCTTACAGCAAAAAAAATGACATAGAGACTTACAGAAAAAAAAAAGACTTAGAGACAGAGAGTCATAGATTCAACTGAATACTACATCTAACTCAAAATGTCTGAAGGGATTCAATCAAATGCTGGAATTCAGGTTTCGAAACATACCTCCCCCAGGAACATAGCAGAAAGGATAACTGAGAAAAATGGCTCCATTGCTTTAATGGTATGAGTGAAAGAAACAGCTACTTTTCCAAGGCTCATATTTGTAAAAAGGTTGCCCAAGGTGTGAACAATTGCCAGTGGCAAAATAGCTACAAGCTGTCAATTATAAGTTCAGAACATCAGACCTTACGAAACATGAATTATAGAAAATTAACACAGTACCTGTGCCCCGCTAATCTTTGGCCTTTTGTAGAGGTTCAAGGTCCACATTAAGATAACAAGTACAGATCCAACAGCAAACTGAACCGTGGTGACAGTTATTGGAAATGGAAACACTTTGAGAACCTGTAAACAAGTAAGAAATGCTCAAGTGAAAATTAATTAATAAAGTTTTGCTATTACAATCTAGTATGACAGCAGAACCTTTGACACAGTAAATATAGGAAAGATCTAAATCTGATACATTGGTATTCAAGCATTGAAGTTGTCTTGTATGATACAATAGGCATGCAAGGCTAGAAACACGGAACAAGAAAAAGTAAATGCATTATATGAAACAGAAACAAGCATTCTTACATGAACCCAGTAACATGCGTGCTCAAAACATTGAAACACACATATCAGGACAAATTATCATTCTTAATGGTGGATAATAGCAGAGAAGAACCGAACCGTTACCTGCTTGTTATATATGTTGAAGTATATATTGAACAGGTACCACATTCCAAACAGAGCTCCAAGCTGCAAAGTGCTGGCTATACTGTCCGACTTCTCAGTCTCACCCACGCTTTCAGACGCCGACGCCGCAGTAACCTGGAGAGTGTCATGTTCCCGCTCCGGAAGAGGCGGAGGAGTCGATATCCAGGCATTCAGTCGCGAGGAGGAGGAGCAACGGATCGACGGTATACGTCGAGGCAAGGAGGTAAGGGAGGCATAGCTTGAGGTGAAAGATAGAGATCTGGGAGACGGAGATACCGAGATAGGATCAAATGTGTGGTGAGTAGTGGTATGTGAAGAAATTCTTCTCGATTTTGGAACTGATATGGAGGGAGAGAAGGCACAGCTCTGCATTTTGGTTTAGATCCGGATCAGAGAAGAGAGAGAGAGAGAGGGTTTGCTTTGCTTTGCTTTGCTTAGGAGAGTCCGCCAAGAAGGAAGCAGCAGAAGAAGAAGAAGGAGGTAGGTGAAGGTGGCTACAGCAAGAAATTGAAAGACAAATGAAACGTGATTTGGGGAAAATGCCGTCAAAGGATATTCTTGGAATTTCTCCTCTTTTGTGTCAATTTCTCCGCGCAACTTTTGTCATATAACCTTGAATATTCCTAATTTTTCTTTTTCAAAACAAATATTTATATGGGAGCTACTTTGCGACTCTCGCACGTGGCCGCCACCGTGGAAAATAAATAAATAAGGTTTTTGAAAATCGAAGCGCCCCGTTAAGCTTCTTCGTATTCTTTCTATTATCCCAAAACCTACAAAACAATTGCGTGCTTATCGTTCGGAGATTCAAACCCTAGTCATCGCGCGTCTATCGTCCAGAGATTCAAACCCTAGCCCCCTTCTCGACGCCTGTGATTTCCGTTTTCAATCTCTGTTTGATGTTCTACGTTCTGTTCTACATCAAGTTTCGTTCTTCAATCTCGAAATGGTAAAAAATATCAATTGTTCTAAACTACTTTAGTATAGTTGTGTGTTTAACTTGTGATCTTCTGTAATGTTTATGATTCAGATAAACAAATTGTGATATTGGATGCATCGAAGAATAACGAAGCAAAGAAGAGTAAGAACAAATCAAGGAAGACTTAGAACGAAGCAACGGAGAATTATAACGAAGCAAGGAAAAAGTCGGAACGAAACGAACGAAGTTAAAAAGAGGATGTTCTCTGACATTGTTGAAATGTATGTGAGTCTAAGCATTGATTGTCAGGAAATTAAAAGTTTGTTGATCTTTATTGTCTTTTATTCAATTAGGGCTTATTTAATTATTAATGAGATTTGGTCTATGTATAAGTAATTTAAGGTTTCTAGTATGATTACTCATGTATAAGGATTGTTTGTAAAGATTAATACATAACACTTAAGACTTTTAAGACTTTTTCTCTTTAACAAACATTATTGTCCTTCTCTATTTTCCAGAATTTTATTTCTTCATAATTGTTGTCAAAATGTTTGATAGTGAGAGCCAACATTTCGTATTAAAGCCTATCTGAAGAAGATGTCATCGACAAAATCAACCAAAGATGTGGCGACAATAAGGATCGGAAGTGAAAAGAACGTGAGACTCTCCTATCCGTTACTCAAGAAGAGTAACTACTCGGTGTGGGCGTTGAAGAAGCAGGTAAATTTACCAGCACAAAGAGTGTGGGAAGTCGTGATGTTCGACGAACGGGAGGATAAAATGGCTCTTGTCGCCATCTATTAAGCGCTCCCCGAAAATATCCTTCTCATGGTGGCCAAGAAGGATTCTGCCAAGCTAGCGTGAGAGACGTTAAAGACAATGCATGTTGGAGTGGAGAGAGTCAATGATGCAAAAATGCAAACATTGAAGACACAATTCAAGGCGATTCGCATGAAGAATGGGGAATCGGTGGATGATTTCTCCATGAAATTGACATCCATCGTGACTAATATATGCTCATTGGGAGAGGAGGTGGAGGAAATCTCCGTCGTCAAGAAGTTCCTTAGAGTCGTACCATGAATATACATTCAGATCGTTACAGCGATCGAGCAATTTGGTGACCTCAATAATATGACCGTCGAGGAGATCGTCGGTCACCTCAAAGTCCATAAGGAGAGACTTTACGGCTACGGAGACCAAGAGGAAGAGAACCTAATGCTCAATCATGATGAATGGATGTCACAAATGAAGAAAAACGAAGAAGCCGATTTTTCTTTTGGATCGTCGAGTCACAATGGCAACGGTGGAGATAACCAAGGTCGTGGAAAAAAACTCACCTCGACAAGAAGACACCAAGCCCTGAAAAGACAAGACCATAGCGAAATGTTACGCTTGTCAAAAGTACGGGCACTACGCGTCTTAGTGTCTTAACAAAAGGTCTGACGATGAGGCAAACTTCACTAGCTTTTATGACGAGGAGCCAACATTAATGTTTGCTGAGGTAGTGACGAATACTTTGCCCGAAGACGATGAGGAAAACCTCACTACCTTCTATGACGATGAGCTAGTATGAATGTTTACTGAGGGAGTGACAAATGTTTTTCCCGGAGACAAGGAGAAAAACCTTCAAGAGTTCGTTCAAGGACCGTCCAAGGAGGAACCAGAGGTGGTGTTACTCAATGAAGAGAAAGTCATAAAGAAACTCCTCACAAGTGGTGATGAGTGTAATCACACCGATGTATGGTACCTTAACAATGGAGCAAGCAACCATATGATGGGTCATCGAGAGAAGTTTAATGAGCTCGACGAAAAAATTACCGGAAATGTGAAGTTCGAAGATGGAAGCAAGGCACACGAGTTTCTTGATCCAACTTGTGGGAAAATCTGTGTGAGTAGAGATATTGTGTTCGAGCAGGAGAAGAAGTGAGAGTGGTGCAACGATGACAATAAGCTCGTACAAAATTCCGTGGAGTTTGAAATCCTACGAGATGTCTATACAGAGGCACCACTAGTAGAGATGGATCGTGATGAATTGTTGTTGCTCACCACCGACGAGCCAACAACATATCTCGAGGGGCAGTCAAAAAGTAGTGGTATAAGGCCATAAAGAAAGAGCTCGAGAGTCCATCAGGAAGAACACGACATGGGATCTCACCGACTTACCATCCAATCACAAGATCATCGAGTTAAAGTGGGTTTTCAAGTTGAAAAGAGACAGCGAATACAAGATTTTCAAGCACAAAGCAGATTGTTAGAAAAAGGCTATGTGTAGAATCAAGACTTTGACTTTGAAGAGACCTTTACACCGGTGGCGAAACTTGACACAGTCAAGCTAATTCTTTCCATCGCAGCTCACCATGGATGGGAGATTCACCACTTGGATGTCAAATCAGCATTTCTCAATGGTGACATCAAAGAAGAAGTCTATGTCGCTCAACCTGAAGCCTTCATCATCAAGAATAATGAGCACAAAATGTACAAGTTATATAAGGCTCTCTACGGACTATGTCAAGCACCAAAGGCATGGAACACCCGCCTCAACAAGAGAATGTTGAGTCTCAACTTCGTGAAATGTTCTCAATAGTAGGTTGTGTAATAAGAAACCATGGAGAAGAAGTACTCATTGTTGGCGTATACGTCGACGACTTGATCGTGACTAGATCAAGCATTAAGAGTGTTGAGGAGTTCAAAAAACAGATGATGAAGGAGTTCGAGATGAGTGATCTCGGGCTACTCTTGTACTATCTCGGTATCGAGGTGGACTAGAAGAAAGATATAATCGAGGTGAAGCAGACAACTTATGCGAAGAATGTTGAATTAGTTTGCAATGGAGGATTGCAACTCGAGCAAGTATCTGATGGAAAAAAAGTTGCAGCTTGGAAAGGAAGTGGAAAGGAAGCTTAATGGATCCGAATGATTATAGGCGTATCATCGGGTGTCTTAGGTACTTAATGCACATCTGACCAAATATCTCTTATGCAGTTGGCATAGTGACTCGATACATGGAGGAGCTTACCACTCTACGCCAACAAATAGTAAAACACATTCTTCGTTACGTTAATGGAACGACGAACTATGGAATTCAGTTAAGAAGAGTACGAGAAGCTAAAGAACTCTTTAGTTTTACTGACAGCGACCTAACTAGTGACATAGGCGTAAAAAAAGTACAAAAAAGATGGTGTTTTATCTCAACAGGAATCTGATCACCTGGCAATCACAAAAGTAGCGAACTATTGCTTTATCTTCATGTGAGACAAAGTTTATGATAACTATTGTAGCATTTTGTCAAGGACTTTGGCTGAGAAACTTATTGAGCTATGTGCTCGGATGCGAGTCGATGTAGGTAACCATCTATATCGACAACAAGTCCACAATAACATTAATGAAGAGCCCGATGTTTCATGGACGCAACAAACACATTACAGTTTAGTTTAAAATGCATTACAATTCAGTTTTAAAAATATTACAATTCAGTTTAAAACACATTAGATTTTAGTTTTAAATACATTGCATTTGATTAAATCTTTTTTTTACAATTTGAAGGTATATAAGAGGAAGCTTTCTTCAACCCCTCGCTTTTCCATTCCCGCCTCTTCCAAAATTGAAAGGTAACCATCGTCATCTTCTCAAAATTTAATTGTCATCCTCTTAAAACTAGATTGTCATCTTCTCAAAACTAGATTGTCATCATCTTTCTTTTACCAAGTCAATGTATCTAAGAGGAAACTTTCTTCACCCCCCCCCCCACTTCTTCCATTCACGCAAGGTAACTATTGTCATCTTCTCAAAACTTGATTGTAATGTTCTCAAAACTAGACTATCATTTCTTTCTTTTATAAAGTCAATGTATCTAAGAGGAAACTTTCTTCACCCCCGCTTCTTTCATTCCCGCCTCTTCCATTTGTGAAAGGTAACAATTTTCATCTTCTTAAAACTTGATTGCAATGTTCTCAAAACTAGATTGACATCTTCTTTCTTTTACAAAGTCAAGGTATCTAAGAAGAACTTTTATTCACCCCATCCCACCGCTTCTTCCATTCCCTCTTCTTCCATTCGTGCAAGGAAACCACATATTTTAAACACCCAAACTTCTCCAAATGGCCTTTACAAACTCGTTCGACAACTCTTGAACATTCAGAAAGAGGATGTCAATGTCATTGGTTTTGGCTCCCTCATGTCCTTGGGTATCTCAAAATGCCCTTACGAACTATGACGTCACCTCTTGAGCAAGTTAGATTCTAGAAGAAGTGCTCTAATGTTGAGTAACAGGGAGATGCTAAAAATCGACGAAAAAGACATTTAGTGCGTATTAAACCTCCTAGAGGTGATGTCAAAATAACATAATCTGAACGACATAAATTTAATGGAGTCAAGTACTTTCAAATGATGAGGATTTGGAGGAGAAGATGGATGGGGAATGATAATGGAGGAGCTCCTATAACTCTATTGATCATAACAGAGATAATAATAGCAAACATTGATGCAGATGACGACTTCAAACGTGACTTTGTTGTATATGTCATTTCCAACTTTTTGTGGACAACACAAAATGCACAGTGTAGGTAAACAAGGACTCTTAAACTGAACTGATCTGTAATATTTTTATAATTGAACTGGAATGTATTTTAAACTGAACTGTAATATTTTTATAATTGAACTGGAATGTATTTTAAACTGAACTGTAATGTGTTTTAAACTAAAATGTAATGTGTTTTAAACTCAACTGTAATATGTTTTAAACTTAAATATAATGTTAATTAAACTAAACTATAATATTTTTTAAAACTAAACTGTAACATTTTTTAAAACTGAATTGTAATGTCTTATAAACTAAAATGTAAAATTTTATAAACTGAAATGTAATATCTTATAAACCGAAATGTAATGTCTTAAAAATTGAAATGTAACGTCTTATAAATTGAAATGTTTTTTTTTTCATTTTTCATTTGTGAATTGTTAATGAACCCACTTTATTCGCCGATTCTAATGTATTGTCTTATAAATTGAATTGTAATGTTATATAAACTTAATTGTAATGTTTTTTTAAGACTGAATTATAATGAATTATCATGTTTTTAACACTACATGTTTAAAATCCTCAAATCATGAATGAATGTTGATATAATAAAAGATCTGAATTGATGAAAGTTCACATTAAATGAAGTTGTTGAAAGTGTTAAAAAATGGCAAACAAACAAAGCCTCATATTACCACGGACCACTCACATTCTTATTAGTAACTGATTTATTTATGCAAATATCATAACATTCCTCATTAGTTGACACTTAACATTTTTTTAGTTATGCTACATGGATAGGTAACAGATTATACCGTGAAACAGAAATACAAGAGATAGTTTCTCATCTTGCCATGTTGGGATGAAAAAATGGTATATGAGAGAAGACGGATGGAAGAGGGACTGAGAGGGTTTGACCTATGGAGAGTGGTTTATAGGATTTCACTTCTGGCTCTAGAGATTCTACTCCCAACTGTGGAGAATGAGGTTTAGCCTAAGTCTTTAAATTCGAGTAGTGTTGGTGCTGCATGGAAGAAAATGACAGATATAACAGTGCAATTGTTAAGGATTGGAGAAGAGGTGACAAATGTATCGCAAAACTTAATGAAGAACTCAATAGTGTACGAGGCACACAACATTACTTGATTTTTTGAATCGTGTGTCCATCCCTTCATCGACACATTCTTACGGAGTGACATGTTAAAAATAATTTTGCTAGAGAGGCTTCATAAAACAACCGATGACAGTGTTGACGACCATGGTGACATTCTAAAGCCTCAACCGTCCACACCAATTGAGGATCAACAAACTCCTTCAATCGACTAGCGACTTCTGTAGCCTCAACAGTTGACTCCTCTTTTGTTCATTTTTTCTTTCCGACGACTAGCGACTTCCTTCTTCGCTGAACATTATAAACCTATTTTTGGTTTAGATTCGAAACCCTATTTTTGTTCATGTACATGACATTGTCAAAACATAGACAAGTTCTTTTAAAAAAATAACATTAACTTGTGTAGAAAAAATGAAAGTTTTGTAAACTGAAAAGTTAAAAGAACATGGTCATGTTATTTTAAAAAGGAACATGGCCATGCTATTTTAAAAAAGAACATGGCCATGCTATTTTAAAAAAGAACATGGCCATGTTATTTTAAAAAAAGCATGAAATTGTGTAAAAAAATAAATTAAACAATTTTTTTGTTTGAAAAAAATCTAAGTTTTTTAACTGAAAATGATAAGAACATAAAGTTCATTGGCGTTAAACTGCAGGTAAACATGCAGTTCATTGCCGCTGAATATTAATTTTTTTATGAAAAAAATCTAAGATTTTTAATATAAAAATAACAAGAACATGAAGTTTATTGGCACGGAACATGATATACATTTTGAAGAAAAAAGACAAATAAAAAAAGTTAGTTAAATTGTTTTTTGAAAAAAATAAGTAAAAACAAATTTAGTTAAAAAACTTTTTGAACTTAGGTAAAAAATAATTTAATTGAATTTATTTTTTTACAAAAATTAAGTGTTTTTAACTGTAAAATGACAAAAAAATTGAGTTTAATGGCGTTGAACATGAAGTTCATTGGCACTGAACATGAAGTTTAATGACGTTGAAAAAAAAAATTTAACTGATGACAAGAAGATGGAGTTTAATGGCGCTGAATATGAAGTTCATTGGCGCTGAACATGCACTTCATTAACGTTAAACATTATTTTTATTAAAAAAAATTAACTGAAAAATTACAAGATATATAATTCATTAACGCTGAACATGCGTTTCAATGACACTAAACATACAGTTCATTGACGCTGAACAGATAAACTTTTTGAAAAAAAAAATAAGCGAAAAAAACTTTGTTAAAATTTTATTTTATTTTCTACCAAGTTCATGTTCTTTGAAAAAAAATTGGTTTCTACGACTATAAGGCTTATAGTCCACGTTCTTTTAAATTTTCAGTTTAAAAAACTTTTTATTTTTTATACACAAGTTATGTTATTTTTGTAAAAGAACATGGTCATGTTTTTACCAGACCATGTTCTTTTCGCAACCGAAAAGTAAGTCGTCGCGCCGTAGAAAGAAATCGCCAAAGAAAAAAGTTGTCACTCACCGGATAGAAAAATAAACAAAAGATATAAGGCTTACTGGTTTCAAATATTTGCTTATATAAGAGAAAATAACTTGCCTATTAAGGTATAAGGCTTATTATCATAAGCAGTGTGTTACCTATCACTATTCTATTTTAAACATATGTTGTCTAATGAATGTGTTCAACAGGCAAGTTTTTTTAGAACAACAAAGATTGGAGGTTGATGTTGATGTTGATGTTGATGTTGATAACTTTTATGCAACCTCGACTTATCATGTTGCTTGAGTTAGTTCGACATATTATGAGTATAAGGAAAAGAGCCTTGAATTTGCAGGTTTGAGGAATTTGAATTCTTTTATCATGTTTAAGTTAATTGTATTTAATTTATGTGCTAATTACTAAATTACAATAAGTAACAAGTTTATTAAATTTGAATATTATCTTATAATGTTTTAGTTTAAAGTATTTGTATTTTCACTTTCACTCATTATATTACAAGTGGAACAACTAAAAATATTATTGAACAATTTATTTTCTTAACAATTCATTTGTTTTAAATCATGTTTTGTTTCAATTTTATCTATGAAAAAAAACAATATTTCCTGTAGTTACTTTTTAAAAGTTAAACATTCTAATATCTCACAATCAAATAAATTTAATTATTAATAAATTTGATTAAGAATAATAGAAGTAATTAATAATATTTTTTTTATATGTTAGATAGAGGTACAAAAGTAATTAATAATATATTTTATTTATTTAGACAGATGTTATCATAATGTAATAAAAATATTTTAATTTCAATTTTGTAAATATTTTAATAAAGTGAAGAATTGTAGATGACAATGTAAGAAATAAATTTTAAGTATACTTCTCTTCTAAAAAGTTCCGTCCACATTAATTTTTTGTCAAATAATATATTGGATGAGATAGTCAATTCATACTATTCTAATTTTAAACTTATTTTCTTTCATTCTATATCTTGTAATAATTTTTTAGCAAAATATATTTTTTTTTATATATCAAAATATATATATATATATATATATATATATATATATTATTTTGAAACTATCATTAATTCTAACTTCAATTATTTTCAAATAAATTTAGGATAAACAACCTAAAGTAAGATATAAGATTGTCTCAAAAATTATATTTAAACATAAGTTAATATAATTAATTATAAAAAAAAAACTTAAGATGTTTATTGTTTTAAACCGAAAAAAAAATCGCTATTATCGTTTTGCAACGAAGTTCATCACCCTAACAATAATAGAGATCATATATAAAACGAGTTAATAAATGTAAGTTTTTATCATTTTTATAAGAATTAAATAAACAAATAATGAATTAAATTAAAAAAATATATATATAAGATAATTTCACATTTTTACCGTAATATAAAAAATAGTTCGGGTGGGAATCGGGAATCCTACATAAATTCGGGTGAGTTCGAATAACTGAATTTTAGGAATTTTCAAAATTCTAAGTACATAAACTGAAAATTTCTTTATATTAGGTGGTTTATCAAAATATATTTCTAATAAGTAATATCACCAGCAAACTTAAAATCTTCAAATTCATAAAATTCTTGGAATATCAACACAATTAAATATTATATTAAATAAAACAATTCAAAACACTCAAAATATTTGTTATTCTGAAATTAAAATTAACAACATAAAAACGTATTATTGTCATACCTTGAGAATAAGAACGTTTGAGGATTGCTTACTAATTTAAAAACATTAACATATTTATTACTTTAAGAGAATGATAAATTACATTTGAATATTTAATATATTTGTCAGTATAAACAAAAAAGTCTTTTTCTATTTCCAAGATATAGAACCATAAAGTTTTCCATAATTAAATTTTAGAAACTCAAACTTATATCGATGATAAAATACTACAGCAATAGCTAACAATATATATTTAACTCACACAAATATTTATTGAACCTAACAAAGATTTAACCATCCATTTACTTCGTATATAAATCCTGACGTGATAAATTTAAAAAAAAAATACTAATACGCAGTTGGATAACAAGATTCAATAAAAGTCCAAAGTTGGATCACGAAAAATTTCAATAAATTTATATATTTTTTTAATTCTCTCAGTTTTGTTAGATGTACAATTTTGAAAATTAAAATATTCAGCTAAAGATGACAAAAATAATACGATAATAAAGAGCACTAGAAAACATCCTATAACTAAATTTTCATCTAGTAGAAACATCTTACACGGTTATCCTAATGCTCTTTCAATATCTTTTGTACTCATTTTCATACATTTTTTTAATATGACCGAGTAAATTACATTTGTCATCCTAACATTAGCTTAATATTTAGTATCGTCTTCGTCTTTTAATTGACTATTAAACAACTTTTGCTTTATTATTAAGCTGAGAAGATGGCGTGACCCATGACTTATTTAATTGAATCATCTGTCCAATTATCAAGATCAATTAAATTGTTATTTTCTTCGATTCTTTTCATAATAGCGACACTGCGAAAGAAGAAGTGAGGGATAGTGAGTCAAAGGAGGACGACGGCTGAATGTTGGAACACGAAGGATGATAAAAGATGGAAAACACAAATGACAAGACCCTCAAAATTATGGATAGATTGACTAATATATTTTGAGTCATTTCAAGTTGATCCAATTTTAACCTAAAACAAATAGACCCAGTTTTGACTTGAACCCAAAAATATATGTGTTGAATTTGATATTTTCGTATTTGGTTCGAGTCTTGTTTTCTTATCGGGTTAGAAAACAATTAATACCGGGAAATTTGATGAAATGGCCCCCATAACAGGGGAAATTCCAAAAAGGGCCCCCGCCTACTAAAGTTGGCAAAAAGGGCCCTTTTGCCCCGCGAAATGTCGGAAATACCCCTTCGGCGCCATTTCTTACGCTCAAAGACGCGAATTATCAATCACGCGATTTAATCTAAATCGCGTGAGTTCATCACCGCGATTTAGATGAAACGCGTGATTCGTAATTCGCGTTTTTTAATGTACGCGATTTACCATGCACGCGATTTAATCTAAATCGCGGTGATGAACTCACGCGATTCAGATTAAATCGCGTCCATGGTAAATCGCGTCTTTAGTCGTATATATAATTTTTCGGCCCTAATTTAAAACAAAACCACCCCGATTCTCCCTCCCACTCCGACTTCCAAAACCACGTCTTCTCAACTGCCGACTTCCTTCAACATCGATCAAGATCATCGTTCCTCAACATCGTTCCTCGTCCAACATCTTCGACTTTCCACCGTCTATTCGACATCATCGTCTTTCCACCGTCTTTTTGACATATTCCGGTGAGTTTAGGGCTTAAGAGTTAGGGTTAGGTTTTGATGTGTATTATTCCGTTTATATTGATTTATATTGATGTATTTAGGGTTTAGGGTTTGGTTCTGGTTTCGTTTATGTGTGTAAATACTTTTAGGGTATATGACGAGTATTGTATCAGTGTTCTTATTCTGCATGCATGCATTTCACGCTTATTCATTCATTTCTCGTTTAAGAAATGACATTTCCGTGTTTGTTATGTTCTTGTGAAGAAATGGTATTTCTGTGTTTTCTTTGACTGTGTAGGCTTAGGGTTTATCTGTTTTGTTGCTTTACTGCTTCATTTTCGTCTGTTCTTATTCTGCTTTACTGCTTTACGTTTAATAGAATGCCAATGAGACAGGATGAGTTGTTGATCTAAGAAATGACACATCATATGCTTAATGTCTTTAGAACTGTCCATTACTGCACCTTAATGTATTACTGCACCTTTACTGCACCTTAATCTATTAAGAAATTTGCAAGCATTTCTCAATGGTTAATTCGATTTGCTTATTCCCATCTTCTTCCTTGTTTTGTAGATGGAGTCCACTACAATACCCGAGTTTGCTGGGAGGGTATCCTGGAAAACCAATATGGGAAATATTGCTGCCAAGTTTGCCAAGATGAATCTAACTGAAAGGGTAGAGGAAACACAATTCAGATTCTTATTCAAAGGGCACCCGTTACTGCGTTTCTCAGGAATGATTATACACCACATGCTCCTCAGGAAGTCCAGCTCAAATTCTATGGAGATGAAGTTCCTTGTGAATGGAGAAGAGCTGTGCTTCGGGATGAGGGAGTTTGCATTGGTTACAGGTCTCAATTTTGGGAGATTCCCTACTGAGCAAACAATTTTCAACCAGGTTGAAGAATCTCCAACTTTGGTTCTTAAATATTTTAAACGTATTCCACTTATTAGAATAGGAGACCTTCATTCAAAATTCCTGTCCTGCTCTGATAGGGAAGATGCATGGAAATTGGGGCTGGTATACCTTGTTTCCCATTATCTCTTTGCCCTTGACCCGAGGAGGATAATAAATATGAAACTCTTCAGCATGGTCGATGACATCGACACCTTCCTCAATTTTCCATGGGGAAAGGTGGCCTTTAGAGCAACCATGAAGGGTTTGACCAGAGACCTTGATCGCTACAGGAAGCTGTATCTGCAGAAGAAGGATGCCGCCTCGGGGAAGAAGAACAAAGACAAAGACAAAGATGTCGATGTTTCTTATACCGTATATGGGTTCGCACTAGCCTTACAAGTGTGGACTTATGAGGTGATCCAAACTTTTGTCCCCAATCTTGCAATTAAAACGACGCTTCAAACTGAAGAGCCTGTCTGCCCAAGAATAATACAGTACAAATCAAAGAGGAAGAGCACTGCCTCTGATCTTCAAACTGCCCTGCAAGGCACGATTGTTAAGCAAATGGAATTGTCTGAAGAAGAGAAGATCTTATATGCTGGGGATGACTTTGAAGATATGGGAGGTAATGTTTATGATGTCTTTTTTGATTTTGACTGCAGAAAGAGGAAATTTGGAGATATTGACGATGGAGTTCCTCATAAAAAAACTGTCATGAGGAAGAAAAGACAAATTACTCCAGCCAAAGCCAAACCTTCCACAAGAAGAAGAACCCGCAACCCTACCCCCAGCACCAGCACCAGCACCAGCAGCTCTTATTCTGTCAAGAGCGCCACGAGTAGAAAAGACGAAGAAGAAGAAGAAGACGAAGACGAAGAATCCTCTCCCCCAACTCCAACAGCAACAACTCCCCACGATAGATGTAGATTGGATCAACTTTCGAAGGAGCTAAATGAATTCAAAACTGTAATGAGAAACGAAATGACTCTCTTCAAAACTGAAATGAGAAATGAAATAAGTCTCATCAAAACCGAAATGAGAGATGACATAATTCTCATTAAACGGATGTTAAAGCAACTACAGCAAGGGGAGAAAAAGGAGAATGAAGAAGAAAAGGACGAGGGGGATTTTGAGGTGAACACTGAGGACAATGATGTGGTGATTTTGGAGAAAGACAATGCTGTGCTTGTGGAGGAGAATGAAGTTGAGGTATGTATTTCTTGTATTTCCTTGAATTTGGATAATTGGTGCATTTCTTGCATTTCGACTAATTGAAGGCTTTTCTGTTTATTGTAGGATGGACAAGAGGAAGACAATGATGTGCTGATTTTGGAGAAAGACAATGTTGGGCTTGTGGAGGATAATGAAGTTGAGGTATGTATTTCTTGCATTTACTTGCATTTGTATAATTGGTGCATTTCTTGCATTTCGACTTATTGAAGGCTTTTCTGTTTATTGTAGGATGGAAAGGAGGAAGACAATGTTGGGCTTGTGGAGAAAAATAATGTTGAGGAGGACAATGAAAATGAAGAGAAGACAGTTGAAGATGGTGTTAAAAATACTTAGGTATGCATTTCTTGCATTTGGTGCAATTCGCGCACTTTTCCTAATTCTTGCATTTGGACTAATTGAAGGGCTTTTCTGTTTATTGTAGGATGGACAGGAAAAAGACATTGTTGGTCTCTTGGAGAAAACCACTGTTGGGGAGGGGGAGGACAATGGAAATGAAGAGCAGACAGTTGAAGATGGTGAAAAAAATTTCGAGGTATGCATTTCTTGCATTTGGTGCAATTCGCGCACTTTTCCTAATTCTTGCATTTGGACTAATTGAAGCGTTTTTCATGTTTTTGTAGGATGGGCCGTTGTTGGAGATGGAGAATGTTGGGAATTTGGAGGAGAAGACAGTTGAAGATGGGCAAAAAAATTTCGAGGTATGCATTTCTTGCATTTGGTGCAATTCGCGCACTTTTCCTATTTCTTGCTTTTGGACTAATTGAAGTGCTTTTCTGGTTTTTGTAGGATGGGCTTTTGTTGGAAATGGAGAAGACAGTTCAAGATGGGGAACACAATACTGAGGTATGCATTTCATGCATTTGGTGCAATTCGCGCACTTTGCCTATTTCTTGCTTTTGGACTAATTGAAGGGCTTTTCTGGTTTTTGTAGGAAATGGAGAATGTTGGGAATTTGGAAATGGAGAAGACAGTTCAAGATGGGGAACACAATACTGAGGTATGCATTTCATGCATTTGGTGCAATTCGCGCACTTTGCCTATTTCTTGCTTTTGGACTAATTGAAGGGCTTTTCTGGTTTTTGTAGGAAATGGAGAATGTTGGGAATTTGGAAATGGAGAAGACAGTTCAAGATGGGGAACACAATACTGAGGTATGCATTTCATGCATTTGGTGCAATTCGCGCACTTTGCCTATTTCTTGCCTTTGGACTAATTGAAGGGCTTTTCTGGTTTTTGTAGGATGGGCTTTTGTTGGAAATGGAGAAGACAGTTCAAGATGGGGAACACAATACTGAGGTATGCATTTCATGCATTTGGTGCAATTCGCGCACTTTGCCTATTTCTTGCCTTTGGACTAATTGAAGGGCTTTTCTGGTTTTTGTAGGAAATGGAGAATGTTGGGAATTTGGAGGAGAAGGTGGAGGAGCAGGTGGAGGAGCAGGTGGAGGAGCAGGTGGAGGAGCAGGTGGAGAAGCAGGTGGAGAAGCAGGTGGAAGATAATGAAGATGATGTTGAAGAGAAGGTTGAAGAGAAGGTGGAAGAGGAGGTGGAAGAGGATTTCGTTGTGCAGAGGGGTAGGAAGGGGGTGCAGAGGGGTAGGAGGGTGGTGCAGAGGGTGGAGGATAATGAAGATGAGGTATGCAATTCTTGCATTTGGACTAATTGAAGACTTTTGTTGCCTAATTCAATGATTTCTTTGTAGGTGGACGATGATTTCGTTGTGAAGAGGGGTAGGAAGGGGGTGCAGAGGGGTAGGAAGGGGGTGCAGAGGGGTAGGAAGGGGGTGCAGAGGGGTAGGAGGGTGGTGCAGAAGAAGGTGGACGATCATTTCGTTGTGCAGAAGAAGGAAGAGAAGAAGGAGGACAAGCGGATAGATGAGGATGTGGTGGTACTGGAAGATGCATCCCACATCCTATTTAAGAGAAAGAGGACGGCGTCGAAAGCTGTACTTAGTCCCTACGTCGTCCCTCGGCCAAGAAAGAAGACGATTGTTGTCGATCCTATGTCGACTTGTAATGAGCAACTGAGGAAAGAGTTCAGGAAAGAATTTGCGAAAGGGGCTAAATTTAAAGATGTTCAACTCCCTGATGGTGCTGGAGACCTTAAGTTCTTCACTACAATTCTGAGGTTAAATAAGTGGCTAACTGATGTGGAGATGAATGCAGCAATTTGTCTGTTAAGAGCAAGAGCAGTCGCCTACCCTAAGTCGTACCCGGAGGATTTCACCATCTTAGATTGCCAGTTTGGCCCTTTGGTTACTTCATACTATGACGATTTTGTTGCTGACTCGGTTGATCCAGAAAAACCAGAAGGCCATACTTTCTCTGACGTCTTTTACCACTACCACTGGGGTAGAGAAGATAAACATATGCCCGGTTGGAGCAGTGTTGATGTTATTTACTTCCCCCTCAACCTCAACAACCTACACTGGGTACTGTGTGTTATTCGATTGCAAGAATGGAGAATTGATGTTTATGATTGCGATCAGACAATTTTCAATGATGAAGAATTAGGAAAATACATGAAAGCCATTTGTGAGATGTTGCCGCCCTTCCTTCATAAAGCAATGTCTGAAGTTGAAATGGCCAGGTATCCTAACATGATAAATGAAACTTTTAGATTTCATAGAATCCCACACCCTGAAGTACCAAAAGCAGAATGGAGTGGGGACTGTGGCGTTTTTGTATTAATGTATTTAGAGTACCTGACTGCTAAACTTGGTCTAGAAAATTGCATATCAAAGAATATGCAAGTATATAGAGAAAAGTGGGCAGTCAGGTTGTACCACCAGATTTTAGAGCCATGAAGTTGTAAACACTGAATTATTGTTGTATATTGTTTTGTAAACACTGAATTATTGTTGTAACATGTTTTGTAAACACTGAATTATTGTTGTATATTGTTTTGTAAACACTGAATTATTTCACGTGTATTGTAATATAATTCACGTGGTAATAGGTATCATAAAATTCACGTGTTTATATATTTAACGTGGTTGTAATAGGTATCATAAAATTCACGTGTATTGTAATATAATTCACGTGAATTATATAAACACGTGTATTACGTGTATTGTGTTCTGGAATATCCCAATATAATTCACGTGGTTGTAATATAATTCACGTGACTTATATAAACACGTGTATTATGTGTATTATGTTCTGGAATATCCCAATATAATTCACGTGGTTGTAATATAATTCACGTGTATTGTAATACGCGTGATTCATAACTCACGTGTATTACAATATGACTCACGCGTATTGTAATATTACAATACACGTGAATTACATTACAATACACGTGAATTATACACGTGAATTACATTACAATACACGTGAATTAGCATTGTGCAATATATATGCGTGAGTCACTCACTGTATGGCCAACCTGTATGGAAATATCTGTATACAAATTTCAATCACCATACAATATTCGAAAACCAACAACAATCAATCAACATACAATATTCGAAAACCAACAACAATAATCAGTATACAATATTCAAAATTGCACAGACAATATTCAAAATTGCACAGACAATATTCATGTTTGTGGCTGAGATGATGGCGGCTGAGATGATGATGCTCTTGCAGCTCTTGCAGTAGAGGATGCAGGCATTACTGATTTGCATGTTGCCCTGTTGTGACCCTGACCACCACATGAGCTACATCTTCTCGGCACCTTACGAATTTCACCTTGGGATGACCTACGCTTTGTTTGAGGACGCCCTTTCTTAACCTTAACAGGTGGTTTAAGGCACACTCGTTGCTTGATATGTTCTGGAATATCCCAATACTCTTCATGACAAACTGGATATATTGTTTCCGCGTAAGCATTGACCCACATTTCACTTGAGTAATACCTGAAACATAACAATTGAACATGTGAGAAATAAAATTAGTTAGATAAATTCAATAGCAAATAATCTAAAGTAAACCTTGAGCAGAACTCATAGGCATCCAATCTATGGGTACGTGAAGCAGCCAGGGCATGAGTGCAAGGAAGACCAGATACATCAAATACCCTACAACTACAACTCATTCCTCTCAAGTCAACTTTATAATCAGATTCACCGTCATGGACATAAAACTCGAAACGGTTAAGTGGATGAACGTTATATAATCTGGCCTTCTCAGCTTGATCACGTAAGAACTTTTCATAATAAAAAGATAAACGTTCATTGTGATTGGAAGCTTTTTCTCTTCGACTGTTAAACCAATCTTGTAATGTGAATCTTAAATAATCAGCTAAGATTGATATGGGATACTTTCTAGCTTCCCTACTTTGACTATTGAAGCTCTCAGCGTAATTACTTGTCATTTGATTGTATCGTTTACCCGGAAAAAATGCACGACTCCATCTCTCAAACCCAATATCTGCCAAATACATAGCAATACGAGGGTCCTTAGCATTGATCTTGTCAAAATGCTGATTAAACTTCAAGATTGTGTATGCTTGAGAAGCCAAACCAAACTCGGCGTGGCAGTGATCGGTTTTGAATTTGGCCATAATATTCATCTTGATATGATATGTGCACGCACCGTGGTCAGCTTCTGGAAAAACAGCACACAAGGCATTGGCGATGCTTGGGTGTCTATCAGATACAAACACGAGATCATCAACCAATCCAATTGCATCTCTAAGTTTTTGCATGAAATAAGTCCAGGAGTTGTTATTTTCAGAATCAACAACGCCGAATGCAACAGGATAGAGTTGTTCATTCGCATCTAATGCTATCGCCACCAATAGCTGACCTCCAACCTTGTGCTTAAGAAAACTGGCATCGACGCACAATACTGGACGACAACAGTTTTTGAAACCCCTAATTGAGCAGCCTAAGGACATGAACATATACCTGAAATGACCGTGCTCATCCGTCTGGATGTTTGTTATGGTACCCGGATTGCTCTTCTCCAACATGTACAGGTATGATGGCAATTTACCGTAAGAATCTTCTACAGTTCCTCGCACCGCCATTAGGGCCTTTTCTCTAGACCGCCAAGCCTTATTATAAGACAACTTTATTCCATAAGTAGTCTATATGTCTTCCATTATTTTCTTGGGCATGTGGTCATGGTGATGGTCCATGTACTTGCTCTTCATGCATTCCCCAAACACCCATGCTGGTGCTGGCCTTTGATTCTCTTGCCTCGTCACAATTGAACAGGTATGATCTTTTACGAATTTACGAATCTCAAACATTTCCGAGGAATTTACTCTGACAGCACGCAGTCTCCACTTGCAATTCTTATCCAAACATTTCACAACCCAAAGTTCTTTTTTTGACTTCAACACTTTGAATTCAAAATGATTAGTCATGGCATATTTATATAACCTCAGCTGAAGTTCTTTTTTATTCTCAAACAAAGAACCGACTTCCAATCCGATTCCGGTACTTACTGCCTCATGTAAAGGATTTTCACTACTTGGTATGCTACTAGCAACCCATTCACTGCAGCTTGGTTGAGTACGAACAACAACATTGTTTTGTTGTGTACTAGGAACCCAAGAACCGCTTGGATTTGGATTGGTACTAGGAACCCAATCAGAACTACTAGGTTGGGTAATAGGAACCCAATCATCATCAGCATCATCCCCCACATTCAGACGCAAATGTTCATCTTCAATGTCATTTTCAAAGAAAACCTCACGCTGCATCGGGAAGACGTCGGGGTCATCAATTTCTGGAACAGCTACACTTTCTTGAGTTGGTAGTGACTTCTCTACTAAGGATACACACAATGGAGTGCGGTTGTGGACTGAAATTGCTTCATGTAAAAAGAACTCCACATCCACATCTTTTTTTATATCAGTTATATAAGAAAATTTGGCAATCATGCCAGGAGCATTATACTTGGCTTGAAGCAATAAATCATATCTAGATTTGTCAACATCGGTAGCAGAATAAATTTGATCAACTAATTGGGCATAAGTAGAATTTTGGGGAACAATCATACCGCTGTTTGACTTTGCAGAAAAATGAGTAAGATCGTCCGTAGTTTTCCACTCTCCATCAAAGTAAAGAAGTACAGGTACTTGAGCTGCAATTGAAAACAGTTCAACAACATCACAAGAATTGAAAACAGTTCAACAACATTACCATAACCGAGGAGAGTTTGCTCGTAGAGTTTCAGGAAATCCAATGCCGCAACTTTTTACCATAAGTTTGCTTCAATGAATCTAATGGGATAAGAGCTCCCTATCCAATAGGTCCATTGAAGCAAACTTGTGGTTAATTCTTGGAACATTGTATCTCCACGAAACATACCAGTAAACTCTACCTCAATACTAGAATAACAAGATAGTATTGAGTGAAATCAGCTACACTATACCAGCATGCAAACCCTAAACCTTAATACTAGAATAACAAGATAACTCAAGAACTGTGGAACTTAAACAAAAAGGTCTTGTAACTATAAGAACTGTGGAACTTAAACAACGTACTGATAAACAAATTCCAAGACAATAACTCAATAAGACTTTCTATGCACTAAAACAAAGCTAATACCCAAATCAAGGCCTCGTTTGAGGAAGGGTTATTTAGATTTAATCAAATCATTTCAATCATCCACAAATTACCCTTACTTTATTTGAATAGCATTTTAAATATTAAATAAACATACCCATTTTGAGAACGAAGAGTAGTGGGTAAGCTGCTGCTGCTCGTGGTCGAGTTCTTCAGGGTATCGTGGTGTCGTCGTAGTCGTCCGCTGCTGCTGCTCGTGGTCGAGTTCTTCAGGGGAGGGTCGAGTCGGAGTGGCGAAAGCGAGAGAAGAGAGAAGGGGAAATTAAGGATTCGTGGTTTTGTTATAAATTAGGGCACAAAATTAATATATACGATGAAAGACGTGAATTGTTATTCACGTGTTTCATCTAAAACACGTGAATATACTCACGCGTTTTAATGTGAAATGCATTCACGTGTTTCATCTAAAACACGTGAATAAACTCACGCGTTTTAATGTGAAATGCATTCACGCGTTTCATCTAAAACGCGTGAGTTTATTCACGCGTTTTAGATGAAACACGTGAATAGCAACATTGTTCCTTGTTCCTTGTTGTTTGAGTTATGTGGCGAATATGCGTGAATAACAACATTGTTCCTTGTTGTTTGAGTTATGTGGCGAATTACAACATTGTTCCTTGTTGTTTGATTATACACAATACGCGTGAGTTATGAGGATAAGTTATGATATTGTTAACATAAGTAATAAAGCATAAACAGAAGAATATTCAGTAATATAAACCACCATAAATCATAAATATCCAAATTAAGTATTGTTATAAACCATAAATATCATAAATATCATAAATAAGCCATAAATAGAAGAAGAACAGTAAGTCTAAACAACTCCAAATTAAGTAAGCAAATGCTGCAAATCACAAGCAGCAACAGATTGAAGCAACTTTGTATGAGGAACAACATGTTCATCCAATATGCTTGACAAAGCAGCCGCTGTCTCAAAAAGCCAATTGTCGGGGAGAACATCAAAATCCTTTTCAATTGATCGATACCTGCTGTCTATCTCGAAGTATACTATTATAGTTTTCGCATCCCTTGGCTCAGCAAATGGATAATCTGGATTATCCGATTCTTTAATACTACCACCTCCAGCAACTATTAACTCAATGAGATCCTGTTTGTAAAGTGTGTTGAAATTCCCTACAAATATAAAAATGTAACCGTCGAACAGTTTCGAACGCTGAAAAACCAACAAAGAAGATAATTTCAGTTATCATGCAAAATAAGAAAAAGTACAGATAGGAGGAATAATACCAAACTCACATTATTCAACAACAGAAGTCTGCCTTTTCTAGGACCACCTTGGGCTCCATGATTATCATGTTTAACCTCATAAGGTTCCTCATCAACACAGTTTTCGGTTTTCAATGATGATTTTATCCCTAAACAAATGTGTATGAAAATAATTTTTAAACTAATTTAACAGACATATGTATGAAAATAATCGTGTTAAGAGAGACTCACAATCAATAGTAAGGACCCATTTCCCGTTCAGAATTGCCTTCAATACTTTTTGAGTTCGGCCGCATGCACCATTGGGATCAGTGTAAGCAATAACATGAGTTACATCTTCTCTCCACTTCGGAGACACCCTTGCACCAAAAGTGCGAGCAAATTCAACTATCAACAACTGTGTAAAACAATAATATAATGGTTATTACATACAAAACTAGTTAATATGGACATAGTAGAGAGAATAGAACATACATTATTTTCAGGTGATAATTGATTGGGACATAAGGTCATAACAGTGTTTGTTGCCTGCATATTATAAAAAAAAAAGAGTTGAACGAACTGAGAAAACAATTTTATTAACAACCATTTTAATACATACCATTTTGTTGAACGAACTGAGAAAACCACAACGGCAGCTCCTGATCTAAATACTACAATATCCATCATTATAAACAGCAGAATATACATCAATAGCTAACCATACAATATTCATGTAATTGAAAATCAACAATCAATCAGTATATATAGGAAAACCAAACCTTAAACCCTAAATACAACAATATCCATGAATATAAATGGCAGAATATACATCGAAACCTAACCCTAAACATAAATACTATAATATCTATCAATATAAATGGCAAAATATACATCAAAACCTAACCCTAAACCTAAATACATCAATATCCATTATAAACAGCATAATATACATCAAAACCAAACCCTAAACCTAAATACATCCATATAAATGGCAGAATATACATCGAAACCTAACCCTAAACCCAAATACTTCGATATACATAGGAAAAGGCATAATATACATCAAAACCAAACCTTTACCCCTAAATACACCAATATCCATGAATATAAACGGTAAATATACATCAAAACCTAACCCTAAACCTAAATACTTCGATATACATAGGAAACGGCATAATATACATCAAAACCAATCCTTTAACCCTAAATACATCCATATCCATGAATATAAACGGTAAATATACATCAAAACCTAAGTCTAAACCCTAAGCCCTAAACTGACCTGATGATGTTGAAGAACGATGATGTTGGAAGGATCTCGATGATGTTGAGGAACGATGATGTTGAGGAACAATGATGTTGAGGAACGCTGATGTTGAGGAACGATGATCTTGATGGATGTGGGAATGGAAAGTCGGCCGCAGTCGGAGTGGGAGGGAGAATCGGGGAGGTTTTGTTTTAAATTAGGGCAGAAAAGTAATATATAAGACTAAAGACGCGATTTACCATGGACGCGATTTAATCTAAATCGCGTGAGTTCATCACCGCGATTTAGATTAAATCGCGTGCATGGTAAATCGCGTACATTTAAAAACGCGAATTACGAATCACGCGTTTCATCTAAATCGCGGTGATGAACTCACGCGATTTAGATTAAATCGCGTGATTCGTAATTCGCGTCTTTGAGCGTAAGAAATGGCGCCGAAGGGGTATTTCAGACATTTCGCGGGGCAAAAGGGCCCTTTTTGCCAACTTTAGTAGGCGGGGGCCCTTTTTGGAATTTCCCCTGTTATGGGGGCCATTTCATCAAATTTCCCTTAATACCTACCATTAACAATAGTTTAGTTATTGGTCAACAACTATTGAACCAAAATAAATTAAAATTTTGAATTAAAAAAATGGAAAAGTACAAAGTTATGGTTCAATTTATATAGCTAAAGTTCAATGGTGACAATAGTTGTACCCATTCTTAAATCTAGTTAGTTGTTGCTATTTCTCCTTAACTCTCTATCCCTAGTTAATTTTCATCATTATTTTTCTTTTTATATTAATTAATACCACAATAAATAGACCTTTTATTATTGGTTTCGATTCATAACTACATGATAAGTATTGTGGCTAAGGAAGTGGTTGTGAAAATAAATTACCTCCCCATGTATTACAATTTTTTATTTATTTTTGTTAGATTCTTTTATAAAAGTTATTGAGAAAGGAAATTAAAGGAATGATAGTGAGAAAAAATATTTTCCGTAACTATTGGACTAGCCCATGGGCTCGTCTAGAGTCTGCGATTCTGTATCTTTTAAAGCAAACTTCAAGATGTCAAAAAAATATCAAAATCTTAATTTTTAGGGCCAGTTAGGGATGTCGTTGAAACATGAAAATAGAGGTTCATAGTTAGAAGTTCATAAAAAAGTAACATTTAAGGGCGGTAAAAACCGCCGTTATTGCATAATTTACCGCTGTTAAAAGATAATTACGGCGATAAAATTACCGTAGTCAACCGCCGTTAATAGTTCCGTCGTTAAAGAGATTTTGACAATTAAGGGCGGTAAATTTACCGCAGATACTAGCCTTTAACTGCGGTTTATAAAACCGTAGTTAATAGTCTCTAACTACGGTTTATAAGACCGCAGTTAATAGTCTCTAACTGTGGTTCCTAAAACCGTAGTAAATTGTTTACTTATAAAGACGGGATTTTCACCGCAAATAATAGTTTCTAATAACGGTTTAAAAACCGCAATTAATAGTGGTTATAAAGGCGGTAAAAAAACCGTAGTTAATAATTAGTTAGTTATATATAAATGCGATATTTTTACCGTAAGTAATAGTCTTTAACTTCTGTGTTAATAGTTAGTTGACTATATATAAAAACAATATTTTTACCGTAAATAATTGTCTCTAATTATATGGGTAGTTAATAGTCAATTGACAACAATAAAAATCATTCAAAATATTATTATATAATTAACGCTCCATTTTTATATTATAATATTATCTAAAAATATAATTACATCAAAATATAATTATATAGTATTCATATAAAATAAAAATTATTATATCAATAAAAATTATCAAATCTCAAAATTTTAAACAACTTCTCTTCCTTTTTTCCTTCTCCCTGAACCTATAAAACATTCAAATAAAAATTTATCAATTAGTAACAAATTACACTTTTTTACTCTCTTCTAATAAATAAAAACTAAGTAAAATATTTCCTATATTAAATAAATGGATATAAATTACATATGATAAATTCATTGGAGAGAATTCGCACATGCAAATTTCCCTCAAAGAAATTTTATTGTTCCATCTCTTTGTCCTTGTCTTAAATTGGACGTCAAAAGAGATCACTGAAATAAAATCATGGAGAAAAATGAGGAAATGAATTTAGCTCTTGAACATTCATTAGTTCTTTCAAATTTATATCAATGACAACCACATTATGATCAACCTAAAATTCATAAATAAAGTTAATTATATTCATGACCCAATTTTTTTTGTCAGTCATGCTTCTATTAATACACAATAATACAACTTAATAAATGCATATTTACGAACCTACAAATAATTATTATCTCCAAGATGGAGGAGCTAGTAGATGAAACAAAAGTATTAGTACTTACAATTATGCATAAATCTTATTCAAATGTACTAGAGAACCAGGTGAAGCTATGCAGAAATCTTTTTCAAATGTACAGGGAGTAAGGTGAAATGCCAGAAAGATAATATGGAATGTAGATAATGCTAGGGAATGTAAATAATGCGACGAAAGAGAATAGGGAATTTAGATAGTGCTTGATAGGTTGAAGCTCTACACAAAAGAGGAAGATGAAACCGTGGAGAAGAAAATGGAGGATGTGGTGAAGTGAAATAAATAACCCTTAATTCCTTAATATTTTTATTATTTTATATAATTAAAAATTACATAATATTAAATGCAATAATTCTCAATTATATTTATAAATTTACATATTATATAATTCAAAAATATTATATGCATTTCATTTTTAATTAAATTCTTATATTTTTTTTTATTCATATTTAAAAATTATAAATATAATTTTATTTTATCTACTTATAAGTATAAATATTATAAAAAATAAACATTAATATTAATTAAAACTGATATATAATTATAAATTTTACATACAATAATTTTTTATAAAAATATTTATATTCTCATACTACTTATGATTACGAGATTATTATCAATCCTAGACTCCTAGTTATCTAAATATATATCTAAACATAAATTAGAAATAAAATAAAAATTACTTTCACACACTTTCTTAATTAGTTTTTGATTGTTTTTTTTTAACTTTCATTAATTAAAACTCAAAAATATTTTTATTGTATTTTATAATTTATAAATTAAAATACAGAAATATTATTAATAATTAAACAAATTACAATTTTAAATACCTTTAAGTTTAAACTAAATTTAAAAACATATCCCCTCTTCTAGCCTAGCGGCAAAAAGAGGTGGATACCAACCCTAAGTTCCTGGGTTCGAGCCCGGCGGGCTCTAGTTAAATGATTAAGTGTGTTTGCGGGTTTGCGGGCTGCATACTTAATCCGTTGTTCCATTTTTTCGTTCTCAAAACTAAATTCAAAAACAAATACAACAAAAATGCTAAATAAATAATTGATACCATTTACCTCCACTAATCAATAAGAAAATAATCATTGAAATGATAAAATCTTCATTAAAATATTTTAGGAATGTAAATGAAATAAAAATGATTAGTACTCCATATTTTTAGAATTTATTATATATATATATATATATATATATATATATATATATATATATATAATTGAAGAGTGATAGAGAGAGGAAATTTGGTGAGGGAATGACTTGGCATCACTTTCATTGGTTTGGAAAATGTAAAGGTAGGAGGAAAGAGAGAAAAGAGAGAAATTATTTGATTTTTTGAGATTATAACAAGTCATTCTCTCACCAAATTCCCTCACCTAATCATTTCTCTTTTATATAATTCTATAAAAGTAATTTAGATATAATTTTTTATTAAAATGATAGAGAGTTTATCTTCAATTAAAATATATATATATATTATATTAATACTATATTATTTGAAATTTAGATATATTATTGGTAAATATGATTAAATTATTTAATATAAAACTAATCTTAAATAAAAAAAAAAATTATGTATTTGTGATGCACAGTACAAATTACCTAGTTTTTATGACGTTTGTTATCTATATAAATATAAAGTTATAAATTAGACTTTTGTTACTAATTAAAATTTTATTTTATGAATTAATTTGTGATGAATTAGTCTATTATTTAATTAGTGATTAAATATTATTAAAATTTAATATTATTTTTAGTATTATTTATAAATTAAATGTATATAAAATTATGAAAAATTATTGACTCAATCACTATATATATTTTATAATAATAAATATAGCAGTGGTTATAACTAATTTCATTATGGTTTAAATTCTTAATAATGTTAATATATATATATATATTTATTATATTATTTCAGGAATTTAATTAAAATATAAGTTAAAAAATAATATATCAAAAATGTTAAGTAAATAATTGATAACAATTTATCTCTGTTAATCAATAAAAAATAATCTTAAAAGTATCAAATCTCCATTAAACATATTTTAAGAATCTAAATAAGATAAAAATGACTAGTTATCCAAATTCTTAGAATTTATTTCACTTAAAAAATAATATTGAATACCAAATTATATAAAGGTTTATACAAAAATAATAAATAGTTTATCTTAATATATATTTATATATTATTTTATAAAAAACATAATTTAAATATAAATTTTGATTAAAATGATAAAATTTTCATCTTCAATTAAAATGAATATATATATATATATATATTATTTGAAATTTAGATATAATATTGTAAATGTGATTAAATTATTTACCATTACATGAAATCTTAAATAAGAAAATAATTTTTTTTTGTATATGAACGTGATAATTACATTAACTAATCTTAAATAAAAAAATATTTAAAATCTCCATATAATTGTAATACATATAACAAATGACTTTGTATAAGACATTTGTTATATATAAATATAAACTTATAAATTAGAATTTTGTTATTAATTTAAATTTTATTTTATAAAATAATTAGTAATGAATTAAATTAGTGAAAAAGAAAAATATTAATAAGATTTAATATTATTTTTAATATTATTTATAAACTAACTGTATATAAAATTATGAAACTAAATTTAATTTAAATTTAACCGATATAATAAGTTAATATTTTAATTTATAATAATATATCATTATTGACACATTCACTTTTTTAAACTTATATTCTAATTAAAATTTTAAAATAATGAAAAAAATAATTTTATTTAGCTTCTTAAAATCAAATCATTATTTATTTTTAACTTACTTTTATATATAAAAAAAAACTACATATATACATATGAGAGAATTGAGAGGAAATTTGGTGGAGGAAATGACGTGTAGTTTGATCACTTTTTAAAACTAAATATATATTTTTAATATTTTATTTTAATTAATAAATATACTAGTATATACTTATAACTACATATGTTATAATTACTTTTATTAAGGTTTAAAAAGGTTTAAAAGTCTTAATATTTGTTAATATATATAAATATATATATATATATTTATTTATTATATTATTTTATTAATTTAATTAGAATATAAGTTTAAAATTAATAAAACAAAAAATTTAAATAAATATTTGATAATTATTTATCTCCATTAATTAATAAAACAAAATAGTATTGACAATATCAAATCTTAATTAAACATATTTTGATAATGTAAATGAAATAAAATAACTAATTTTTTATATTTTTAAAATTTATTTGACTTAAAAAATATAATAGTGCATACTAAATTATAAAGGTTAAAAAAATAATAAATATTTTATCTTAATATATATATATATATATTATTTTATAAAAGTAATTAGTGATAAATTAATTTATTATTTAATTAGTCATTAATTATGAGAGAGAAAAATATTAATAAAATTTAATATTATTTTTAAAATTATTTATAAACTAAATCAAATATGAAGGATATAAAGTTATATATAAATATGAAGTCTCAATATAATATTTTATTATTATTTTTTTTTATTGTTAATTTAGGTAAGATGTGTTTATTGAACTAATGTTTGATAAAATAATATTTTACAAGTATATATTTTTTAATTAACTTATCTAATATTTTCTTTTAAAATAATAAAAATTAAAATTTATTAATAAAACTTTTTTATGGTTTATAATCATATAAGAGTTATAACATTATTTATACTTTTAAATGTGGATCTATATAACTGCAACATAAAAAATCGCAATTAAAATTAAAACTTTAACTACGGTATAAAAAACTGTAGTTAATAATAAGACTTTTAATTACGATTTTTATATACCACAATTAAATGTAAGACTTTTAAAAACGGTTTTATATACCGTAGTTAAAGATAAGATATTTAAAAGTGGTTTTATAATTTACAGATAAAAATAAGGTATTAACTACGATTTTAAATACCACAATTAAAAACACTTTTTTTTACTTGTGGTTCAATTCTAGCTAGTGATTGATATGTTTGGCCAACTTTACTACATATTGAGTTCAACAACACTTTTTAATTTAACTTTACGAGGAGCTAATTTAAAAAAAAGTTAAATTCGTTAACACTATTTCTTTTTATATTATTTTGTTATTGAATACTTTTTATTTATATTTTTATTATTATTTCTCAAAAGATTAATTTTATTATGTTTTAACTGTGTTTGATGTCACTTTGTGTACTCATGTTTTTATTTTATTTTATTAATGTTTAAACTATTTAATTTATATCATATTGTATTAATTTTTATTTTTAGAAAAAGTTAAAGAAAATTGTTTTGTTTTGCTAGTGAAAGATTTATTATTCTCATAATTAATTCATTTGGATGGAAAGATCCACTTAATTATTTGAATAACCTATTTTAATAGTTTATTTGATTAAATTAAATGGAAAATTATTCAGCAATGAACAAAAAAATATTGACCATTAAACCAAATATTATTATAAAAGAAAGTAAGAATTGAAAATGAAATGTTACTAAGAAGCCACTATATATGATAATATTATATTCATTAATTAAGAAATAAGATAACAATAATATATATGATACACAAAATAAATCAATAAAGAAATAAAGGTAGAAAAAAAAATCACTCAAACATATCAAGTCTCAATACAAATTATATAAATGAACTAATTAATTACCTCTACAAGCAGCAAAGTATAGAGAAGATGATTTATTAATGTTTTTGCTTGGTTTTGTGGCACTTGTCTTTGATCCACTTGAATCCAACAGACATTCCTGTCTTGACCTTCTTAACACCGGCGGAGGCGACGACTTTCGTCTTCTCGAATCCTATCTTCCCGTACTTAGCCGCCGCGTTCTTCTTCCCCGACTGCTGATCAGCTGCCGGAGCTGGATCGGAGTTGTAGTCCCATTGATCTGCCCATGATGTTCGGTCCGAGTTGTTATTATTGTTATTGTTATATCCTGCCATAACACACTATTGATTTTGATATTGCAATGTTTTTTGTATGTGTTTTTATTATTTATATGTTAAGAGGTAAGGAAAGCATATATACTAGTCATGGAAGTTTCCAACTGTCAACATTCTACGGGAACAAATATAGTTAATGTTCTCCACCTTTCAACCTGTCTTTTCAGATTAGTTGACGATAATACCCTTTGTATTTTTAACACTAATGTTTGTGTTCGAGGGTCTAAACTGTAAATTTAAATGTAGATAAAGTGGTTAGTTAGCTGATGAAGTATATGGCTACCTGCCTTCCCTTGTAGTAACAAAATTGATTACGATTTCTTTTTGTTTTGATATTATTCATAAATAATTTTTAAATATTTATTTTTAGTTAAACAAATTATTACGATTGGTTTTTTTGGACGGTTTGATAAGATATTCTCAACTAAATTATCTTAGTGGAATTTAAAGATAATTTATTTAGAAGAAAACTAATTTCAAAAAAAAATTATTTGAGTAAAAAAAATAATTAATGATATTTTTTATTTAATATCGTAGAGGTATTGAAATTCGAAATGTGTTTTTTTATTCTTCAATCATCTACTGTTATAGTATATGTGATTATCGGTACTATTTCTTTTTTGAGTCATATGTTTTTATCTTCTTACTTTTTTTGGGGGGAAAAACGACTTAGCGTCATTTCATTAAAAATTCCCAAAAACGGGAAAAAAAAATCACGAGTTTAAGAGATCATTCTAGATAGGCCTAGAATGATTTTGAAGTCGTAACATTCTGAATAAAAATTAAAAACATAAATGAATTATCTGTTTACAATGCTTTCAATTCTAGTGAGTTTAAAAGACGGTAAATTCTAGTTTCGGCAGATATTCCAGTTCTGCTCTGTGCTTGGAATTCCTCTCCACGTTCCCGCGAGGGCGCTACAATCCGATACAATATCTTTCCATAACTCGTCAATACTCCTGCGGGTTCTGTCATATACCCTTGCATTCCATTCTTGGCAAATGTTATACACCACTGCTCCAAAGCCGCACTTGAACACGCTTGCTACAAATCTATTTCCCTTGGCTTTGAGTATTGCCGCTTCTTTGATTTCATTCCATTCGCTCGGGAAACTGATCAGCTCCAGGCTTTTATAGAATCTGTCCCAAAGCTCCGAAGCAATACAGCAGCTCCCGAATAGGTGATCTATGGTTTCTTCATTTCCTATGCATAGAAGACAGCTCGCATCCGGGATGCTCATATACTTACTGATACGATCACGTGTGCTGAGTCTTTCCCAGAAGGCGAGCCATAAGATGAATTGGTGTCGAGGGATTATCTTCGTTGACCATACAAGAGGAGCCCATTCTACTTTCTGCGCTTTTTCCCGGATTACCTCCCATATTTTCTTCAATATCGACTTTCCATTGTCCTCAGCTTTCCATTCGTGAATATCCGGTCTGTCGTGTAGTTGTATGTTACTTATATGATCAAGTATTCTCTTTCCTTCTGGAATTCTTACTCTTTACCTGCAAAAGACTAGGGTTTAGACAATTGGAGCTTAAACATGATTTTTTCCATGTCTTAATTATTTAAATTTATATGGATTAGACGTCTGGATAGCTTTGATATGTTTATTTGTCTCACTTCGATGAAAGAAACATATATTCGTAGGAGTATTGAAATTCAAAATGTTAAAACGCATATGAGCTTGCTTTTATAAGAAATAGCTAGCTGGCTTGTTTTAGGTAAGATTGTTAGAATATGTCAATCTTTTTGGTCATTTGTGATTCACGGGCTCTTTCGTGTCGTGATAACTCATGTTTAAATTCGTATTTCGTGTTATTTTGACTAGACTTTGGACTTAATCGTGTCGTGTCGATGCTCATTTTCATGTATGTCATATCGTGTCTAGACACATTCATGTTAATTATTTATTTATATATATTAAATTACATTGTTATGTTTTTATCTTCTTACTCTTTATGCAAAAGACTAGGGTTTAGACCATTGGAGCTTAAACATGATTTTTTTCATGTCTCTATTATTTCAATTTATATGGATCAGGCGTCTGGATAACTTTTATATGTTTATTTGTCTCACTTCGATGAAAGAAGCATATATTCGTAAGAGTATTGAAATACAAAATGTTAAAACGCATATGAGCTTGCTTTTGTAAGAAAAAGCTATTTGACTTGTTTTAGGTAAGATTGTGTGAATATGCCAATCTTTTTGGTCATTTGTGATTCACGGGCTCTTTCGTATCGTGGTAACTTATGTTCAAATCCGTATTTCGTGTTATTTTGACTAGACTTTGGACATAATCGTGTTGTGTCGATGCTCATTTTCATGTATGTTATATCGTGTCTAGACACATTCATGTTAATTATTTATTTATATATATTAAATTATATTGTTAGTAAAAATTATAAAATATAATTATTAATTGAATAAATAAGGAAACAACTTGGCCTTGTTTAAGAGTGGTATTATATATGTCCATACAAGTAATCTATCATGTTTTGGTAGAGAAAAACAAATAAAATCAGCCACTCAAAATGCATACAGGAAGGGAGACAAAGTTTTGCTTATTGAGCTCGCTTGCTTCTTCTTTTTTCCCTTTTTTTTTCTTGTTCTTCGTCTCTATATAAAAGAAGAAGGTTGAAAAAGAAGAAGCTGATTTATAAGACTTTGGGAGTTAATTTGAATAAATAAATAGAGACTTAATTTAATGTAAATTTGAGAATAATAGATTGGTTAAAATATACCTTACGTATATACAAAATGTTCACACTACTAATTTCGCGTTGTGTTAATTTGTGTTCACGAGTTTATTCATGTCGTGATAACTCGTGTTTAAATTCGTGTTTGGTGTTATTCTAACTAGAGTTTCGACCTAATTGTATCGTGTCGATGTTCGTTTTCATGTGTGTCGTATCGTGTCTGACACACTCATGTTAATTATTTATTTATATATATATATATATTAAATTATATTATATTATTAGTATAATTATAAAATATGATTATTAATTAAATAAATAAATAAAAAAACTAGGACTTATTTATGGAAGTTGGTTATTGAGTTTATTTTTATTAATCACTTCACCATGATCGATAATATTAATAACAAAATTTTATAAATAAAAGTAAACAAATCCGACGGGCAGTTTGAAAAAAAAAAGGGCAGTCGCGATCTGAGTCCGTTTTTCACGGTCCTATCTCGAGAGAGAAATTTACTCAACAAGGGAAAAGTGCATGTTTTCAATTAGTAATTCGATACAGATAACATCTTACTGGTTTGTAGGGTTGCTTCATGTCGCAGGCTAAAATTAGATCTATGTGGCACTAAGTTAGATCAAAGAGATTCTAACTTAATAAGCCTTTTAAAAACAAGAAGAACTCAAATGCAAGAACACTTAGAGAGAGAAACAAAGCTTGAGAATAAGATTGTATTAAATTGAATGATCTTTACATGGTATGGCTACATGTATTTAAAGAAGATTGTGTAAACTATAAGTAAGACATTAAATGCATTAAATGATGGATATGTTGAGTGTGGGAAAAGAGATAGGTTGAGTGTGGTTTGGGTAATAAATAGAGTGTGGACATGACATCTTGCTTGAGTGTGGTTTTGGTTAAGTCTTGTTTGGCTGTTCCTCCACTCTTCTCCCTTCTTGGAATGGGCCATGACTTTGATGGGCCTCTACTTCTCTTGATTGGGCCTTCACACAAATGGGCCGTGACATTCTCCCCCATCTAAGTCGTGTCCGCCCTCGGATCGACCTTAAACCGATATTCTTCAATCTTCTGTTTGAATTTCCATAAATGGTCTTCTTTTTCCTAGTTATTCTCGGCATCGGGTAAATCCTTCCATCATACAAAATATTCGGCATAAGGGGGAACGTCCCTTCTTCTAATCACCCTATGAGATATAATTTCCGTAATATCCTTGTCGAAGGAGGTCGTGATGGTCGTTGTTGCTCGACTAGATTGTAAATGGTCCTTCGTATCTACGTACAAGCCCCTTGTGCACAAATCGTAGAGAATTGAATTGTTGGGGAAGTAACTTTACCATTACTTTGTCCCCCACGTCGAACTCGACTGCACACTTTTTTAGGTATGTCCACTTTTTCATCTTCTTAGAGGCCTTATTTAAGGACGCTCAAGCAAGATTTGTCTCCTCTCTTAAGGATTTAGTGAATGTATAGGCGAACGGACTTTGACCTGCATAACCGGTCGCCAAACTGTGCGGAGTCGATGGTTGTCTACATGTCGCTAGTTCGAACGGACTACGCCTAGTCGATTCACTTTTTTGCAAATTATATGAGAACTGTGTTGTATCCAGAAGTTTTCTCCAGTCCTTTTGGTTGGCGCTCACGTAGTGTCTCAAATATAATTCTAGCAAAGCATTGACCCTTTCTGTCTGCCCAACTATTTGTGGATGGAAGTTGGTTGAGAATGCTAAATTGGTACCCATCAACTTGAACAATTCAGACCAAAATTTCACAATGAAGCGAGGATCTCTATCGCTGACGACTGTCTTTGGAACTCCCCAATGCTTCACGATGTATTTCAAGAACAACTTGGTTGTATCGATAGCCGTGACGTCGGAAAGTGTCGGAATAAAAGCTTCATACTTGGAGAAACGATCAACCACCACTATGATCTACCCATACCCATCGGACTTGGGTAGTGTTGTTATGTAATCATCGAGATGCTTTCGAATGGATGTTCTGGCACCGGTAATGGTTGGAGCAAACCGCCTAGTTAATGTTGTTCGATCTTGTCTTGTTGGAAAATAAGACAAGTCTGTACATAAGCTTCCACATCTTCCTGCATTCTAGGACAATAATATAATTCCTCCATCAGCGCCATGGTGCGGTGTATTCCTAGGTGACCCGCCCATTTTGAATCATGACTCTCCTTCAAGACATTGCGATGCAAACTTTCCCACTTGGGTACGAACACACGATTTCCTTTTATTATGAGTAATCCTTCGTCGACCCAAAACCTTCGAGTCTTGCCGTTACGAGAAAACTCCATGAGTCTCACCGCATTATGGTCCTTCTCTAGGCCCTCCCGTATGCGTTCCCTTATGTTGGTCTCTAGTTGACTAATGGTGGCCAGCTCTGCCTTGCGGCTTAAGGTGTTGGCTACACGATTGCTAATTTCCGGCTTGTACTCCAATGTGTAATTGAACTCGGCAAGGAATTCTTGCCACCTAGCTTGCTTAGGAGTTAGCTTCTTTTGCGTTTGGAAGTAGCTAGTGGCTATGTTGTTGGTCTGTACCATGAATCTTCTACCAAACAAATAGTGCATCCATGTATGTAAGCAATGCACAACTAATGTCATCTCTTTCTCATGAACCATGTATCGTCGCTCCGTATTGTCCACTTTCGGCTTTCGTATGCAATAGGATGTCCATCTTGCATCAACACACCTCAAATGGCAAAGTCAGATACATCGTTCTGCACCTCATACTCTTTGGTATGGTCCGGCAGTTCTAACACCGGTTGTTTGGTGACTTTAGCCTTGAGTCTCTTGAAGGCTTCCACACACTTTGCATCCCACCTCCATGATCGATCTTTCTTCAATAGGTCGGTCAAGGGAGCAACTATCTTTGAGTACCCCATGATGAACTTGCGGTAGTAATTCACCAAACCAAGGAATGAATGAAGTTGAGGCACAATTTTAGGCGCTTCCCATTCTCGAATGGCTTTGACATTGACCTCATCCATCATAATGCACCCATATTTCACTCGATGGCCAAGAAACATCACTTGATCTTGGGGCGTATAACTCATTCTCTCGCAAGGCTTGGAGAACCAATCTCAAATGCTCCAATGCTCATGCAACGTGGACGAGTACACGAAAATATCGTCAAGGTAAACTACCAAAAACTTATCTAAGTAAGGGTGGAAGACTTTGTTCATAAGGTTGTAGAATGTGGCTGGTGCATTCGTAAGACCAAAGGCATGACAAGGAATTCGTACGACCTATACCTCGTAACCATGGTGGTCTTCGTCTCATCCTTTTTGCAATCCTCACTTGCCAATATCCGGACCGTAAGTCTATCTTTGAAAACCACTTGGCTCCTCCAAGTTGATCGAACAACTCACCAACGATCGAGATCAGATACTTGTTTCGAACGATCAGCTTGTTCAACGCTCAATAATCTACACACATCCTCAATAACCCATCGCGCTTCTTTTGGAATAGCATCGGAGCACCGTAGGGTTATTTGGATGGTTGGATCATTACCGCATCGAGCAACTATTTCAATTGCTTTTGTAACTCCTTTAACTCGGGAGGTGCCATTCTATAGGGCGTGCGAGATGGTGTAATGCGTCTGTCACTAACTCGATTTTATGGTTCATGTCCCGTTTTGACGACAATTTCCTTAGGAGTTCGTTGGGCATCGTGTCTTTAAACTCCTCCAACAATTTTTGGACTTCTTTGAGAACTTCTAGATCCACCTTGGAATCATCCTCGTCTTCCATAACATCGAAAGCGGCAAAGGTCTCTTCACCTCGTTAGAGGCCTCAACTGAATTGTATGGCCGATAACATTCTCATTTCGTCTAGTTCCCTTCTCATCGGTATTGCACTAATTCTTTCGTGATCCAAGATGACCAACGAATCAGAGTAGGGAATTATGCACACACGTACCTGATCGAACCATCATAGTCCTAGCACTACGTCGTAATCGTCGAGAGGGATTACCGAAAATGAAACATTTCCGTTCTAGTCTCCGATTTGGATTTTCACTTCCTTAGATTCATCGGCCACCGGCTTGGCTTTTGTGTTCACGGACTTGATGGTCCCCCTTGATTGGTTGATGTGGAGACCAAGCACCTTAGCCACTCCTTCACGCATGAAGTTGTGGGTTGCCCCAGTATCGACAAGGGTTCATGCGCTTTCCCTCGATCAGGGCCTCCACAAACATTGAGCTCCTCTTCATTCCTTTGATCACGGCCTCCTTGGACTACCGCAACTTTCTTCCCTTTGAAAGGACACATGAACTTGAGGTGGTTGGTGAAACCACAAATGTGACAAGTTATAGGCTTACCCTTTTCGTCGGCTGGCCTTCCGGGATTGTTGTTTGGTTGCCACTTCTTGGGTTGGAGGTCTCCCCCACCTCTCTCCTTGTTGTCCCTATTGAACTTTGGTCTATCCATAGACATTTTAAGCTCAATCAGTCTTTCTGCAATTGCAATCACCTCTGAGACGTTCTGCACTTTCGCCCTTTGTAGTTCTAACTACGCCCATGTCTTTAGATCATTAACAAAGGTGAACATGACCTCCTGTTTGGTGAGGTTAGTTTTTAGCATCAACTCTTGAAACTCTCTAACATACTCCTTTATGGATTGGGAGTGTGCATGTTGTCTTAGACGCTTTCGAGCTTCGAAATCGGCATTTTCGAGAAAGAATTAACGTTTGAACTCGGTCTTAAAATTCATCCATGTTTCAATTCGCAACGTACCTCGTTCAATGTCGGCTTCACGCCTCCTCCACCACAACAACGCCATATTTATCAAGAAAATGGCGTCGTTTGCAACTTGATGCGATCCTCAAGTATGTTGGATGCCTTAAAGTACCTCTCCATGTTCCATAGGAAGTCATTCACTTCCCCTGCGCTCCTTGAGCCTTCGAATGAAGTTTGTTTGGGAACATCAATTCGATGAGGTGCTGCATCTCGAAATTCATCTCGTTCATTCCACCCAATCCGCCCCTCCAAGCCTTCGATCCTTCCCATCATTTCCCTTCGGAAGGCATCGATCGTGTCTTGGACTTCTCCACAGATTACTTCAAGTACCTCATTCCGGATATCATTAAAATTCACTCGAACCATCCCAAGCACTTCGTCTCGAATGTTATGCTTTGAGTTGTTGATAATTCACATGATTTCGTTCTCTAGCTTTTCACCTTCCTCATCAAGCACCTTCACTCTATCGGCCACCGTGCTAAACACTTCGAGAGTTTCTTGGTGCTTGCTCATGTCTTCCTCAAGCCGAATCACATGAGCTTCCATAGTATCATTTCTCTCAACGGACTTGCCCTTCTTATGCACTTTGTCCACTTGTTCGACGATCGGAACCTTCGTGACGTTGACACTCGAATCCATCTCTTGCAACTTGAGTGCGGAAGCACAACCTTGCTCTGATACCACTTGTCACGGGCTAAAATTAGATCCGTGTAGCACTAAGCTAGATCGAAGAGATTCTAACTTAATAAGCCTTTTAGAAACAAGAAGAACTCAAATACAAGAACACTTAGAGAGAGAAACAAAGCTTGAGAATAAAATTGCATTAAATCGAATGATCTTTACATGATGTGGCTACATGTATTTAAGGAGATTGTGTAAACTACAAGGCATTAAATGCATTAAATGATGGATAGGTTGAGTGTGGGCAAAGAGATAGATTGAGTGTGGTTTGGTAATAGATGATGTGTGGACAAGACATCTTGTTTGAGTGTGGTTTTGGTTAAGTCTTATTTGTTTGTTCCTCCACCCTTCTCCCTTCTTGGAATGAGCCATGACTTTGATGAGAATCTACTTCTCTTGATTGGGCCCTCACACAAATGAACCGTGACATTAATATCACGAAGTGTCTTTCAGAAGTCACTACACACCAAAAGAAATTATCTTTCACTCTATCTATCCAAATCTAGTTCTATGTGAGTTTATTTTGGAGATACCGGTTAGAGTTTGAGATTGTGCATAAATAGTCGTATTCGACTCGTACAAGTCGTGTTGGACTTTTAAATCGTGTCGTGTGGTGTCGTGTCTCAATCTTATGTGTGTCGTGTCGTGTCTTGTCTTGACTCACTCAAAACATTAGTTAATTATTTAAGATTATTTTAAATAATTTGGATTGAATTTGTTGAAAATACTTATTTGAGTAAAAATTATTAATGATAATAATCTATATTACATAATAATAATAATAATTGTGTTTTTTCTTGTAATAAAGTATAAATGATATTTTAACTGATAATTAAAATTATGTAATTTGACAAATATATGTAAATTTAAATTCAAAATATAATTTAAGTGTTAGATTTAATGTACAAGTGACCTTTTTTTTATCCAAAATATTCTGACCTCCTCAAACGGGAAATTTGAGCAGATGACCCTAAAAACAGGGTGAAATGCGGAAAGTGCGGGTGGATAATTTAAATAGCACTGGTGACTTCTTTTACTGTTTTTGGACGAAAATGCCTCAGTTGCGTTACGCAATCGCGTCACACAACTCCAGTTGCGTTACGCAATCGCGTCACACAACTCCAGTTGCGTTATGCAATCGCGTCACGCAACCCCAGTTGTGTCACGCAATCGCGAGACGTAAAAAAAATCCGGTTACGTCACGCAACTGGAGTTGCGTTACGTAAGGGTACAATTGTCATTAAAAAAAAGAGAGTCACCAGCGCTATTTAAATTATTCACCGCACAATTGGTGATTCACCCAATCAATGGGGTCATCTGCTCAAATTTCCCCCTCAAACACCATAATCCATTAATCTTCAATAACACATATTTTCTCATTACCCTTATCCGGCATAATAATAATAATAATAATATAAATTTTATATAAAAAAATTAAATGATTCATTTCAAATTTAATTATAATATTAGTTATAGGGTAAAATAAAAAATTCATGCGCGTCTTCAACATCTTGAAGCGTTTAAAAAAAACATTATTGACACATACTCTTGAATGTGCTCATTTCTTGCCATTCCAGATTTCTTGTATATGAATTAGATTAGCTGCCATTCCTTATTCAGATACAGGTCTTGTTTTCTTTGGATTTTTAAAAAAAATCATTCAAAATTAATTTTATAATCAATCACTTTTCAACAATCACATCACTTATTTTATTAACCAAAATATTAAAGTACCTTTTATTTTAAATTATTATTTTTTATTTTATTTATATATCAATATCATTTAAGTCTTTTTACCAAAAATAATTATCACATCCTCAAAATCATCACCAATCATTACTTTTTTCACTCTCTAGGTTTTTTCAAAAACCCCAATACGAACAAGGCCATAGAGAAGAAGGCAGAGTAGCAAAGGCATCGACTAAGGATGACAATTTGAAATTTTCGCACAGTAAGCGAATCGAATTGTCGTATTTGGAGCGGTTTTACCTCGGAATCAAACGGAGATGGAATGATCGTAACACGATCACGAGTCAACACGGATACAACTCAAGTATAGACACGACACGAACACGAGTATACACACAAAACGACATAAAAACAATTAGTTATATGACCTAAGTTACTCAAATTTACATTAACATTCTCTAAATTCATTACATTCTCATTCAATTAATAAATTATTTAATTTGATAAATATAATTAAAATAAATCTTACTAAAATAAAATATTAACTTAAATAATATTAAATATAAATATAAAAAAATCAATTATATATGAATACAAATGTGACTAATAATTTTCTTAGATATTATTTTTATTAATTAACTATTAATTTTTAAAATTTTAAATTATTATTAATATATTAAATAATAAATATATGATAATAATTTTAATTTTGAAAATATAACAATATATTTATAATTTTTATAAATATTCTATCCACCTTTCCCATTTTTTTACTTAAATTATTTGTTTTTACATTAACCTTCTTAAATTATCACTCTCATTCAATTTATAAATTATTTAATTTTTTAAATGTAATATATATAATTAAAATTAAATATATTAATTTAAAATATTAAAATAAAATATTAACTTAAATAATATAAATTAAAATATAAATATAAAAAAAATTATAAAAATAGAAATGGAATATCTGAATCATTCTCTCACATGTTACTTTGATTAATACTTATTTATTTTTAAAATTTTAAATTATTTTATAATTTTAATTATTATTAATAATTTAAATTTAATAATATAATAATATATTTTTAAAATATTAAATTAATAAATATCATTAAAAAAATATATCAATAAAGTTATATTAATTTAAAATAATAAACAAGAATAAAATTTCACCTTTAAAATATTTAATTAATTAAATATTAATAATCCAATACTTTTTAAATATTAAACTAATTCAAAATATTTAATATTTTATTCAAATTAAAAAAATAAACCAATTGTTAACAATTTAATTTATAATATATATATATATATATATATATATATATATATATATATATATATATATGAATAATCTCTAATAATAATTAAATAATAACATTTAATAATATAAAATTATATTTATGAATTTAAATATAAAATATTATTATCAATTATAATTTAATTTAAATAAACTAAAATGATTTTAATATCAATATATATAAATATATATATTAAAACTAATGTTATATTCTTTTTAAAAGTATATAACATAATATATATATATATATATATATATATATATATATATATATATATATATATATATATATATATATATATATATATATATATATATATATATATATATATATATATATATATAGATTTAAAATAACTATTTTTTCTAACTTAACAACTTTCAAAATATTTTGTTCTAACTTTCCTTCGCTTACTTAATTAATAACGGAATCATTAATGAGTGATAAAATCATTTTAAAATATATTATTTAATAGCAATTTAATTAAATTAGTTAATATTTTTTTATTAAGTAATATTATACAATTGACTCAAAATCTTAATGAAACTTATTATTATACAGAAAATTCAAAATTAATAAATTTTATTTTAAATAATAAATATATTAATTTTTCAATAACTAATGATATTTCGAATTCTAATTATGATCATTTCCTTTATATACTCTTAATTTTATAGATGAAAATTAAAAAAGTTGTAATTAAACGAAATTATTTATTTTCAATTATTTAATATAAAATATACATGTGAAAATATATATATATTAATAAAAGAATGTCTAAGTATTTATAATATTTTAAAACGACAAATATCAATAAGTTTTGATAATACAAATAATAATAAGAAAATAATAATAGTGATGCAATTGTTAAGCTAAAAAAATTAGATCATGGTTTAAATAGAGAATTATTTTTAATTAAACGTATGTAGGTATCCTATCGATCTTTTATTTTACATTAAGCCTAGTTTAAAAAGTTGATAAAAAATGATTTGATGCCTATCGATCTTTTATTTTACATTAAGCCTAGTTTAAAAAGTTGATAAAAAATGATTGGATGAGATTTGAACCTCAAAGCTACACTCTTTTATGCTTAAAAATATAATAGATTTCACTAATCATCTCATTATTTGAAACAAAAGGACTCGGGAGTGGGCTGCTCTAGCCCGATGGTTTGTCGGACTTAATCCAGGTCTGACTCTGAATGTATGTGTCATATAATTAACCTTATTGTGAAATATAGATTAATATTGTTTAAAGATATTATACAGAAAATTAAAAATAATATTTATGATTTGCAACAAAAGAAATTACACTTCTATAAACCCTTATAGAATTTATTAATCATTACACAAATGAAGAATATGCCATAGAAAGAATTTGATATAACTGAAATTTTTTATGAATTTTTAAAATATTTTTATGATATAATTAACAATTTATCTGTTATTTATGAACCTTTCAAATGATATTTCATTATATTTTGAGTTCGTCAGGCTGTAAGTTCTGCGTTTAATTAAATGGTTAAGTGTGTTTGCGGGCTACATATTTAATTCGTTGTTCCATTTCAATCACCTCTTCTAGCCTAGCGGCAATAAGAGGTGGATACAAACCCTAAATTTCTGGATTTGAGTCCGTCAGGCGGCAAGTTCTGCACTTAGTTAAATGGTTAAGTGTGTTTACGGGTTACATACTTAATTTGTTGTCTCGTTTTTTTATGTTATAGTCCTAAATTTGAAACGTAATAAAATAAAATAAAACGCTAGTACATTTGAGCAAGAAGCGAGACTCAAAATTGATACGTAAAAAAAGAAAATTTAAATATTAATTTAAAAAAGATAAAATTCAAACACAACATTATTTCAATTTAAATATTTATATTAATTTTATTAGAAAATAATTTTATTACATATTATATTATATATATATTATATGATTATTTTTATATAATATATTCGTGCTAATATTCTTTCTCTCTATATATATACTCACCTTTACAAAATTAATCATTACGTCTATAATATCACACATTACCCTATCAATGAATGATTTTCAGATCTTCTGCTACCGAATTGGGTGTTCCCCTGTTGCGGACCAATCAAAACTCAGTATTATTATTATATTAATAAATTAAAATTAGGTTGAAAGAAAAAAAGAGAACCCGGAACCCGTATTTTATTCCGGGTTCAGCAGAAACAGAAATGAGTGAAGCTTCCTTCGCTTCACTCTGTTTTACATGACCATTGAAGAGACAGTCTACACTGTTTTATATAAGGTTGTCCATGTAAAACTGATTAATATATATTCACTCAGGTGAATATAAAATACATTCGTGTAAAAACAGTTTATAGGATAGAAGTGAAGCAAACTTCACTTGATATTAAATTTGTAAGATATTTAAATTAATTTACTTTAATTATTTTATATGATTATATATTAAATATATATATATATATATTTATATAAACATGTTCAAATTTTTTTGTAATATATTTAAATAAATTTGTAAAATAAAATATTTTAAAATTTATTTGTAAGATATTTAAAAAAAATATATATTTAAATTATTTTATATTTTATATAATTATATATTAAATATATGTAAATGTTCATGTAAAACCACTAACACATTTATGTAAAAACATTTATAAGTTAGTGTAAAAACATTTATGCCTTCATTTAAGTCTGCAAAAAATATAAAAAAAAACAAGCGCTACTAGGTGAAGCTAGATTCACCTGGATATTTTTACAGCGCTCAAATGAGTGAAACAAGCACTACCAGGTGAAGCTTGCTTCACTCAATATTTACAGCGCTGATAGAAGTGAAGCAAACTTCACTTGATATTTACATTTGTAAGATATTTAAATTAGTTTATTTTAATTATTTTATATGATTATATATTAAATATATATATAACAATATATTCAAAAAAATTTGTAATATATTTAAATAAATTTGTAAAATAAAATATTTTTAAATTTATTTGTAAGATATTTAAAAAAAATTATTTAAATTATTTTATATTTTATATAATTATATATTAATTATATATAAATGTTCATGTAAAACCATTAACACATTTATGTAAAAATATTTATATGTTCATTTAAAAGAATTTATGTCTTCATGTAAGTCTGCAATAGAATAAAAAAACAAGCGCTACCAGGTGAAGCTTGCTTCACCTGGAATTTACAGCGCTCAAATGAGTGAAACAAGCACCACCAGGTGAAGCTTGCTTCACTAAATATTTACAGCACTGATATAAGTGAAGTAAACTTCACTTGATATTTACATTTGTAAGATATTTAAATTATTTTATTTAAATTATTTTATATGATTATATAATAAATATATATATATATAAAATAACATGTTCAAATTTTTTTTGTAATATATTTAAATAAATTTGTAAAATAAAATATTTTAAAATTTATTTGTAAGATATTTTTTAAAAAAATATTTAAAATATTTTATATTTTATATAATTATATATTAAATATATGTAAATGTTCATGTAAAACCACTAACACATTTATGTAAAAACATTTATACGTTCATGTAAAAGCATTTATGACTTCATGTAAATCTGCAAAAGAATTAAAAAAAAACAAGCGTTACCAGGTGAAGCTAGCTTCACCTGGGTATTTACAACGCTCAAATGTGTAAAACAAACACTACCAGGTGAAGCTTGCATCACTCAATATTTACAGTGCTGATAAAAGTGAAGCAAACTTCACTAGGTATTTACATTTGTAAGATATTTAAATTATTTTGTAAAAATATTTAAATGAATTTGTAAAACTAAATATTCAATTTTTTTAATATATTTAAATAAATTTGTAAAACAAAATATTTTAAAATTTATTTTTAAGATATTTAGAAAATATATATATTTAAATTATTTTATATTGTATATAATTATATATTAAATATATATAAATGTTCATGTAAAACCACTAACATATTTATGTAAAAATATTTATACGTTCATGTAAAAACATTTATGCCTTCATGTAAATCTGCAAAAAGAATAAAAAAAACAAGCACTATCAGGTGAAGCAAGCTTCACCTGGTATCTTGTTTTTATTTTTTTATTCTTTTGAAGACTTACATGAAGACATAAATATTTTTACATGAACATCTAAATGCTTTTACGTAAATGTGTTAATGGTTTTACATAAACATTTATATATATTTAATATATAATTATATACAATATAAAATATTTTAAATATATTTTTTTAAATATCTTAAAAATAAATTTTAAAATATTTTGTTTTACAAATTTATTTAAATATATTAAAAAAGTTTTTTTTAACATGTTGTTATATATATATATATATATATATATATATATATATATATATATATAAATTTAATATATAATCATATAAAACAATTAAAATAAATTAATTTAAATATCTTACAAATGTTAATATCAAGTGAAGTTTGCTTCACTTCTATCAACGCTGTAAATATTGAGTGAAGCAAGTTTCACCTGGTAGTGCTTGCTTCACTCATTTGAGCACTGTAAATACCTAGGTGAAGCAAGCTTCACCTAATAGTGCTTGTTTTTTTTTATATTTTTTGCAAACTTACATTAAGGCATAAATGTTTTTACATTAACGTATAAATATTTTTACATAAATGTGTTAATGGTTTTACATGAACATTTACATATATTTAATATATAATTATATAAAATATAAAATAATTTAAATATTTTTTTTAAAAATGCCTTACAAATAAATTTTAAAATATTTTGTTTTACAAATTTATTTAAATATATTACAAAAAAATTTGAACATGTTGTTTTATATATATATTTAATATATAATCATATAAAATAATTAAAGTAAACTCATTTAAATATCTTACAAATTTAATATCAAGTGAAGTTAGCTTCACTTCTATCAACGCTGTAAATATTGAGTGAAACAATCTTCACATGGTAGTGCTTGTTAGTTGTTTCACTCATTTGAGCACTGTAAATACCCAGGTGAAGCTAGCTTCACCTGGTAGCGCTTGTTTTTTATTCTTTTGCAGATTTACATTAAGGCATAAATACTTTTACATGAACGTTTAAATGTTTTTACATAAATGTGTTAGTGGTTTTACATGAACATTTACATATATTTAATATATAATTATATAAAATATAAAATAATTTAAATATTTTTTAAAAATATCTTACAAATAAATTTTAAAATATTTTGTTTTACAAATTTATTTAAATATATTACAAAAAAATTTGAACATGTTGTTTTATATATATATATATATATATTTAATATATAATCATATAAAATAATTAAAGTAAATTCATTTAAATATATTACAAATTTAATATGAAGTGAAGTTTGTTTCATTTCTATCAGCGCTGTAAATATTGAGTGAAGCAATCTTCACCTGGTAGTGCTTGTTTCACTCATTTGAGCACTGTAAATCCCCAGGTGAAGCTGCTTCACCTGGTAGTGCTTGTTTTTTTTTTTGCTGACTTACATGAAGGTATAAATGTTTTTACATGAACATATAAATGTTTTTACATAAATGTGTTAATGATTTTACATGAACATTTATATATATTTAATATATAATTATATAAAATATAAAATAATTTAAATAATTTTTTTAAATATCTTACAAATAAATTTAAAAATATTTTGTTTTACAAATTTATTTAAATATATTACAAAAAATTTTGAACATGTTATATATATATATATATTTATTATATAATCATATAAAATAAATTAATTTAAATATCTTACAAATGTAAATATCAAGTGAAGTTACTCCACTTCTATCAGTGCTGTAAATATTGAGTGAAGCAAGCTTCACCTGGTGGTGTTTGTTTCACTCATTTGAGCATTGTAAATACCCAGGTGAAGCAAGCTTCACCTGGTAGCGCTTGTTTTTTTATTCTATTGTAGACATACATGAAAACATAAATACTTTTACATGAACATATAAATATTTTAACATAAATGTGTTAATGGTTTTACATGAACATTTATATATATTTAATATATAATTATATAAAATATAAAATAATTTAAATAATTTTTTTTTAAATATTTTACAAATAAATTTAAAAATATTTTGTTTTACAAATTTATTTAAATATATTACAATTTTTTTTAATATATTGTTATATATATATAATATATAATCATATAAAATAATTAAAATAAACTAATTTAAATATCTTACAAATGTAAATATCAAGTGAAGTTTGCTTCACTTCTATCAGCGCTGTAAATATTGAGTGAAACAAGTTTCACCTGGTAGTGATTGTTTCACTCATTTGAGCGCTGTAAATACTCAGGTGAAGCTAGCTTCACCTGGTAGCGCTTGTTTTTTTTTTTATATATTTTTTACAGACTTAAATTAAGGCATAAATGATTTTACATTAATGTATAAATGTTTTTACATAAATGTGTTAGTGGTTTTACATGAACATTTACATATATTTAATATATAATTATATAAAATATAAAATAATTTAAATATTTTTTTTAAAAATATATTTACAAATAAATTTTAAAATATTTTGTTTTACAAATTTATTTAAATATATTACAAAAAAAAATTTGAACATGTATATATATATATATATATATTTAATATATAATCATATAAAATAATTAAAGTAAATTCATTTAAATATCTTACAAATTTAATATTAAGTGAAGTTTGCTTCACTTCTATCATATAAACTGCTTTTAAGTGAATGTATTTTATATTCACCTGAGTAGATATATATCAATCAGTTTTACATGGACAACCTTATGTAAAACAGTGTAGACTGTCTCTTCAATGGTCATGTAAAACAGAGTGAAACGAAGGAAGCTTCACTCATTTTTGTTTCTGCTGAACCTGGAATAAAATACGGGTTCCGGGTTCTCTTTCTTTCAACCCAATTTTAATTTATTAATATAATAATAATGCTGAATTTTGATTGGTCCGCAACAGAGGAACACCCAATTCGGTAGCAGAAGATCTAATCTGCAATTAATGTACTATCTCTCCAATAAATAATTATAGTATTATATATTTTATTATTTTCATTATTATATCTATATATATATATAGTTTAAATATAAATATAAATATAAATATGAATATGAATATGAATATGAATATGAATATGAATATGAATATGAATATGAATATGAATATGAATATGAATATGAATATGAATATGAATATGAATATGAATATGAATATGAATATGAATATAAATATGAATATAAATATAAATATAAATATAAATATAAATATAAAAATAAATATAAATATAAATATAAATATAAAAATAAAAATAAATATAAAAATAAATATAAATATAAATATAAATATAAATATAAAAATAAATATAAATATAAATATAAATATAAATATAAATATAAATATAAATATAAATATAAATATAAATATAAATATAAATATAAATATAAATATAAATATAAATATAAATATAAATATAAATATAAATATAAATATAAATATAAATATAAATATAAATATAAATATAAATATAAATATAAATATAAATATAAATATAAATATAAATATAAATATAAATATAAATATAAATATAAATATAAATATAAATATAAATATAAATATAATAATAATAATGTAAACAAAGTGGGCAGGGAGCTTTTTGACTTCATAGAAGACACAATTTGTTGCGTTTTTGTATAATGGAGGAAGGTGGGCGGTAGACTTTGGATTCAGTTACAATCACTTTTGTTTCTCTTTTTTTCCGAATCCTTAGTCGGGTAATAATAAAAAATTGTCAACATCCCTTTTATTTTTCTCATTTTAGTTTGGAATTACCTATTCAATCTTAGTTTGTAGCACAAACACCATATATATGGTCTCGTTTCATGAAAATGTTTTTTTTTTTTTAATAAAACATAGTTTTTATCTCAAAACTCAAACATCTTATCAACTATTAAATTAAATAATTTTATTATATAAATACTAAAATTACCCTCTAATTTTATCTTCTCTCTAAATCATCTTTTTCTCATCTACACCATATCCTCTAAAGTCAAAGGATAAATTAGTCTTTTATTTTTAAAAACTAATTTTTTTCCTAGTTTTTATCGAACAAAGATTTTTAGGATAAAATCCAAGTAAAACCCGAAAAACTATTTTTTATAAGCTCATAAAGTATTTCCAAACATCACCCATTTTTAATTATCAACTTTCTATAAATTCGTTTCATTACATGATGAAGAAAAGAGGTGGGTTGAGAACTTACGCAGATTTTCTTAAGGGTTCTGAACGAACTTTCTTGTCCAAGGGGATCATTTTCTGGTCTCCGAGAACTAAGCCCAAGAATTTCCTACTAGCTCTTTTTTTTTGTTCTTGCTCTCTCCCTCCAACCGAACTCTCTTCTCTTCTCTTTGTTGGGTTTTACAACAGTAAAACTACGGATATTCTTAAAAATCAAACCTGTAATAAATTGATTTTCAAATCATCTATGACGACAAATAGATTACCAAGAAATGAAATAGCACAAAACAATAACAACGCAATATACGTGGTTCGGTCAAAATCGACCTACGTCCACGGGCGGGATAAGTTTCACTAAATCAAAGAAATGTCAATAGTAGAAACTTACATGCCCTACTCTCAAATAAAAGAAGTGATTACACTAGGAATGATTGGACTACTTCACAATCAAAAGCTCCTCCAATCTTTCTCTCTAGATCAGCCAAAGAACAAGAAGAAGAAAGAAATCAGAAAACTCTAGACTTGTTATTCACTCTCTCTCAAGTTTCTTGTGTTATGAGAAAAAATTCTCAAAAAAGTATTTATACTCTAACCCGTTTTCATAACAGAAAACCTTGACTCGTTTATCCGGAATTTAAGAACCCGCTCGCAATGACAAAGAACACATCAACACTCCTCTCCTCTCCTCTCCTCTCCTCTCCTCTCCTCTCCTCTCCTCATTTCAAAAGAGGAAGGCCTGCTTTATGCATTGCTAAATTCCTACCAGACTTATTTTTTAATTTAAATCCAATAATTTTTTCACAAAATCTAAAACTATTCAATTAACTCAAAATAGTTCAAGTCAAAATTTAGATTTAGCTTCATTCCAAAATTCTTTTGAAATATTTATCTCTACTTCGTGGAAAATTTGATGAGATTGACATTTACAAAAATATGTTTCGAATTAATCCTTGTATGAATGCTAATATTTTAGAATGATAGAGCGATAAAAATGAAGAGATATTAACACTTCATGTCTCTATCGTGCCTTTGAACAAACATTTTTATCATCAAATATATTTTATAGTAAACAAGATTATCATTAATCTTAAAAAAATATTGATATGCGTGTTAAAATAAAATTTTAAATTATACAGAAATTCGTAAATAACATCAAGAATGTTATAAACAAAAACATATTATTAACTAAGATGATTCAAAAATTCAAGAAGTCTACAACATATTAATGAAGTATTTTTGTTATATATAATAATATTTAATTTAAGATTTTGGAAGTTTACTACATGTTCTATCCATGATTATCCATTCTCTCTTCTAAAATAATATATTTTTTTAATATTTTATCCCTCATTTTATTTATATATATATATATATATTAAATATATTTTATTTCTTAATAATAAAAATATATATATATATATAATTTATATATAATGAGAGAAAAAAAAATTAATGAAGAGATATAAAAAAATTAAATATAATATATATATATATATATATTATGGGAGAAAATATTTAAATAAATTAAAGAGAAAAAATAGTTATTATTATTGATTTTATAAGTTAAGTGTATTTATAAAAAAAAAATTTACTCTTTAAATAATTATTCATTTCTCTTTCTTAATTATTTTTTTATTGTTTTTTTATTATTTTATCTCTCCTATAATATATATAATAATAATATATTATTTTTTATATTTTATCTCTTATTATTTATAATTAAGATATATAAAAAATAAAATATAATATATATAGATAATGAGAAAGAATGTATTTACATAAATTAAAAAGAAAATTTAATTATTGTTATTAATTTTATAAGTTAAGTGTATTTACAAAAATTTTGTCCAGTGAAAATAAATTAGTTAAGAGATATATAAAAAATATATATATAAACAAAGTTCTTATAAATGTAATTACTTTATATATATTATATTATTTTTTATCATTAATTTTATTATTATAATATAAATAATTTGTTAGTTAATATAAAGATTAACTAATTAATATTAAATATTAAATATAAAATATATATGCACATATAAAAGGGAAATTTGAGGAAATGACCCCAAAATAGGGGCAAACAGCGGATGGTGCGGCCCATGTTTTTTATAGCGCTGGTGACCCCCAAACTTTTTAATGATCATTATACCCATGCGTCACGCACCCTCCAGATGCGTGACGCACCCTCCAGATGCGTGACGCACCCTGAATCCTATAAAGACTTAATTTTTTTTCATTTTTGATTCATTTTCTCTCTCATCCAGCGCCTTTCTTCCCCGTCTTCTCCGCTCCGTCGTGAAACCCTAATGGTGGAGGAGAAGATTTTCTCTTCTTTTTCAGCGCTGAAGAACGAATCGAAGAGGCACCATCGACCATGGCACCATATTCAACGGCCTATAGCTTCGAAGAACTTCCAACGGAGACGATTTTGCACAGCGCTGAGGATTTCGAACAAATTGACATTTCATTCGACCATTCCACTATATTTTGTGTTTATTTCGTTATTGTTTGTTTCGATTTCCTATTCAGTTCGTGTATATTTCCTTTACAGAACGTTCCTCATTGATTCGCTGATTCGTTGAATGCAAGTTGTTTGTTTGGTAGGATGCGTCACGTAGGATGCGTCACGCAGGATGCGTCAAGATGGATGCGTCAAGATGGATGCGTCATCTCGGATGCGTCAACATGGATGCGTCATCTCGGATGCATCAACTAGGATGCGTCAACTCGGATGCGTCAACTCGGATGCGTCAACTCGGATGCGTCAACTCGGATGCGTCATCTCGGATGCGTCATCTCGGATGCGTCAACTCGGATGCGTCAAGTAGGATACGATGCGTCACATTTATTTTTATTTTATATAAAAACCCAAATAAGCCTCAACCACTATTCATGCTCTCTCTCTCTCTCGCACCCGACGACGCACCTACCTCGACGACGCACCTGCCTCGACGTCTCTTCCTGCTCGTCTTCGTCTTCTCGTTCATTCATTGACTTCATCAGGTTAGTTTTAGTTATGTTGGTTTATGTTATGGTTCGTTCATTCATTGATTTATGTTCATGTTAGGTTTTAGGGTTGGTTACTTCTTGTTTGCAAATGGTTCATTCATGGTTTATGTTAGGGTTTAGGGTTGCTTCATGCTTGCAAATGGTTCATGCATGTTTTATGTTAGGGTTTTAGGGTTGCTTCTTGCTTTCAAATAGTTCATGCATGTTTTATGTTAGGGTTTTAGGGTAGGTTGTTTCCTGCTTTCAAACGGTTCATGCATGTTTTATGTTAGGGATTAGGGTAGGATGCTTCTTGATTTCAAATGGTTCATGCACGGTTTATGGGTTGGGTTGCGTCTTGCGGTCGCGTCACGCATCTGACAATTGTTTCTAGCTATTTTGACGGTTGCTTTTTTTCTCATTTGTTTATATTTGTTGTGAAAGGTTTTCACAAACATTGTTGTTTTTGTTTTCCCTTTTGTAGATGGCAGACTTCACAGTTTATGATTTTCCTGGTAGGATTTCATTGAAATCTGTCCTAGCCCTGAAAAAAGTATCTGATAGGTTTGAAGCGCTGGGTCTTATGGAGAGGGCTCTAAATTCCCAATTTCAGTATTTATTGAGAGGAGTCCCAGACTTGTTGTTCTCAGGGACCATTTTACATCAGTTGTTGCTTCGGAAGGTGAAGGCCAATTTGAATAGGATGATTTTCAACTTTAATGGGGAGGAATTTACTTTTGGTCTGAAAGAGTACGCATTGATTACATGCCTCAACTTCGACAGATTGCCTATAGACAAAGATGAATGCCGAGGTTGTCCACCCTTGCTGATAAAAAATTTCAAAAGGAATACGTCAATTCGAATGATGGATTTGGAATCTATTTTCATGAAATGCACCGATAAGGAAGACACATGGAAGATCGGGCTGATCTGCTTGATTAACCAGTACCTCTTCTCATATGACCCAAAACAGATTTTAAATCTCAAAATCATCCATATGGTTGAAGATTTCCTCCGATTTCCATGGGGGGAGGTGTCCTTTAGATTCACCATGAGGGGTCTTGACCAGGACATGAAACACCACAGGTCCGTATATATGTCCAGGAAAGGGAGTGGAGTTACTAATTCTTTTGCTTATAACGTGTATGGGTTTGTACTAGCACTACAAGTGTGGAGCTATGAGATCATTCAAAACTTGGTCCCTAAATTCGCCACAAGGAAAGACGTTGATGGCCCTTTTCGCCCAAGGATACTGTTGTATCAATCCAAAAGGAAGAATACATTTCAGGAGGTACAATCTGCCTTTAATAGCGCTGTGTTTTCTAAGATGGAAGAGTCCTCTGAGGAGACGAGTTTGTACAGTGGGGAGGATTTTGAACACATTAACAATTCATTCGATGATTTGTTTGAGGGAGTTACTGATGGGGGAAAAAAGAGAAAGGCTGATGAAGATGTTGATGAAGATGATGATGATGATGAAGATGTTGATGAAGAACCTACTACTGTCCAACCTTCCAAGAGGAAGAGGAATGTTGAATATGATGATATATCCCCCCAGCAAAGCATCCATCAAGCGTCGTAGCCTGCGTAACATGAGTCCCCCATCCGCAACTTCAACACCTCCATCATCACCTGCACGTGAACCGGCACCGGCATCTCATGTTCAGATAAAGGATGCCGAAGTGATAAAGAAGGATGTCGAAGAGATAAAGAAAGATGTCGAAGAGATCAAGAGAGACATAAGAGACATCAAATTGAATTAACAAAACTACTTTATGAGGTTTGAAAAGATGATTCTCAGTCTAAGCAACCAGTTCGCCAACCATGTCACCAACCAGGTAATTCTGTTAGAGCTTTCTGTTTTTTACTACTTTATGTCTTGACGCCGCTGCTTGACGCCGCTGCTTGACGCAGCTACTTGACGCAGCTGCTTGACGCATCCTGAATATAAATTCTTTTCACTTTTGTAGCAGGAGCAGAAGGAGAATGACATCGGTCTGAATGACATTCGTGACAAAGAAGAGGAAGAAAAGCAGAATGACATTCGTGACGAAGAAGAGGAAGAAAAGAAGAATGACATTCGTGACGAAGAAGGAGAGAATGCCATTGGTCTGAATGACATTCTCGATGAAGAAGAGGAGCAAAAGGAGAATGAGAAGGTTAATAATGGAGCCATTTTTTAAGACAATGTTGAATTGGAGCAGAAGAAGATTGAGAATGAGAATGATCCGCCGATAGAGAACGTTCTTAATAAGGCTGTTGTCGAGAATGAGAATGTTGTTGAGGATCCGCCGATAGAGAACGTTATTCATGAGGCTGTTGTCGAGAATGAGAATGTTGTTCATGAGGCTGTTGTTGAGAATGAGAAAGAAGAAGTGGAGATTGAAAAAGGGGAGAAGAAAGAAGAAGTGGAGATCGAAGAAGAAGGGGAGAAGAAAGAAGAAGTGAAGAGAAAACGTATACAAAAGACTTTTCAGAAGAAGGTGGGGAAGAAGAAAGACGAAAATGATGAAGATGAACTGAAAATAATGAATACTCCTCCTCTTCCTAAGAAAGTCATATTGGTCACGAGAAGGAATAGGAGGCCGAAGCATGATCCATATTTCACCGACCCTAATCTGAAACAGCCCAAGTTAAAAGATCCTATCACCGTCAATTCACTCCTAAAATATGACGATCAACTTCTTCATCAATTGTAAACATGGCTTAAAGATCCAACAACTGACAACACAAAAATTGAGCTCCATACTACGTTAGGTGATAAGGCATTATTTCGCCGATTGCTAAAAAGGTTCACTTGGCTGAATGATGATGTAAGTAATATTCATGTTAGATTGTATTTTAGATTTGCAGATTGTATTTTAAATTGTTTTTCTCTTGTGTAGGAAATCGATGCAGGTTGCTTCATTCTGAGAAGAAGAGCTTGGCTATATCCAAAGACATATAAGAAGAACTTCTTTATTGGAGATTGTTGGCTCCACACCAGGTTCACTGCTGATTACCCTGAGTTTAAGAAAAGTTGTATTGAGTTTGACATTGAAAACTTTTTCGAATACTTCTTGGGCAATGAAAGCAACTTTAGGAATAGTTGGAAAGTATGCGATGATATATATATTCCTTTGAACATCAAAGACGTCCACTGGATACTTTGTGTCGTCCGTCTACAGCAATGGCGCGTAGACGTATATGATTGCGATCCTAGATGTTATGCTAATCTTGATGAGTTTGTGCTACCGATGTGCGAAATGATTCCGGTTATATTTGACAAGGCATTGCCTCTTGAAGATAAACAAAGATTTCCTCTGCTCAACCCTGATAACGTTTTGCCATACACAAGACTTTTAGAGTCAGAAGTTGTTAGGATCTAGGTAGCCGCTGGAGGACCGGGGGTTGGACCGGTTAGCGGTTCTCACTCGAAGGGTGGTGGTTAATTCGGTTAAAGATTAACACCGGGGTTTCAATACTACACAATCTGTCACAAACCCTTGAACTAGATTGAAACGGCACACGTGTATGATAGGCAGAATCGGTTTTATATGATGGAGGTTTGAGATTTGATGGGTCGGCTTCGGTAATCTGGAAATTCGGCTTGGATAGAGTTAAGTCGGTTGTAGCGGTACGGATCGGTTAGATAATGAAACCGGCAGACAGTAAATAACAAGACAGATTTTATGGATGTTCGGAGATAAAACTCCTACGTCACCCCTTCCTCTCGAAACCGCGAGAAGGATATTCACTAAGGAATACAAGTACAATCCGATCGAGACTTATTTCCTACTCGATAACACTCTTACAATTTACACCGAAATTGTAGAACACACACTTTAACTTTTGCACTTAGGCTTTCTAGAACAACACAGTCTTATCACTTGTAGAATAAATGCTCTTAGAATTTCTCACTTGTCTCACTGTATGTTGCTTGTCCCACATTTATTCTTCTTCAACTGTCCCTTTTATAGGTGAAATATGCCAATGGTCATATTTCACTTCCTTGAATCTGATTGGCTGAGCAGAGGTGCAGAGGTTCAGTGATTCAGTGATTCAGAGCCTGTGGTCATCTTTTCAGACCTGGCGGTCTGTCTCAGACCTGGCGGTCTGTTCTTCCGGTGTGTAAGACAAACCTGTTAGGTTTGTCTTTTACTCAATGTAGGCACTGTCTGTTAGACAATTGTCTGTACTTGGAAGATCTCCTTTCTGACTTATCCTGAAGTAGAAAGATCCTGTAGGACTGTTTTCTGCAGCCTGCAGACTTTCCTCAAACTTGTATGAATATGGAAGTGTTCAGTCTGTTCCTTTGGTATCATTCTCAACAGATACCCGAATTGTCTTCTTGTACTGGTCGGTCATTCGACTTAACCGGATGGCTTCCGGTACGAGTGATGTAACCGGACTTCTTCCAGTTATTCCTCTGTCTTGTGGCTGATCGGCTGTTTAATGATTCCGATTTTAAGCTTTGGCCGATTCTTTCTTTGTGCGGTCATGTTTCAAGTATTCTTGGTCGGTTTAGTAGCTTGACCGACTAGTTTTCTTAGCCGGTTCTTTTGTTTGTCCGGTCCGGTTCCTTGTTCCTGCATGGAAGATTTATTTAAGTTAGGTTTATTTGAACCGGTCTGATTTTATCTAACAGAAGTTTCCAAAGCAACTAAGAGTGGAGATTGTGGTGTCTTTGTACTAATGTATATTGAGTACTTGACTGCAAACCTGAATCTAGCAGAAATGACCTCAAATGAGATGAAAGCTTGGAGAGAAAAGTGGGCAGTGAGGTTATTTCATGGACTTGTAGATCCATAGGTTATTTATGAAACTTTTGTACTGATATCAAATTTTTGTAATGTTAATCTCAAACCTTTGTAATATGGTTGATTTAATGATATCAAACGTTGTTAATGTTATATATGTTATTGTAATAGGTTGTGCAGCAATTAATTTAATGCCTTAAGTACACAGTTATATAAACCATGTCTAATGTAATAGGTTCTGCACTAATATAAACCATGTTACACAATTTCGTCAAGCAGCTGCGTCACACAGTTTCGTCAAGCAGCTGCGTCACGCAGTTTCGTCAAGCAGTTGCGTCAAGCAGCTCCGTCACGCAGTTGCGTCACACAGAGGCATCACGCAATCAAAAACTTTAGCAGTAATCTGAATGCACTCTGTCCCTGTATTACATTCACCAGAAAACAACATTGACTACAAAAACGCCAAAAAACACCAGAAAACAACATTCACTAAATCCTTGTTACAATACACTTTACTGAATCCTTGAATCCTTGATGCAAAAACAACATTAACACCTCCACACAAGACACTTGGTAATAAGTCTACAAAAACAACATTAACACCACAACACAACACTAACAAGTTCATTCTAAGCTAATGGCTCGTAAGATTGAGATGATGGCTCGTACAGTTGAGATGATGGCTCGTAGAGCTGAGATGATGAGGGCTCGTACAGTTGAGATGATGATGGCTCATTCTGCTGAGATGATGAGGGCACATGCTGCTGAGATGATGCTCTTGCGGTAGACGGTGCAGGCATCACTGCTTTGCATGTTGCTCTATTATGTCCTAGACCTGCACATGAACTGCATCGTCTCGGGACCTTACGGACCTCGCCTTGGGATGTCCTACGTTTAGTTTGTGGCCGACCTTTCTTAACCTTCACAGGTGGTTTTAGACACACGCGTTGTTTGATAATATCGGGAAGATCCCAATTCTCTTCATCACCAACCGGATAACATGTCTCCGCATATGCATTCAACCAAGATATAGTTGTATAATACATATGAGAAGGAAAATAAAACGATTAAAAATAGGTTAAATAAATAGGTTCAAAACGATTAAATACCTTGAGCATAAGTCGTAAGGAACCACATTCCTGTGACGGGCAGCAGCTAGTGCATGTGTACAAGGAAGACCGGAGACTTCAAATACCCTACAAGTGCAGTCTTTGTCCTTCAAATTGACTTTATAATGTGCCTCATTATCATGCACATACAACTCAAATCGGTTAAGGGATGATACGGTATAGAATCTTGCTTTCTCAAAACCATCACATAATAACTTTTCATACGTTGGAGATAAAAATTCTTGGTGGTTGGACGCTTTTTCTCTTCTATCATTAAACCACCCTTGTAATGTTGTTCTTAAAGACTCAAGCATTGCTGAAATTGGATACTTTCTGGCTTCCCTGCACTGACTATTCAAACTCTCTGCATAATTGCTTGTGAGTTGATTGTATCGCTTACCGGGGAAATATGCTCTACTCCATCTTTGAAACCCAATTTCTTCCAAATAGGCAGCAATCCTATGATCTTTAACCCTGATCTTGTCAAAAAAACGATTAAATTGGGGGATAATGTACGCACGAGAAGCCAAATCAAACTCGACATGACAATTATCAGTTTTGAATTTGGCATTAATATTCATCTTTATGTGATATGTGCACGCACCGTGGTCTGCTTCTGGAAAAACAGCACACAAGGCATTGGCTATGCTTGGGTGTCTATCGGATACGAAGACGAGATCATCAACTAATCCAATTGCTTCTCTAAGTTTTTGCATAAAATAAGTCCACGAGTTATTATTCTCTGAATCAACAACGCCGAATGCAACAAGATACAGTTGCTCATTGGCATCAAATGCAACAGCCACCAATAGTTGACCTACCACCTTGTGCTTGAGAAAACTTGCATCAACACACAATACGGGACGACAGAAGGCTTTGAAACCCCTAATTGAGAAGCCTAGAGACATGAACATATACTTGAAGTGGCCGTGCTCGTCTGTCTGAATATCTGTTATGGTACCCGGATTATTCTTCTCCAACATGTATAGGTATGAAGGCAATTTTCCATAGGAATCCTCTACCGTTCCTCGCACCGCCGTTAAAGTCGTTTCCCTTGCCCTCCAAGCCTTATTATAAGTCAAAAACATCCCATAAGCTGACTGCATGTCTTCAATTATTTTTTTAGGCAAGTGGTTATGGTGATGGTCCATGTACTTACCCTTCATGCACTGCCCAATAACACATGCCGGTGTTTGCATTTTTTTTTTCGGCCTCGACAAAACTGAGCATGAGTGTTGTCGATTGAATTTCCGAATCTCAAACATCTCGGAAAACTTACCCTTCACAGCACGTAAGCTCCACTTGCATGTCTCATCCATACATTTCACATACCAAAGATGCTTTCGAGACTTTTTCACTTTGAATTCAAAATGATAAGTCATCGCATATTTATATAGCGTCAGTTGAAGTTCTTTTTTAGTATCAAATAACGTACCGACTTCCAATACGGTTTCACTAGTTAACGCCAATGCAAATGAAGGGTCTGTCGGTGATACGTCTGTAGGGTTTGTCGATGGTGTACCCATTGATGGTCTTGCACTAGATGGTGTACCCATTGACGCTCTTGCACTAGATGGTGTACCCATTGACGCTCTTGCACTAGATGGTGTACCCATTGACGCTCTTGCACTAGATGGTGTACCCATTGGTGTAGGTATTGACCGGTGCGGCGTGCGTGCAACTGCTGATGCAGGACTAGTAGTAGCTTGGAAATCACTAACCCGTTCATAATTAAAGTCAATAACGCGTTCATGATTAATCAGTTCATGATGAGCCCGTTCATCTTCTTCTCCTCCTCCTTCATTTTCACTTTCAAATAAAATTTGTTGAGAAACAACTCGAGAAACAACGTCGGGTATAGTTTTTTGAGTAATGATTGGTAGTGTACTATCTTGACTTGGGTACTTCTCTACTAATGGGACACAAAGTGGTGACGAAGATGACGAACTTCGACCCGATATCAACCGTGATAAATACATGCCCACATCTTTATCTCCCTCAATAACAACAGGGGGAAGTTTTGCAGAAGGATCATACATGACTTTAATCACTAAATCATATGCAGACTTTTGCACGTTAATCGTCTCATAGATTATATCAACTAATTCATCAAATGTAGTACATTAGGGTATATCCATGGTTTTGCATGATTGTGCAGAGAAAGACCTGGTACCATTGGATGCAATTTGCCACTCTCCATTGTACACAACAAATACATCAGCAAATACTTCAGCTGCAATTGAAAAAATGATAGTATCAATCGATAGACATCGTAACAATGAAATGCAAGTAATAGTTATAAATGGTCTGGGGTGCGTTACGCATCTGCGTAACGCAACTATGTGATGCAACTACGTTACGCAACTACGTGACGCAACTGCGTTACGCACCCGGTTTCCGCCGGGACGGTGGCATTCCACCTACTCATTCCCTAATCACTATACCAAACAAAGCGTGGAAAGAGAGAAATAAAGGAAGGAGGAAGAATACCAGTAGCAGCAGAAAGAGACATTGTGAAGGAAGAGAAAGGGATCCGGCGTCGTCTTCGTCGGTGGGTGGTTGTCTTTTTTAGAGAGAAGGAGGAGAAAGGGAAGTGAAGAAAGAGAAGAAGAAAGAAATAATGAAGAGAACTAACATTTTTTTTATTATATAGTAAGGGCATTGTGGACTTTTCACAATGCCCTCGGGTGCGTGACGCAACGTGGGTATTTTCGGCAGAAAAATGTTTGGGGGTCACCAGCGCTATAAAAAATTATAGCGCCGCACCATCGGCTATTTGCCCCTATTTTGGGGTCATTTCCTCAAATTTCCCCATATAAAATTATAAATTTATTTCAATAATTTCAAGTGCTCTAATGGTCAAAGTGTTCAAATAACATGTTTAAGACTAAGGTTCGAATTCAACAAATGTAAATTTGAAAGGTATTATAAATATTTGAGAGATGGTGACACACTTTTTTAAGGTTTGACGAGGTCAGGAGATAAGATTCGATCAGATGGTTTGTTGGTTTGTCGAGGGATAAAAAGACATGAAAAAGTGTTAGTAACAATATGAGGATTGAATTGGTGGTTGGTTGAGATTTGATCGTGTGGTTTGTCGGTCAAGGGATAAAAGACATATAAAAAAGTGTGAGTCACAAGAGATCGATTGAGATGTAGTGTGGATAAAAATATATAAATGAGATGTTGATTGACCGAGTATATGAATTAGATGTTAAGTAGGAGATGAGATTCAATAGGGTGGTTTGTGAGACATATAAAAAATGTGAATCACAAAAGATCGAATATTATTCTTTTTATTTTTTTCAAACAAAATAACTTATTATTTTATCATTTAAACACGATTAAAATTTTTAATTGATAAATTTTTGCTTGAATTTAGGATATTAAAATATTAAACCGATGTTTTTTTTTAACTAATATATATATATACTTTTTAATTTAAGAATTTAACATGTTAAACTAATATTTTTTAAATTTTTTTGAAATTAACATGTTGAACTGATATATTTAAAAAAAAATTGAAACTTACTTTTTTTTTAACACTTTAATTATCTTAATGGGTTATTTCAAATCAATATTTTAATAAAAAAATAGTATATATTAAAATTATTTTTATTATATTATTTAATTTCAAACATAGAAATTTATATTTAATTATAATTCTATAGCTTTCCAATGAATTGAATTGTGATTTAATGTCAATTCTCATGGAATTAAATTAAATTTCAATGTCAATTTCAATTTTAATTCTACCAATACAAACATACTCTTAATATATTTATAATTTAACTAACCAAAATATAATTGTATTTATAAATAAGAAAAAAACTCAAGCGTATGTACTTGTACAACTAGCTCATTTAGACATATATACTAATAAAAGTTCATTTGAACTTACATACTATCCAAAATTGACTCATTTAGTCTCTTTTAATAAACCATGATTAATTTTTATTTTTTAATTTATATATTTATTAATTAAATATTAATATATTTTCTCTCTCATTCTCTTTCATTAATAAATGAACTCTCTATTTTTATATTCTCTATTTTTATATGAGTATTTATTATTGATTATTTTAATTTTATTATATATATATGAATTATTAATTATTTTAATTTTATATTTTTTATATTTTTTTATATTGTTTTCTTATATTAACATTAATTATTAATTATTTAAAATTGTTTGGTCCCAATGATTAATATAACAATAATGACTTATACTTTCAACAATAAAAAAATTTTAACACAAAAATAAATTAATTAAGATTTAGGGGGCTCTTGGTTCAAATAAAGGAATGCGAATAGGATTGGGATTGATAGATGTGTGGAATGGGAATGAGTATGATTGATAGAAGTGTAGTGTTTGGTTACAAGTTTTAATCATTCTCATTACCATTGATAACGTTTGGATTTATAAGAGAAAAGTCATAAATATAATTTTGTTATTAAAATTATGATTAATTTTAATTTTATTTTATTAAATTAAAAATATAAAATATTATTATTTTTATAATATAATTGTTTAAAATATATAAAATATTTATGTGACATAATTGAATAAAATATAAACATCTAATATTTTTTCATATTAATTATATTTTTTCAAAACAAAAATACTTATAACAAAAAAAAAAATGTTGAATGTTTCAATTTTTTACTAATTATAAATAAATAATTATCTATACATATAAATAATATAAGAAAAAGTCTTTCAAATATTATATAATTTAAATTAAATTTAATATTTTATTTAATAATATATTATAACATGGTATAATTTTTTTAATAATAATTTTTATTAAAATATTTTATATTTAATTTTTTAATATTTTTTTATATAAATTTGTTATTTTATTTTTAGTTTTATATTTGAATTAATTTATTTTAATTTTATTTTTAATATATAATATTTAAAATTTATTATATAAAATTTATTATATAAAATTAATTATATTATTATTAGTTATTGTAATTATTACTTAAATTTTATTTTAAATGATTTCTTAATATTATTTAAATAATTAAAATTATTTATTTATAAATAAATAAAATTTATTATTATGTAAATTATAAAATAATGTATAATATAATTATAAAATATATATGATATTATAATTATAATTATAATTATAAAGTATATATGATATTATAATTATAAGAGAGAAAATAGGAGAGTGGAGATAATGGGAGAGAGTGTATAATGGGATTCATTCCTCCCAATTTAGAGAGAACTGGATGATTCCTGAATATCCGTGAATCAAATCAATATCCTGGAATCAAAACCACAAACCAAACATCTCATTTAATTCTCTTTCCTATTCTTGAGTACAAAAACCACGTACCAAGCATGTCCTTAGATAATAATAGCAACTCATTTATCCAACAACAAAAGAGTAATAATTAAATATTAGACAAAACAATATTATTTATTATTATAAGTCATGAATAAAAATTAAATAAAAATTAAATAAAAATTATTAATTTTATTTTTATTCATATTAAATTAGATAAGAAAAAAATTCTTTAAAAAAATATTACATAAAACATAAAATTTATATATAAATTGCTAAAGAAATTTTAAAAATTAGAATTTAAAATATATGAGAAATTAAAACTCATAATAAAACAAAGATGAAATAAAAAAAATAAACTAATATAAAAAAAATAAGAATAAAATAAATTACCTAGTTTAATTAATATAAAAGAAAAATAGAAAAAATATATTAATATTTAATTACTAAATATATAAATTTAAAATTAAAAATTAATTATGATTAATAAAATAAGCTAAATTGGCCAGACATACGTCTTAATCAATTTTTATCCTTATAAATATTATTAATAAAATATAATTAAATATGTTATAAATTAAATAAATATCTCAAAGTATAAAATTATAAGATTAAATTAATTAGATAAAAAATTAAAATAAAAAATAAACTATATTATCATAAAAAATATCAACAAATTTTATTATATATAGTAATAAATATCATATACATAATTAAATAATTAGGTATAAATTCTTATCTAATATTTTAAAATTATAAAATTTCATATTTATCATATTTAACTAACTTAATATATTAATTTTTTTAAATAAATTAATAACTAAAATAACAAATTTAACTAATTTTATTTCAATAATTATTTGTATGTTTTAAAACACATTTTAAATAATTAACATTTAAATTATTATTTATAAAACTATTTATTAAAATTTATATCTACACATTTTACATATTAATTAATTTTTTAAATAACATATTTAACACGTTTAACTTATTAAATTAATTTAAAATTTTTAAATTAAAATAAATTAATTAATTAATAATCATATTTTATAATTTTACAAACAATATAATTTAATATATATATAATTAACATGAGTGTGTCAAGATACGAAATGATACACATAAAAACGGGCATTAACACAACACGATTATGTCGACACAGTGACCAACTCTAGTCGGAATAACATGAAACACAATTTAAACACGAGTTAGCACGACACGAATAAACTCGTGAACACAAATAATATGACACGAAAGAGTTTGTTGATCATAATATTTTGAGTGGGTCAAGACACGATACGACACGCATAAGATTGAGACACGATACAACACGACACAATTGAGAGTTTAACACGACTTGCCCGAATCTAATACGAACGTTTATGCATGATTTACATCTCTAATTTCTACTGCAAAAGATGGGTCATTTTGAAAAATATAAATTTTACACTTTTTATTTGTAATTGTCCAACTCATATCCATGTGTATAAGGCACTAACATAATTCATATCTTAGATATAAGGATCGAACTCATCTGTTCCTAGGAAACAAAAAAATACAAAATTAAAACGTATATATGGATTGGGAGTGAACCTAGAAAAAATGGTTAATTTTCAAATAATTAGTGATAATTATTTTCTAAATATTTGTAATTTTTTTGACACAATGAAAATGAAAGACAACATTAGAATTTTGACATCAAAGTCGATGAGAAGTCCACCAGGGCCTTGTTTGATATTTAATTATTACGATAAAACTCAATTTTTATCTCAAAACACAACAAACACATCACCAATATAATTATATATATATAAGTAAAAATAAATAATTAACCTAGTGTGTCAAGACACGACATGTCATGCATGAAAAAGGAGCATCGACACAACACGATTGTGTCGACACAATGACCAGCTCTAGTTGGAATAACACAAAACACAAATTTAAATACGAGTTAGTACGACACGAATAACACGACACGGAAAATCCCGTGGATCATTATATTTTGAGTGGGTCAAGACACGATTTGACACACATAAGATTGAGACACGATACGACACGATTGAGAGTTTAAAATGACATGTCCGAATCGAATACGAACGTTTATGCATGATGCCCAACTCTAGGCATGTCTCTAGGTTTTGTTATTGTGCGATAAAAAAAAGAAAAATACAAAATTAGCAAAATTAAAGTGTACCTTTGCATTATTAGTGAACTTAGAATTTTTTTATTTTTTATTTTTAATTTTCAAATAATTAGTAATCATTTTTATTTTTCTAAATATTTGTAACTTTTTGACACAATGCAAGACAACATTAGAAGTTTGTCATAAAGAACATCAAAGTTAATGTGAAGTCCACTAGGGCCTCATTTATCTTTGATTATTAAGATAAAATTAAGTTTTTATCTCAAAATTTAACAAATACATCACCAGTATAATTTAATATATATATATATAAATAAATAATTAACATAAGTGTGTCAAGACACGACATGACACACATGAAAACCGGCATCGACACAACACGATTCTGTCGACACGATGACCAACTATATAGTTGTAATAACATGAAACACGAATTTAAACATGAGTTAGCACGATACGAATAAACTCGTGGACATGAATAACACGACAAAAAAAAACTCGCGGATCATTATATTTTGAGTGGGTCAAGACACGATACGACACTCATAAGATTGAGACACGATACGACACGATTGAGAGTATAATTATGAGTTAGATATAAGTTTAATTTATAATAATAATATCACTATTTATATAATTAATTATTATTATATTTTATAAAATTAAATGTAAACGAGTTTAATCACCTAACCTATAGTTAGCCTACAACACCATTTGGACAAATAGGCTACAGACCACCTCCGCCCACTACATAGAGAAAGACGAAGCTTAAGCTTGGAATGAAGTCCATTCCTGGTGTCAGCATATTGTTGTGATTGGGGAGGCTAAAATAGAGGATTTGAGCTCACAGATACAAAGTCAATTAAGCTGCAGAAGCAGAACAGTTCAGAGCAACTAATTTGAACAATGTAATATCCAAATCCAGTTCCATCAAGACTCAAAACACATGATAATCTAAGAAGATATTCTAGATAATAAAAGTAATCTAGTTTCTAAGTCAAGAATCACATTATAAACTAGGTCATTGACAAAATAATTTGAAATAAATCACATACCAAATATAAACCACTTTATTTCTAATAAATCATAAAATTATAAGAATTAACTAATATAAATTTTATCTAAATTTAAACATTTCAAGGTTATTTTCAATAAATAAATATCACCCACAAATACAATAATGCAAATGCAAGAAACAAAACAAAAAGACAACTTCTCTTTTTTTTCCTTTTACAATTCCAAGAAACCAATCCAGTGGATTCATTTAACTTCCACATTTCTTACTCAAAACATTATAATCTTCTTGTTTTATGCACAAAATGGAACATTTCATTTCTTAACAAACAGTAAGCTCATGTCACATCAACTAAACTATACAACCCATTTATAGTTCTACACAGTAACATATGATATTATCAAGGCATTGGTTCGTTCGCTAAGAGCGTGGTCTCATTATCCGCTATTTCCAGACAAAGGTCTGTAGGAATGACATCAACCGGGAGAAGATTGCTTCTGCTTTGATCGGCAGTTGTTGTGACAGATAGATGACGCTCAGATTCAGGACGTATAATATTTGACAAAGCACTTAGGTCTAGGTTTGGAAAGACTGAGCACCGGCATCTAGGGCATTTTACATTCAGACGAAGCCATTCATCAATGCATTCCACGTGGAAATTATGCGCACAAGGAAGACCCCGGACCTGCCATGTTTCATATTAACAACCTTAACCTTGTCTTTATCAAACAACACAAACTGCAACTCTTAGGTTTTTACCTCATTTCCTACACGGAACTCTTCCAGACAAATAGGACATTCACTACAATCTGTAGGAACGGCTTTCAACCTGAACTTTGGAAGCTCTTGAATCAGTGCCTCAACAGCCTCCCTCTGTGTGTTGTCATAAGTCATTCTCATTATACATATTTTCAAAAAATATCAACTATCTAATAAAAAATAATATGGATCATCATATAAAACATATTTTTAAACCAAATGAAGCTAAAAATCACACTATAATCTTAGATCGATACAGAAATGATTTTCCAATGGGATTGTGTGACAGATTGAAACAAAATAGCAGTTACCATAAAAAGGTTCAATTTCAGATATTCTTAAAGTTATCTATCTATACCTGTGCGGGAGTCAAATATAGTCCAGGATGGTAAGTAGCAGAATCCTGACCCATGCCTCTCATTTCTTGGCCAGCAGCCTCAAATGCCCATTCTGGAACCCTAATCATGTCAACCAAAACCTGGGAAAAGACCAAATCTTCTCTATATCATTCAAGGAAAAAGTTGTAGAAATCAACAAGGAGGGAATAGGAATTTACCCCATATTCTGAAACAGGAATGCCCTGCTGAGCTCGCACTAAGTGAGCTTGCCTTCGTATTAACCACTGTAAAAGTAAGGCAGCATCGGATAAACATCATCGCTGACTATGAAATAAAAACAAATATATGGGCTCTTTTGGAAACAATTTTTTTGTCGTATAGCGAGTCTCGATGTGGATTCAGATGAGATGAAATTTGAAAACAGAACTTAATCAAACAAAAATACAGAAATTTATTGGCGGATTCAGATACAAAAAGTGTTTCCTACTGGGCCCATATGGTTCGTTCATAAATTGGGAGTGTATTCTAGTATATATCTGACCTTGCCTATTGTCATGCAGGCGATACAAATTAGTCCACAAAAACTGAACATCAGCCAAATAAGGAAGCCCCATTTCTGGCCTTCTTCAGGTAACTGCCATTGCAAAGGTGGCATTAGGGAAAACGAAATTCGAGCGTCATCAAAAACCTGAAAAACTAAAACAGTAATGCCTTACACAGTTCTTTGCACTAGTGAACCATAGTGTACCAATAATCGACCAAGCCCAGAGAAATGGATAAAGCAGCAAAGAAAGAATAGAAAGAACCACAACTCTTCCACAAAAACGAGCATATCTCTGTTGCCGCCCAAAATCCCTGAATTTATATTGCCATTGACAAGTCATATGCCAAAATCACAGATAACAAGCTGTTTCAAGAATAAAAACAATCGGAAAGAATTTCATTCTGCTTCCTGAACTTGTATAAAATACTTGTCTTGCTTCCTTAACTTTTAAATATGGCCGCAATTACTTCCCTTATCATTTTTTTGGTTAACTCCAATATCGTCTTCAAATGATTTCAGAAAGAAAGAAGATATTTTAGCCAAGAATTTAGTTGCAAGAAGTAAATAGAGTCATTTAAAAAAATACATAAAGCAAAATGAGGCAACACAAGTTGAGGAAGCATAAATGAGGTTTTGATGCAATTTCAAGAATCAAAATGAAAATCTATCCAAAATTTACTTCAAAAACATGTTGGAAGGATCTTCAATCTTCATAAAATTGCATGAAAAGGAAATATGTCCTAATGATTTAGAACTATAAATAGTAAGGAAAGATCCTTACAATCCCATTCCAGCAGCAAGTCCATTATCTACAAACATCAATAGCCGGAAAACAAAGACTGCAGTATAGTCCACCTAATCCAATAATCAAAATAGTTAGGTTATTGTAAGGATTCCAATGATGGGTTAATAATGATACATACCACTATCCATATATGCAAAGGGTGTGCACATAGATGATAACGTTTCCAATTGATAGCCACAACAATTCTACAAATTGCATAGCAACAACAAATAAACAACAGAAAATCAAAAGGAAAAGTCAAGTTATTCGATAATGGGTTGAAAATTTACATGCTCGTGGCCAGCATTGACAAGAAAAATCCGTCGTACCTGCAAGAAAGAAAGAAGAATAGAACAGTAAGTAGATGATTAGACAGGGGAATCTTGAGAATGAAGAGTCAAGATTGAAACCCACCACTTGAAATCTATGCCCCTAGTCGCCATTAAAGAAGGAACCAACTTGGAAGCCCTAAACGATAGTGTTCAATGAAGAAAACTTCATTCGCCCGTCTTCAAAGTGTTAAACCCAGAACACAAATCAACCCAGAAATTGGCTGTATCTGAAATTCGATAATTTCCAAAAATGCTATTCGAATCTGTAACCAGAGAGAGCGATTAAGACGAGGGCTGATAAAGGTTTTGTTCCATAGACTGTAAACTGGTGAACTAATTTCATCAACTAAGAAAAGACGGAAAAGTTAACGATCGTTTTAACGTCCCCTTTCATTAATTGACGGCGAATGCATCTTCTATATAACCAAACAAAAGCTTTGATTCGTGCTGCCCCCGCCCTATATAAGATTATCAGAATTTAAAAATAACTAGTTTTTCCGTGTAATAAATAAATAATCTTTTGAGATAATAAATAGGTAAGATTGAGTTTTACTTTTATCACTTTATTTTTTAATTTTTTATTTCACTACTTTTATTTAAATTTTAAATAATAATATTAATTATTATTTTTATTTAATAACATTCATGTAATATTATAATATTTTATATAAAAAATATAACTATAATAAAATAATAAATATTTAAATATACTAATAACTTTTATTTAATATTTATATATATATATATAATAAGAATTTATTATATTTTATAAATTTATATTTATATATATATTATAAAATATTAATAATTTTAAGAGAAATGATTTGAGTAGGGATTTGAAATAGAAAAATTGAGAGGGAAGAATGTGGAGCAATCTAATTATATGAAAAAATACTAAAATTTTCTACTCTCACCATTTGTCAGTGATGTGGTGACACATCATTCCCTCACAAATTTTCTTTCCCAAATTTTCTCTTCTTATCACTCTTCTAATTTTAATATATAAATAAAAAAAAATATAATTTTAAATATAATAATATTTATTTTAATATATAATATTAAATACATTAATTAATTATATTTTAATGTTTATATATATTATATATAAATAAAAATATTATATTAAATATATTAATTTTTTATTTTAATATTTTAATTATTTATTAAATAATTAGTCAAAAATATCTTTATATATATTGAATTATTATCATAAATAATATTTAAATTATTATTTAAAAAATGATTTAATATAAAGTAATTATATTATTTAGAATATATATTATTTAATAAAACGTTAAAATAAATAAAAGAAGTTTAATTAAAATAAATAATAAAAAATTGACAAATAAGACAAACAAATTAATATTTTAATTAAAAATATATATACATACATACTATATTTAACTAATTGTATTAATATTTAAGTTCATACATAATAATTAATGAAAATTTACTAAAAAAAGATTAATTATTCAAAATATTTTTATTTAATAAAATTATTTAATAAATTAAATATTAATCATTATTACGTGTGTGTATATATATATATATATTAATAATAATAAAAGAAATATGAAACATATATATATATATATATATATATATATATATATATATATATATATATATATATATATATATATATATATATATATATATATATATATTAAAAAAAATATTTTTTAACAATATCCACCGTATATATAATTATATATATTAATTTTATTAATTTACAACACAAATTATTATAATTTTTAATTTAATTTAAAATATATATAAAGAAAATAAAATAAAGACGTAAGTTGATAATGCAAATATTAGGCGGTACTTAACCACCTACCCGATCTTAAAAATGAACATTACTATCCAATCATGTTCTCGAATTTGATGGTGATATGTTTGCTAATTCCATCTTCGAACTATTTTACACATTCATAAGAATATTTTTAAATTTACATTAGAAATTAACAATATTTGACTCATAACACAACTACAGAGGAAGATGAAAGAGAAATATTGAAAAAAAAAAAGTAGTTTTGAGAATTAATATGTGAGAAAAAGTTGAAAAAAGATTAAATTGTGGAGTAAAAGTGTATAATAGTTTGTTAATTTAAATTATAGAGTAATAAATCTTAAATTCTTAATAGAGTATATATATTATGTATTTTTTTTGAGGACTTGTTTAGTGGTTATCAATAATTACCTATTTTAACCATAAGACGAGAATTTTATTTTCATTTTTTATCCCAACTTGTTGTATCGATTCGGACAGAAGAATGTCATATTTCAGACTTAAACTAAATAAAATATGAGAATGAGTTTTTACAATATAGAAACGACTCTTGAATCTATAAATATTTTTATAAAAACAAAAGTTTGTTACATAAGCTAGCACTATGAACAAAAAAAGATGATACATAAGCTAGCACTATGAATTATTCCATTACTATTTTAAACGCTATGTGATTGTTCTATTATTCTAAAAAAATGCATTCACTGTTGAATGTTGAATGATGCACATCATTTAATTTTGAAATTAATATAATAATATTTAATTAAATTAATAAATTAATTTTTTATTTCATTTTTATGATAACACTACTATAAATTATTGAAGTTTTTTAAATAATAAAATAAAATAAAAAATATATATTTTGACCCAACAAGAGCACTTACCATTAATAAAAACTTGAAATTTGACTACCCTAATCTATGTTTGTTGGACTTACCCTAAGGCCCGCTTTGGATGGGAGAAGCCTATGATATCATATTTCCCACATACTTCCCAATGTCCCTTCGAATTTATCAATATCTAGGATCATAATTTATCGGCAATTTTATTTAAATCTATTGTGATTGATTTTATTCCACCACACTTCTATTATAAATGAAAAATAAATCATTTTCAGTTAAAATTCTGACGATTTTCATGATGATAGTCAAAGGTGTGAACTAGTTGTTGCTTTGGGGTCTTTGATGATGGGCACATAAATGTTTGAATTAATTATCATTCATAAAGACATCTAATTCATATTTGGTGTATTATGAATATAGAAAGAGTTTTAAACATGGATTTTAAAGTTTGTGATATATACAAAGTTTAATGTTGATTAAAATATGGTCAATTATACATATATATCGGTCAATCATATGAGATTGTAGGTATATAAACAATTGTTAGATCAAATTGTGTGGATCCTATAAAGGGTAAGCAATAAGATTACTATGAATCTCTTTTTATGGTCTAGCGGCAGCAACATAATGTGAATAACTCCGCCTCCCTAAAGGTCATAGATTTGAGTCCGTCAGATGATAATATTCGCTCGTCGGGTTAATTAATTAATTAAATGTCTTCGCAATCTATATGGTTAACTCGCGCGCAAGAATTAGTTGCACTTTTAAAACATAACTCAAATCGTTCTCAAAGACTACTCAAACATAATGTATTTATTCATGTGTCAATGTTTTGTTTCATAAAAACTAAGATACACTATCTTTAGCTTGGAGAGGTTAAAAAAATTGTATTTATATATAAATTATGGTTAATTCGATGCTACTGTACTACAGGTAGTGTTTGTATCATACTCCTGAAGTGACATATACACAAAAGTGAAGCATTACCCTTTTCATTTATTGATTTTTTTCTCTTTGTACATATAACATTTTCTTAATGGATATATGCACTACCTTTATGGGTAGTATTGAACTACCCATAAATTATACCCTTTAAGATATTTTATAGTTTAAAAAAAAAATTAATAGGTAATGATTTATTGTCAAAAGTGTGAATGGTTATATTTAGATAAAAAGTTTCTTAAAATTTGAGTATACTAACTATTTTCTTACTAGTGTAAATAAAAATGAGAATGTAATAATAATTTTGAATGGAGATTGGAATAATTTTTTTTTTTTTTTTGTTAGATATTAGACAAATAATAAAATGTAGTATGTTTATATACAAGGATATATGATATTGTTGTAGTTTAAATTAGGTTCAAAACTTTTATTTGACCAGATAAAAATAATTATACATTATTATTAGTTTTATTAGTTTTATATCAATTCAATTAAATCTTATGCATTATAGTATTTTATTTTATGAAAAATTGACATGTTTTCTTAATACTATCATATTACTCTCTAAAATAAAATACATTCTCATTAATTTAAAAAATAATTAAATATTTTTTTTAATATTTTTTTTGATTTTTTTTGATTTTTTAAATGAACAATTTATATTTAATATTTAATTTAATAATATAATATAAATATTTATTTGTTATATAATAATATTATAAATTAAAATAATAAATATTGTTAACTATTTAAAAGATGTTAAAATATTGTAAATTAATTTTATAGTGTATTAACTTTTTTTTTAAAATTGTAATTTAATTGTAATTTTTATTTAATTATTATTATTTTAATATGATAAAATATATTAGGATAGAAATTTACAATATTCAATAAAATTAAATTTACTATTTTGGTTCTGATATCTTTTTTACGAGATTTCAAGAAAAGAATAAATTATTAGATTTTAATTATTGAATAATATTAAAAAAAATTGTTTGTCTAAAAATTGATTAAAATTAATTTAATTTTTTTAGTTAATCTTTTAAATAAAAATTATTGCCCTTTACCCACCATTACAACTTTTTTGGGAGCTTACAAAATTATTTTTATTTGAATGAGTTAATTAAAATTAACTAAAATATTAATATCAATGTATATTCAAAATTCAAGGAAATTGACCATGAAAGTTAATTTATGATTTGGAGAACATAACTGTTTTATAACTCTAGTTGCTAGTTGGCCCATTGTTTTTCCCAGCCGCCGAATATGAAAATATTAAGAAAAATTAAATTCAATAGTGAACACGCCTCACCCGTATTGGACATAAGATTGACTTATGATTATTTAATTTAATTTAATTTAATTTCATATCATTAGACTGCTGAATAATTATAAATTTATTGTAATATATTAAACAACCAATATACAATCAGATTTAGTATAGAGGTAGAACATTTTTTAAAAAAATATATATATTAATTTATTTTTTTTAGAAAATGATTTAACACAATTTTATTAAAAAATCTAAAAATTAGGATGGTCAAGAATCAAAATTAAATAAATCCTAGTTTTGATTATAAGATAACAAACAAAAGATCCTAAAATTTTTGAATGGTAGTAGTCAAACAACAATATAAACAAAAATTACAATTAACGTTCCCAATCTTTCATGTTATTTTCATATTCGTCTGGTAAGTCATGTTTTTTTTTTTTCACTTCTCATTTCTCCCTCATATTTCACGAAAGATGATTGAATTGTAGCAAATGATGATACATGTCTGTTCCCATTATTAAGTCTACCTCTGTATGAACTTATACCGCTCTTAATTTTTTTTATAAATATTATTGTTCACTGATTTAGATTTATTACATTGTTTATTTAGAAGAATATATATATATATAAACGTAGTTTTCTCAATAGAGTTCTCGCACCACAATTCACGATCCGTTTTGTTATAGTAAATGAGTCGAGTTATTAATTGCGGATTAATTAATCCATAAAATTTGCGACGAATAAATTAAAAAATAAGATTAAAATTGACATATATAAGTATTAAACTTGCAACCTAACAATATAAGTATAATACTTTAATCAACTAAGTTAATACTGTTTTATATTTTAAATTAACATAAAGTATAAATATATGACATTACATTTATACAATTTTAATTTTTGTATTAAAGAAACACAGTTTTGTCAAGTCATTTGTTCTCACACCACAACGCACGATTCGTTTTTGTTAAAGTAAACAGGTCGGTGTTTTAATTTGTAGGTTAACTCGCCCATAAAATTTGAAACGGTTACATTAATAAATAAAATGAAATTTTTAACTATATTAATTATATAAATTTTATTATCACTTTAAATAATGAGATATTTAAATAAGCGAGTCAAATTGTTAATTTTCTGCACAGGTTAAATTTAAAAAATGAAATGAAATTTAAAATATATATATATATATATAATTCCTTTATTTAAATGATGTGATATATTTTTTTTAATTAATTTTACATATTATTTTTATATTAATAATATAAATCAATAATTAAATATAACATTAATTGACTTATAATACTTTTTTTTTTTTATTTTCTTATTAGTTAGTAAAAAATAGTCAACTCTTTTTAGAAAAAGAAAAGGATGATTATGTAGATATTAATAATGTTGAAATATTTTTTTTAAATATAAAAATGTTATATATAAAACACACAAATATATTATAATTTAAGATTATTTTATTATTGCATAATGCACGAGTTAGATATATTATATTAAGATGTGTCATAATTGGATTTTGGAAACGGTCAAAATCGAGAGAGAATTTACGTAAAATTAGTTTTCAATTGTAAACTTGTAAAATTTAGAGTTTACTTGAAATCGTAAGAGTTTAATGTGAAAAAAATCTTAGTTATGTATTATTATTATTTATATATAATTAATTATTTTATACTTCTCCAATTTAAATTTTTTTTATATATTTAAAAATAAAATTAATAAAAACAATAATAATAATAATAATAATAAGTAAATAACACTATAAAAATATTATATTTACAAAATTAATTATATTAATTTATTTATTTGAATAAATAATATATATTTTTTAATTTATAAATATAATTTTATTTATTTTAACGGTAAAATTGTTAAATCGAAATTATTTATAATCTCGTAAAATTTTATTATCGTAAATTTAAAATCGTAAGAATTTACCTATTTAAGAGTTACTTAAAATCTGACTTGTTAACCTTATGTATAATTGTAAAATTGTCAGACTTTAAGAGTAATTCTCGAGATTTTAACATCTTTGTCCAGTTCATCTCTTTCTCTTGTGTTTTTATTTGTTTTTTTATTTTATTTTGAGTTATGGTTCATTTGATTTTGAGTTTATTTTAAATGTGTTTTATTATTTTTTTAATTGGTCTTATAATTTATTTAAAAATTGTTATAATTTATTATGTTTTAATTATAAAATAATTTTTATTATTTAATATAAGAATATTATTTTATTTATAATTTAAATTTTATAATATTATTTAATTTATGACTAAAGAATTTTATTATCTTAATTTTATCTTGATTAATTATTTTTTAGTTCCAAACAATTAATATACTCAATTTAAAATTTATTATTTTATTTATTAAGAAATAAATATTTTTAAAATTAATTTTTATTTAACATGTTTAATCAAAATGAAGTATCCACACAACATTTTTTTTCCAAAAAAAAAAAAAAAGGAAAAACATACATGTCAACGTGACAATATAAATGAACACGTTATTGAATTGAGTTCCTTCTAATTTTTTTTATTATAAATTGTTTATAGGTATATTAAATAATATAAACAAATATATGTTTAAAAAGTTTAATCTACAAAATAACAATATATATATATATATTTAAATTTTAGTAATATTTGTATCTTATTTAGTTATACTTGTAATACTAAAATTATTTTTAATTTATCATTGAATTATTAAATAAATATAAATAATAAAATTAATATACCTATCAACCAAACTAATAAGTTAAAAATATATCTCCATTTTTTAGCAGACTCATAACTGTTATCAAACATGCCCTTAACAAAGTTATTTTTTATTCGAGAAATGATTAAGTGAGGGAATTTGGTGAGGGAATGACATGGCATAATCTTATTCGTTAAAAAAATCAAATAATTTCTCTATTTTCTCCCTTTCCTCACACTTTTACATCTTCCATCCAATGAAGGTGATGCCATGTCATTCCCTCACCAAATCACTCCTCTTTTTATTCTGTGTAATTTATATTATTTTTTGCTGCAGGCTGCACATGGTATAAAGTAAAACTGTTAAATATTAGTAGAATATATTTTTAGTAGATAAGTATTTTTTACACATTTAATTAGTTTATTTATTTATTTATTTATTTATTTATTTATTTGTGTTATGGTGTGTAATTGAAATTGTTAATAAGGTGTTGGTGGTTGTTGTTAAACTGGAGAGAGTTGAAATTTGGTCGGTGGAAGCGCGGCGGCCAAATTCAAAACTTACTTACTTCCGGGAAATATATACATATGAAATGATTTAGGGTTTACAGAGTTATATTAGTACTGGAGCCCACTTCCACTCGGTATTTTCTTCCTCTCTATATATATAGCAAAAGAAAAAAAGAAAGAAGTATCAATTCAATTCATAAATCTCAAAAAAAAAAAAAAAATGGACAGGAAAACAGTAGAAAGGAATAGGAGGATCAACATGAAATCTCTCTTCTCAAAGCTCACCTCTCTTATCCCACCTGACCCTCATTCCCATCTCTCCAAGGTATTTCTTTCTCTCACAATACTAATATTCTTTTTTCTCTTTTTCTTTTCAATAATTATAATTTGATTTTTATTATAATTATTCTATAGTTGATTTGAAATCCCAAATAACCAATTATTCAAATCATTTAATCATTCAGTCAAATGGTGCAATTTTCTTCTTTTTCATTTAAAGAGATATATATTAATTCAGATTAAATTTAAACACTAATGTTACAAACAAAGAGCAAGAAGTATTTGAACAAGGAATATTCAAAGGGTCCACATCTAACAAATGTATTAAGCTTATATTAAAAAACCCATTATAATTAAGTTAAGTTTACTTTTATTAAACTATTTATGGTGAGTTTGGTAACATAAAATTTAAATTAGAATTGGAGTCTAATTTCAATTCCTAGATTAAGACTACATAATTGAAATTAAAATTTCAAAAAAATTTAAACTATTATATTTTTATAATTTTGAATATTTTTATTTGTTCAAAATTCTAATTCTAATTTATTTTTTATGTTTTTAAAAAAATATATATTATTATTTTATAATTTATAACACGTTAAATTGATAATTATTTTTTAGTTTAGAAAGTTAAAATGTGAAACTTATATATATATTTAAAATTTAATAAGTTAACATTTTATATCGATAATTTTTTTTTTCCATTAGAATCGAGCACTAAAGAAAAGAAAGACACTTGATACTTGATCAAGCATAATAGGTTGTGTCAAACAAATATTTTAATAATATATATTTAAATTGTTTTTATTGCATTTTTTCAAACATATAAATTAAAATTTAATTATAATTATAAAATTTTTTTAAACATAAAAATTGAATTATAATTTAAGGTCTGAAATTGGAAATGGTATTTCAATGCGAATTCTAAAATCATCCAAACATAGCATATATAACATTTTTATATTATGTTTAATCAGTGTTTAAAAAATATAAGTTACATATTGATACTAGGCTTGTTCTGAGTTATTTATTCACACATGCAGTATAATTATATATCAAAACATGTGTTCAAAATTTAATAATCCAAAAACACCTGCAACTGGAATATAGCTGAATTTAAATAGAAACACCTTATTAAATTATAAGATATATTTCAGAATATTATTTCATATAAATCAATATTATAATTAGATATTTGAAAAAAAAAATTAAAAAATTATAAAAAATTGATTCAAACCCGAATCCGGATCTAAATGTTTCAAAATATGAATTATATACATTTTTTTAATGAAACTAGTTAAATCTGAATTGAAATACAATTCTCAAAATTGAAAAAAAAAGGTATTCCTTTTCAAAGATTTGATATAAATTAACATCCTATACAAGTCTTGTCTAGTTCATCTAGTCTTAATTTTGGAAGAGATTCGATATGAGAAATCGTGGTTACTCTTTTATTAAATTGAACATTGATTAAAAACACTATTTTTTTACATTCTCGTAGGTTTCTCATTCACAAGAAGAGCAAATAGATCGAGCAACTGCATACATCAACGAATTGAGTCAAAATGTGGCGGAACTAAAGCAAACAAAAGAGCGAATTACCCGGGATAAAAAAGCTTATGTTGAAAACTCAATGTCAAGTATTTTAAGGCCAAATATACAGTTAAAAGAGTCGGATTCTACCTTGGAAGTGATAATTGTAAGTGGAATGATAAGGAGCTTTATGCTTAGTCAAGTTATTGACATTCTTGAAGATGAAGGAGCTGAGGTTGTTAGTGCTAACATTTCTACAAAGGGTTTCAACATCTTTCACATTATTCATGCTCAGGTAATTGAAATATTTCAACCTTTAATCCTCTCTAAATTAAATATAATTAATATTTGAATTTATGATAAATGATTTTATGCTAGAGATTTGATTAAAATCAAATGAAAATTCTTTCAGGTAAAGGTTTGTAGGATTGGTGTGGAGACTTCAAGGATATACCAAAGATTGCAGCAGTTGATCATCACTTGATCTGCTGTTACCAGTCCTTTTTTTTGTTTTTCTTTATAAATGTCCGGTTTTGGGTTATGAAGGTCATAAAATTTCACTATATTTAAAAAATAATAATAATAACAAAATTTATAATTATATTTCACTATGTTTTAAGTGATTTGGTAAAAATGTTAACTTTGAAGGATAAAACAATAAAGAGAAATTTGACTAAATATATATATATATATATATATATATATATATATATATATAATTATAATTATAATTATAATTATAATTATAATGTGAATATAATACGATATACAAATGATAGTCATTTGAATTTAACATAAAATTAATACAAAATCCGAACGACCATACAAAGTGTTACAAAACACACCCGAAATACAATGAAATTAAACATTTGTAAACAACAATGAAAACATAAGTCAAAATCCTCAACAACGAAACACACTAAAAAAATAACGGGAGCTCAAAGATTATAAAAAAGATCAATAAGCTCAGCGATTGTCACCACCAATTTTCCCGAATAGACCTTCCCTATTGTCATAATTGTGGATTAAATAATTTGGTCGACCGTGGTCACTGAACGTTCTATGTTTTTTTAATCAAATGACCCACCATGAGATAACCGGGATAAAAACTTAGCGACTTAATCCAACTGAGCTCGTAGTTTCTATCAGAATTTATCAACGTTGATATTGACTTAAGTATCATCCACTCAATACCAATATGATGCATCAAATTTGGATCGAAAAAAAGTAGGCCAAATAATAAATCATTATCTTATTTGAATCCTTAAATTATGTGTACATTTTAATTAAATTAAACAAAAACACTTATTTATCTTAGAATATAAAGAAATATTATATTGAATATAATAAAGAAATAGATTTTAATGTTAAAAATGTTAATATTATACTATTTTAAATAACACAACCCTCTAAAATTAACTAAATAAAAGTATCATGATTAGATATTAAATATGTTGTCGAGAATTAATTAAAATATTTTAAAATAAAAGTAGAGAAACTCAATTAATTCTAGTATATTTGTGTAAAATATCAAATAACAAAATTAATATTATAAAGGATTATAAGCTCAAGAACAATCCATCCGAAAATTCAATTAAAACTGTGAAAGTTAGGCAATCTTGATTCGCAAAACTGTTACAACTAATCAATTTCAACAATAAGTTCCGAACTCATACAGAAGTTATCACCAATATCAGTTTCAAAGAATAAATTGGGCAATGAACACAGATCTAAAGGAAATAATCATAAACTTATCATTACAGACAAAGTGACTTATATAACAGTTATATCTTTAATACTCTTTCTGATAAATAAATAAATAAAATAGTAAGGGCACTTGTATAAAATGTTAAAAAATATTGAATTTTCTTATTATGAATAATAATAAACTTATTTGTGGTGAACTAAAACCATAGGTTAAATTAAATGGATTGAATAGTTAATTCAT